>NC_136070.1:998021704-998354204 GCF_964261635.1 Lissotriton helveticus
CTTATTCGTTTGTCTGGAATCTAATTTGGTAGGATATAAAAGCGATAGATGTGGGGTAGAAAATCTTAGTTATATGCTGTATGGCAGTGGTTCCCAAACTTTTGACTCCTGAGGACCCCCATTGAGTCACAACTGGAAGCAGGGGACCCCCAAGCAATTTGTATGAGTTAAATTTCAAACATTAAAACAGTAATTCGAAAAAAATACGCACGTGTGCACACAAAACAAATACTCAAAGTACTAAGGATTTTGGGGCTAGATGAACGACCATTTCATTTAGCGCCTCGCAATTGGAGACACATTGCGAGTGGCAAATTGCGAGTCGCTAAATGAAATGTACAACAGTGTGTTTAACACTGTTTGGGATTCCCAATGGGGTCGCAAATTGCGAGGTTCATTAATATTAATGAGCATCTCGCAATTTGCGAGCCCATTGGGAATGCCAGCCCTCCCAGGGATGGTGGCCTGCTGGGCTCTGCAGGCCACCATGTCTCGGACTGCTTTTAAATAACTGAGTTTAAAAAAAAAAAATGCAGCCTGTTTACCATGCATTAAAAAAAAAGAAAATGAAACGTTTTCGTTTCATTTTCTAAGGGCAGGCAGAGGTCTCTGGGACCACTGCCTGACTTTAAAAAATAATTTTACATGCATTTGTAAAGGGGAAGGGGTTCCCTCGGGACCCCTTCCCATTTGCGAATGCATTACCAATCTACTTGAATTAGGTGGTAATTGTGACTGTTTTGTGACCACAAAACATTTGTACATGGTTTTGAGACTCGCTATTTGGAAGGGAATGCCCCTTCCAAATAACAAGTTGCAAAACCTATATAGGGAGTCGTAAACAAATTGCGACTCGCGAAATAGGCTATGTACATGGCCCAATAGGTTTTTACATGCGCATACAGGTTCGCGAACCCGTTTGCGCATATGAAAACAGATCGTACATCTGGCCCTTAGTATTTTATATTGAAGTAATAGCCCCCCTGTCACATGTATTTCATTTGTTTTATAGCATCTCTCATACCATTGTAGGATGTTAGAGCACTTTACATCACACACATATAGAGACATTGAATCATACATGTAAATCCGTGTGTATATAAATGTTTAAAGAGTGCTTGGTCTGGAAAAGCACAAACTCAGGATTCAGAACATAACACAGTGGCTAGCATTAACTTTAACATTAAAAATGTATTTCCACCCAAATATATCTTTTTAGCAGCATCAGGATAATGAATAACTGTGACAAAATATGTTACTAACTGGTACCATGCAGTTTGCAAGCAGCTCTTTGATGACAGTTTGTAGGTCACTCTGCTAGATTACGATTGTCACTTATGAAGTGCACAGTAACAAAAGAATCTCTGTGACAAAAGCAGTAACCACGAACCTAGGCACATAAAATACTGCTTTTTAAGATGCATGTTACACATTCTTTGCAGTAGGCACATTAACCCTCTGTGCTACATTAGTTAAATCAAAGCTGCCACTGAACAAAACTCTCCTCGTTCTCCAGCAGGTACATTAATCACTGGCATTCTCTTGACACTTTTATTGTTGCTGGAAAGCTGCTAATTATACAAGAAACATTTCTGTGCTTTTAAAACTGTTGCCTACGGACCCCCTGGGAATGTGTCACGGACCCCTGGGGGTCCGCGGACCACAGTTTGGGAAACACTGCTGTATGGTATGAATTTTAGCAGGACAGGAAGTGTGTTGAGGTCGGTGAAAGAGGTTTAGGCCAAACTGTGACTCTACACAGATATGTTTATCCTATCATTGCTAGGGCTTACTGTATTTATGTTCCTTCTGGCGTTTGTGCTTGCTGTGGGTGTGGATGGGAAATGGACTGATTTGTAATATAAGTGCGGCATTGGAAGTGGGCATGCTTGAGATGTTAGTTGTATGGCTGTTAGTTGGCGGTTGAGCAGCATGACATAGAGTCTCCAATGTGATGTCTTGTGGAAAAGTATGGATTTCTGCATGATGCAGTGGTGTGCCATATGAAGCACAGCATTGGCAGGTGTTGTGGTGGAAGATACATGGATGATAGAAGATATTTGGATTTTGGGAGTTGGTTGTGGAGATTTTCTATGAGTGTGCAGAATGTGAGGTAGCTGGTATGGTTGGTTGGTTGGTACCCAGGAAAATTTGGATGGAACATATGTGTCAAGTGGTGTGATGGATTTTTGAGGAAGTTGACTATAATTATATGCTGTTCTCGGGGAAATTAGGTTGTACCTGGACATGTTGGATTGGAAATGGGCATTGGACAATTTTTGGTGTGTTATCAGAATACTCTCTATAGGACATTACCCGTCGCGCGTTGCAGCGATCTCAGAAGAAAGGAAATTTAAGGAAACTTGTCCTGATAACATTTAATTTACATTGTGTCATTTTTATTGAAACTTTTTAATTTTATTATGGAAAACATTTTAAAGTGTTCTTTTAATTCTGTTTATTTATTTGAGTGCTTTTGGATACACAGTATTTTTTGGTGCGTACACGAATAATTCAGCTGGCCACATACAGTTGTCCATGTGAGAAGCACGGATTCTCCAAATCTAGTCCACACACTTGAAGCGATTGTCCTTGTGCTTTGTTGATGGTCATTGCAAAAGCAAGTCGCACCGTAAACTGTAAACATTCAGTATTGGAAAGATTATGTGTGTCCTGGGGGGCCGATATTTAACACATTTTTTTTTTTTGCCAGAAACCTTCACGGGAGTGTACTCAACAACTTTCCAAAGTTTCATGCCGATCGGATGAATGGTGTAGTAATGCATAAAGGACAAACAGACATACTTTCGTTTTTATATACATAGATAAGGTCGCCTTTGCTGACCAGATGTTATGCCCATGTTAACTAGCTCACCCCATCCACTTGTGTGCTATTAGTTTTTTTTAAAGATCTTTAACATGGAAAAATCACCTCGTGAGATAATTGTGTTATATTTGTCAATTCACTGCTAGCTAAGCTGTTCAAGGATACAAAAAGAAATGAGGTGGAAGAAAGAAGACACAAGAACAGATGGTAAAACATGAACGAGCAGGAAAGGAAATGAGAAGGAAGGAAGTGAAAGAGCAAGCCTTGAAAGAAAATGAATATAGTGAAGAAACCTTAATATACAAAGCTGAAAGAGAGGTGAGGAAAATAGAGCAAGGAAAAAAGATCAGGGATGAAACTACAGAAGCACAAAGGTTGAGAGACGAAGTTAGACAGGGTACAAAAAATAAATAAGGAATGGGCTAGACAGGTGGAGAAGAAAATTGTAAGAGTAAAGGGAAGAAAAAAGCAACAACAGCAAAGAAATAAGACAAGTAAAAGAGAAGAATGGAAAGACTGGAGAAAACAAAAGGTTCAAAAGAGGGGTAGAAAAAGCAGGTAATGGGAAAAATCCAATTATTAGGAAAGTATTCCGATAAAAAAAGAGTATATAATGCAGCCTATAACATGAGTTAGCATCTAGACTAATGAACGTATTGCTGAGTCATATATGAAACCTGCAATTCACTGTGCAAATCACTGAGGGATAATCGAATGAGTTTTTAAATTGACTGCAGAGCTAGTTATACCTTGCTGGTAACACACTCTGAACCCCAGCTAGCAAACAGTGAGTAAATGCCACTACTACAGAAATGTGTGTGCATGCTGCCTGTCACAGATGCTGAATCAAATGTGACAGCTCGATGAGTTTTTGCACCTACACCAGAGATTTTTGTATACTAACTTGTGATTGATTATAACACAGATATGTAGATTTCTGAGTTAATGCACTTACTGCAACCATCTATGTGTAACATATTTGGTGTCTTTTTTCCAATCCTAGTGAGACAACTCCCTTCCAGCACTGCACTGGCAATGTGAGTTTTATTGTTTATTGACTGAGTTCAAAGTCTTACAGTTAAACTTAAAAATCAAATAATTTGAAACGTACTCTTAAAATGTACCAATGAGGCCCACTAGGGCACCTCAATTTCCCCACTCTACACATCACCCCCAGTCATTTTCGTTCTTGCCTATTGGGATATTTGCCTTAAATATGAGGAATGACGGGGCAGATCTACAAGCCACCTGCAACACATTTGTATTGCGTCACTTTTGTGATGCAGCAGCGGTGTAAACAATGTGGCCAATTTACAAAGTGACGCATCTAGGGAGAGGCTTCAGATTGTAAAACGCCCTGCGTCATATTATACCTTACTCAGGATAATGTATGCAGGGTGGGCATTCTCACGCAGAAAAGCCTTGTAGAAGTGACGCAATGAAATCTACAAGATTTCACTGCGCCACTTCTAGGACGCCGATGCGTCAAAACCGTACGCTTGCTTGGAGCAGGCGTAAGGAGTGATGCAGTACAATAAGTATAGCCCCACCCCAAGCATTGCTGAAGTGGCGCCGTGCTTGCTACACGACTCCAGCAATGCATGACTTTTGGGCTGACAGATGCGTCAAAATTTCTGACGCTTCTGTCAATCCTTACGCCATGGTGCCCCGTATTGTAAATACAGCACATTTATGGTGGCGCAAGGGTCTCGCAAGGAAGAGCAGGTAAACTGACGCATCTCTACAGATGCGTCAGTTTCTTGGAAATCTGCCCCGGCCTCTCTAAACTATTTTGTGGTGATTAATAAGTACACATTTGATTGTTATTATAGTTTGCTCATTTTGTCCACTTCCTCTAGAAATTCAATAAGCATCACAATGGGATTCCTCACACATTTCACAGTTAAAGCGGGGAAAGCACACTCAACAAATGAAGGGACACCACGCTGAAATTTAACTTTGCTGCAGATATATGATTAGGGCTACCATGGTACACCACAAAAGAAGTAGTAACAATAAATAGCTCAGCATACAAATGCAACCGGAAATGACACACTGACATCCTGGGAAGTAGTAGAACGTGTTGGGCAAGTGATGCTATGTGCCACAGGCCTGTACATGCCATTTAAATGATTACCTTGTCTAGAAAGCTTTGAAAGGAAGACTGTAATTATAGATCTTTTATGTTTCATATGCTCTGCGAGTTTTAATCCTCTCAACTAAATTGAAATAGGGAGCAATAAAGAAACACAGAGATGTGCAAACAATTAGAAAAACAGAAAAGGGTGGAGGATCATCCTATCCGAGATGCATAAGGATTGATGGACCCACACCTTAAGGTGGGGAGGTGGGTTGCTCAATGGAGTATATTATTTTTATTAGAACATTGGAATGCTGGGACCTCCATAGAAGACAGGATAATAATGACTGGTATAAGCCTTATGCTCCAACATTCAATGCTTGTCTTTCTGTTTCTCCTTTTTTTTAATTTAGAACATTCTACCATGTGTTCTAAAATACCTATAGACTGTGTGCCTTAGGCTATACTGCTTGTTACAGCCCCTCACCTTTGTTATAGCCCCTCGCCTGAGGCTGGGACCTATAACCTGGTTCATGGCCTTTAGCAACCTGTAAAGCCCTTGACAGAGGGCTATGAGGCTTTATTATTAGTATCATTATTATTATTATTATTGTTGTTGTAGTTGTTCTTGTTATTGTTTGTTGTGTGGTGGAATATGTATAGGCGGCTAGATTTGTGTAAGGCAGACAGAGATATATATGTGCACATAAATAAGTAGAAATACTCAGGGGAGTGACTTGCCCAGTAAGGTTGGGGGGCAGGGGGTGAGAGTTTCAGACTTTCCAACAATCATGCTAGTTAAAATACATAGGACAACCAGGGCATGATGGGGGCCTAAGGAGCACTGTAGAGGGACAGGAGTGTGGATTGTTAGGGGTACTTACAACTCAACATTTTGTCAAATAAACCATTTTTAAGACCTGCAAAACAGAGATGATTGAGAGCGTGTGTGTGTGTGTTTGTCTGTGTGTGTGTATATAAAAATCCCAAGTGAAATTTGACAAACACCATGTAGTACCCGACTTTAAGCTTAAAGCACCTGTTCCCTGCTATTTACTGGAGAATGACTTTATTAGAGGGGGTGTAACACCCCAAACACCACCTAAAGCTATGCCTGTGGAAATACTGTTTATAGAAACAAACATAGATAACATTTACATAACTAGAGAGACTATACAGACAGAAAGATAAATAGTTAATCAGCAAAAGGGACAGGAAATGATGGCAACAGAAATATAAAACAATGTATGCACAGAATGGCTCAGACACTCCTGGATGCTTAAAAGTGACATTTACTGTAACAAGTCAATCAATTAGTCGATCAAGGGGTTTATATAACGCAAGCTACTCCCCTGGAACGGGTCTCAATGCGCTGAGGGAGAAGGGGGGGGGGGTCCACAGATCTTGCAGGATCACTGAGCTCCATCGAAGAGCCAGGTCTTGAGGTTCTTTAGGAACTTGGGGAGTGATGCAGTCTGTCGGAGGTGGAGAAGGAAGGGAGTTCTATACCTTGGCCACAAGGAGAGGGAAGGAGTAGCCTCCAGTCCTTCTTTTCTTGATCCAAGGTACAGTTGAGAGGGAGAGCTGGACCGAGCGGAGGGGGAGATAGGGAGTGTGGAACACAAGGCGGTGGTTTAGGTTGGCAGGTCTGGCTTTGTGGTGGGCCTTGTGTGCATGGGTGAGAAGCTTGAAGGTGATTCTCTTCTCGAGGGGGAGCCAATGTAGGGTCCGTAGGTGTTGGCTGATGTGGCAGTGGCATGGTAGATAGAGGATAAGTCTGGCAGCAGTGTTCTGGACGTTCTAGAGTTTGCGGGTGAGGTTCTTGTTAATCCCGGCATAGAGTGTGTTGCTGTAGTCCAGTCTGCTGCCGATGAGGGTATGTGTGACTATTTTTCTGTGTTGGGGCGGGGATCCACTTGAATGTCTTGCGGAGTAGGCAGAGGGTGTGGTAGCAGGAGAAGGTGATCGCGTTGACCTGGTGATCCATTTTGAGTTCAGGGGCCAGGATGATCCCGAGGTTGTGTGCATAGTCCGTGGGGGCGGGGGGCCACCAGGTGTTGTTACAGGCATTGGGGTGTGAGCTCATGATGAGTATCTCTGTTTTGTCCGTGTTGAAGGCAGCTGCTCTTCATCCATCTGGCAACGGCTTTCATTCTGTCTTCATAGTTGCGTTTGGTGATGTTGGGTTCGTTGGATAGGGAGAGAATGAGTTGGGTGTCATCTGCGTATGATGTGTAGTTGAGTCAGTGTGCTCCGATGATGATTGCGAGCGGGGCCATGTAGATGTTGAACAGGGTCGGGCTGATTGAGGGTCCTTGTGTGACTCCGCAGGTGGTTGGAGTTGGTTCCGAGAGGAATGGAAGGAGTCTGACTCATTGCATTCTGCTGGAGAGGAAAGAGAGGATCCAGTTGAGGGCCTTGTTCTGAATTCCTGCATTGTGGAGTCTGCGGGTGAGGGTGTGGTGAGAGACAGTTTCGAAGGCAGCGGAGAGGTTGAGGAGGATATGGCCCACAGTCTCTCCTCTGTCAAGGAGTGCGTGGATGTCGTTTGTTGCTACGAAGAGTGTGGTTTCGGTGCTGTGCTTCTTCCTGAAGCCTGATTGGGAGGGGTCGAGGATGTTGTTTTCTTCAATGAAGGTGTCGAGTTGGCTGTTGACGGCTTTTTCCATGACTTTCGTCAGATAAGGGAGTAGGGAGATCAGTCAGAAATTCTTGAGGTCGGTGGGATCTGCTGAAGGTTTTTTCAGGAGAGGGTTGATCTCGGCATGTTTCTAGTCATCAGGGAAGGAGGCGGCCTCGAAGGAGCTGTGGATGATACGTTAAAGTTAGGAGGCAAACATTTCTGAGACTTTGCAGTAGATGTGGTGGAGGGAGGGGTTCGTGGGGTCCCTGGAGTGGGTGGTCTTCATTATCCTCAGAGTTTCTTCACTGCTGAGGGTGGTCTAGCTGTTAAGTGTCAGTTGCGTGCTGCTGGGAGTGGTGGAAGGGGGTTCCTTGTGGGCGTTGTGGACGTCGAAGTTGGCACAGATGGTCTTGATTTTGTGATGGAAGAAAGCGCTAAGTCTATGGCAGAAGTCCTGAGAGCGCTTGATGTCTCTGGACTCGCTGTTGGGTTGGACAAACTCTTTGATGATGCCGAAGATTTCCTTGCTGTTGTGAGCAATGGTGGAAATTCTGTCCTGAAGTGCTTCCTTCCTGGAGAGTCTAATGAGCTTGTGGTGGGCTGCAGTAGCTGTTTTGAAGTTGACAAGGTCAGAGGGTTTTTGGAGTTCCTCCACAGTTTTTTGAGTCATCTGCAAGTGCGTCTGAAGTCTGGTATTTCAGTGGAGAACCAGCTGGCTTTCTTGGTGAGGGGCTTGGAAATTTTCTTCAGGAGACGATGGTGTTGGCTCAGTCGGTGATCCAGTTGTGTGCGGGTGGCGGTGGTGGGGTCATCATCTGTGGTGGTGGGAGCAGAGCTGCTGAGGGCAGTGGTGAGCTGGTCGTCGGAGATCTTGCTCCAATTCCTGCATTGGAACTGATGTAGGCATCTGCAGGGGATGTTGGGTTTGAAGGTGAAGTGAACACAGTGGTGGTCCATCCATGAGAGTTCGGAAGTGTGACTGAAAGTGACTGAGTTCCCTGCTGTGAAGACGGGATCAAGGATGTGCCCAGCTTAAAGCGTTGGTTCAGGTATGATCTGCTTGAGTCCGATGGTGTGGAGGTTGTCCAGGAGGACGGCAGAGTTGAGGTCTAAGAGGTTGTTGAGGTGGCAGTTAAGGTCTCCTAACAGCGTGAAATCAGTGGAGGGGATGGCATGCGGTGTGATGATGTTGGTGATATAGGTCAGAGGAAGGATCACAGGGTCTGGGGGGTTTAAATGAGGGTGCCTCAGAGGGTGGAGGACGGGTTGGTCTGGATCTTAAAATGGAGGTGTTCCATCAGGTCTGTGGGCCCGTCGGAATAGGTGCTCAGCTGGAGATTGGTCTTGTGAGCAATGGCGATGTCTTCTCCGGGGCATTTAGGGCAATCCTTCTGGGTGAACTTGTATCCTTCAGGGATGGTGATCATGATGTTTGAGCCGGAGGCGGTGTTCGTCCAGGTTTTGGTCAGGAAGGCGATATCTGGGGCGCTGCTGTAGAGGAGGTCCCTGATTTCCGTGGCATGTTTGTGGAGGGGGCGGACCTTGAAGATGTTGAGGAGGATGCCTCTCAGGGTTTGGGGTGCAATGGAGTTGTTGCTGGAGGGAGGTTGAGGGTCATGAGTCTCTGCAAAGATGAAGGAATAGTAGCAGTGATGACAGGTGACAAGAGGTGAGCAGAGCTTGCAGTTGACGTTCTTGCTGACATTGAGTTTGCGGAGAGCAGAGGAGCTGTAGCACGGTGGGTCGGAGGTCCAGGAGTCCTGGCGCTGGTCACGGTTGGGTCACGGAGGGCCTCAGACGGGCTTGCCTTTGGCGGGAGGCGGGGGGATGTGGGGAAAAAGAGCGGGAAAATACGGGCAGAGAAAATGGGCAGCGGGGCACCAAACAAGGGCAGAACAAAGGAAATTAAAAAAAAACAGCGGAGGGCAACCAGGAAATAAAAAAGAAATAAAAAAGAAAACAGCAGAGGGGAACCTAAAGCAGGCAGGAAGATGCGAGGCAGAGCGGGAGCCAGCCGCAAACCGGGGTCGGCACGGAGCAGGAGGTAGAGGCACTTCAGGTGGAGCTGAGTGCCAGGAAGAGCAGTATCATGACGTCAGGGAACCACAACTTCCATTATCCACCCCTACCAAGTATGGCATGAAATGAAATATATAATGAAATACCAGCATTTGTAAAGCGCACAGCTACCTCCGTTGAGGTGTACCGGCGCTGGGGGCCGTCGGGACGATTAAACGAGCTATTGCCCAGAGTCACAAGGTGCTGGGCTAACCTGCCGCCGGCGCCGGGAATCGAACTGTGTGCCCCCATGTTCCGGAGTCAGCCTCCCTGGCCGCTGCACCACACCTCTTAAGGGTGCCTTATTCATAACAGGGGCCTTGTTAATAAGGCGAAGCCCTTATCGCCACCATAACATTGAGAAAAGTGATGTTCTGGTGGTGATAGGGGCTTGTAAATATGCCCCTTGGTTTAAAATTTGTGGGTGCATCTCCATACATATCAAGTCCCATTTCATTGATAATATCCTGATCCATTATTTATCCTGGTACACCTATAATTTCATTCTCTTTTTTTCAGTAAATTATTATATTGTATAATATCCTTGATCGTTTTTATAGAACCATTTTCTTTCTATTTTTTCAGTTTCAACGTTCTCACAAATTTGAAAATATCTATTCTTGTTTTGACTACTGTTCATTGATCTCTGTGGACAATAGTAAAGCCTCAATGCCAAAAATAAGTTTTTGACTAGGAGTAAGGTCACCGTCCGTTAAACTAATGATGGTTTTGGAATTATCATTTACTTCCTCCTGCTCCATAATGTTTGCTTCCCACCCAATTGCCCTTTTTCTACAACTTGCCATTCTTTTCCTTATTTGTGTCTGCCTTTTTTAGAATTTTTGTTGTGTTGTTCTTGGGCGCAGGCTTAGATGTTTATCTAGGCGAAAAAATGCAACTCAGCAACCACTGTTAGTATACCTCCTGCCTTCTCTCCTCTAGTTCCATCTTCCAAATCAGTCTCGACCTCTGAGTTCAATTAGTCAATTAATTCTGGTGTTTGTAATGGTTGTACTTCTTACCTTTGTCGGTTAACATCAGTTCGTTTTTTCTGCCTTATGCTTTAAAATTTCTATGCAGAATTATATATTTGACCCCTTTTGTCGACTAGTTTATCTCTTCAAAGGTTTTGTGCCTTTCTCATTTGATTATTTCCTCTTGTTTGCGTAACCTTTCTTTCGTTTTAGTCATGAACTTATTAACTTTCTCTTGCTCTTTATACTTGACATGTTCTGACTTAAGCATCTTGATTTCCAGCAGTATCTATTTTCTATCAATATGTACATACTTCACCAATGTTTGTAGCAATCCCCTAGATGATTCATTATTACTCTCAGGCCATTACTCTAGCATTTCCTAATTTGGCTTATCATAGCTAGGATTGGTCAATATTCTTAATCCCTGAGAAATGCGACCAAACTTCCAAATATCTTGTCAATGATTTGCTCTCCCACCACTTCGATAATTCTGCTCAGGGAAGTTTTTCTAACCTCTTCAGTTTACTTAATACATCTTCCTTCGGCGTATTTACTGCTGTTTGGGGGAAAACGCTTTCTCTTTATATGTTCGGCAGTCTTCACATGGTTATTTATTCAGTCACAGACATGTTACATTTTACCATGCTGAAGTCTTTCCCTGCTTTAATACAATTATTTCTCACCTGGGGGAGCTTGCTAGGTCACCAGGCATCCACCACCCTTCTGATTTCCTGAACCTAAACCACCACTGCTTATGACCTCACATATTACATCACTCATGACATGGTCAGTGACATCACTGATGACATCTCAAATAACATCACTGATAACATCGTCCAGTGAGTGTAAAAGTATTGTAAATGTTTCTGAGAATAAAGATATATACTAAGCTACCGCATAAGTAAAATCACTATTATTTCTGTACCACATCTGAGTGGCTGTGATACTGTCTGAACCTGTGTGTGAGTGGCTGTCTGATTGGCTATATGGGTGTGTGAGTAGCTGTATGGGTGAATACGTGGGTATTTGACTAGCTGAATGGGTACTGGAGTGATTGTGTGAGTGGCTGTATTGGTGAGTATGTGTGTGTGTGTGTGAGTTGCTATATGGGTGGGTGAGTGGCTGTGTGAGTGATTGTATTGGTGACTGAGTAGCTGTGTGAATGTCTCTATGGGTGAGTGACTGGTTTTGTAAGTGAGTGTATGAAAGCGTGAATGGCTGTATGAGTGGGTGTATGGGTAAGTGAGTGGGTATGTGAGAAGCATTTGCACAGTAATTGTCTGTGAGTGGCTGGAAAGATGAGTAAGTGGGCATGTGAGTGCTTGTATGAATGTGTGAATGGGTATGTAAATGGTTTTGTGGATGAGTGAATGGATGTGTGAGTGGCTGCATTGATAAGTGAGTAGCTTTGTTAGTAGCTGTAGGGGTGAGTGAGTGGCTATGTGAGTGGTTGTATGGTTGAGTAAGTGGGTGTATGAGTGGTTGTATGTGTGAGTGAGTCGGTGTGTCAGTTACTGTATTGGTGAGTGTGTTGAATATGTTAGTGGGTGTATGGGTAAATGAGTGGTTGTGCAAGTAGCTGTATGGGTGAGCAAGTGATTGTGTAAGTTGCTGTATGAGTGAGAGAGTGGATGTGTGGGTGACTCTATGGATGAGGGACTGAATGTGTGATTACTCGTATTGGTCTGTGAGTTGGTATGTGAGTGGTTCTATGGGTGTATGAGTGGGTAAATGAGAGGCTCTATAGGGGTGTGAGAGGATGTGTGAGTGGGTCTGGGGATGATGTCATCAGTAATGTCACCTATGATGTCATTTGAGATGTCTTCAGTGATGTCATGAGTGATGTCACTGACCATGTCATGAGTGATGTAATATATGAGGTCCTATGCAGTGCATTGCAGGAGGGTAAGTTATAGTTAGCCAGGTAACTATAACTGCTTTATTTCAATGGTTTTGTACAAGTGAAATCTGAGCCTAACTATAATATCCCGGTAACCTTTGTTTTTTTCAATGGGTTTCTACGGTTTTTTAAATTATATTTCCGAACTATAACATCCCTTAAAGCTTTGGTTTATTTAGTGAATTTCTAAGGTTTTTCAACTTCCATTCCTAAAGTGTTACGTCCCAGTAATGTTTAGGTTTGTTAGTTAATTTGCAGGGTTTCTTTTTAATACTGAGGGGGCGATTTAGATATCGCTAGGAAAGCCCTCCATATGACTTGCTAATCGCGCCGTGACAGTCCAACCGACCAAGTACGATGCAGCTGTATGCTGACAGACTCGGTTTGCTCAGACTCCCATTGAACTCTATAGGAGCCTGTATACCGACACGTACAAAGGCTCCCATAGCAAAAGGGGTGGGTGGGGAAAAGCGTACACCCTGTGGTGGGCACCCCACGGTGCCCGACACACTGTGCATGCATGGGAAGGGGGACCCATGGGTACCCCCCACAGGACCAATGCGGAGGGCCCCTGGTGAAGGGGGCCCTGCTGCAACCCCCCGAAGTCTGATTCCCACATCCGTTTTTATCTCTGACTGAGTCAATAGGGCTGTCTGAACCGTGCATCGTACTCACTAGCTCGGATTCCATCCCCTTTCCGCTGCATGATTCGGCTATGAACGAGTCGGACTGTCTGCATTGATCCGGAAATGATTTGGTCAGCACTGACATCTTCCACTCATCATACTTGGTCATTCGAACTGGGGGACGTTTCGGTAAGAAACAGAGGCTACGAATTGGATTCACTCATTACGGATCCCGTTAGGAGCCCTTTCTAACAAAATTGGAATCGGCCCCTAAGTGTACCACAATTTATTTTGATTTTGAATTAAGTTTTTTTTTTGAACAGCAGATATTCTCTATTTTATAAATATACTTTATATACATTTAAAAACATAAAAGTTACATATAAAGTTAATGTAAAACATGTAAAGTATTTATTAATGTTATTAAACACATTTTTCTTGTTTAACATTTTTGTCTACCGTGGTACCTCCGCAGGTCAGTATGTATAGACGGGGTGAATACTCAATGGTTTTTAATCACAGTCAACGTGATTGGAATGAATCCGCATGTCCGAAACCACGGATTCGCGGAACATTTTATAAATTATTTGAAATATGTACACCACTCTATTGTCATTAATGACATCAGTGTACACATATTTGCTAGTATATATAAACCACTCTATATCTGTTTTTCAACAAAGTTACCTTTTTATGACTTTTGCGAATGTGCAATTCTATGGCCAGTATTTGCGAATTTGCTAGAAACTACACCCAGTCATTGTCACCTGATTGTCATTAATAACATCCATGTGAATATATTGATTAGTGTATATATAAACCACCTTATATTTTTTTTTAACAAAGTTACCCATTTTATGACTCGGAAATCTGCAATTCTCCATGCCGGCTTTGTGGATTTGCTAGAAAGAATAACCTGGTCTTTGTCCTCTACGTGGATATATAACAACCCCAACCATGCACATGCAAAACCACACCTAAAACCATTTATTTTCCTGTTTAAGTCTCTAGAAGGAGCTATGAGAACCATTGGCGCTTTACATCATCTTCCGTCCAAGATGAGCATCTACAGCCTCTTGACAATGAGATGTAAGAAACACCACCTAGAAGCAAAGAAAGTGATGTCTCGAAGAACTTTACTATACCTTCTGGGGAAAAGAAGGTAACCGCAAAATATGTGCAGTTTAATATTTGCTGCAAGCAGTTATCCAGTGGCCCTGAAAAGAAGTTTTTACATGGGAAAAGCTCCATGTGGAAGCACCTAAAACAATTAATGAAAGGGTCTCTAACTGGATGATGCAAGAGAAAGAATGTGCAGCTAGACAGCCGACCTCTAAGGCATCCTTGGGAGTACCCTCATCAGCTGCAGTCATTACAATACCAGCTGCCTGTGAAGAATTGAATGACATGGTTATTCACTGTGCAAAATGCCATACGGCTGTTGCTGTAAAATTGTCTTCTGTGGGTGCATTCTTGGACACAGTGAAGAGGCATCACTGCTAGTTGCTTTGTTTATTTGCTTCCAGTGACCACTTAATGTTTTTGAAGACTGAAGCCAGTTTTTTCTTTGCATTTTCACAACCTTACCCTTTTTACTATCCTGTTCAGGTTTTGTGCAAAAAATAAAAAACTATTTTTTCAAACTGTTAGAAAATTCTTCTTGAAAAAAATTGTTCTTTTTAGAGCCACCATCTGGTCAGACAAAGAACTATCTCTGTATTGTTAATGTGTCATTGACAGTTCACTGACAGAATATCAACAACTAAAATATCCCCATACCACAAAATCGAAGCATAAAAATAGATGTAAAAAATATAAAAATCCTATATTTATAATGGTAAGTTCAAAAATATCGGAAAAATAATATTGGTGTCTTAAATATAGTTGTACAAAACATCGTTTTTAAAATATATAAAATAAATTAATAAATATTAAATATATTAAATAATTAAATTAATTAAAAAAATATTTGGATTTAATGTACATTTTAACAAATGTTCACAAATAAACTTAATTTTTTAAAAATAAACACACATATATAATAATGAATATATAGGTATATATTTACTTTAAAATAATTATCAAACTAATCATTTTAATGTATTTTATAATTATATAAAAATCCAACAGATTAATATATATACTAATAACATAAAATCTATTTAACAAAATGCTATTATAAATTAAAACAATAAACTATTAAAAAATCTTAAAACTTACATTTCCAACTCCAGTCTGTGCAACAGCAGGGAAAGTGTTGGATAGCGGCGGGGTAAAACTACTATTCCCACTCCAATGAGTGCAACAATTGGGAAAGTGTTGGATAGCGGAGGGGTAAAATTTACTATTCCCACTCCGGTCAGTTCAAAAGAAGGGAAAATGTTAGATAGCAGTGGGGTAAAAAATTACTATTCCCACTCCAGTGAGTGCAACAGTAGGGAAAGTGTTAGAGAACGGAGGGGTAAAAATTACTATTCCAACTCCAGTGAGCGAAACAGTAGGGAAAGTGTTGGATTGCGGAGGGATACAATTTACTATTTCCACTCCAGTCAGTGCTTCAATAAAGAAAGTGTTGCCTTGCAGAGGGTTACAATGTACTATTCCCACTTCAGGGAGTGAATAATAGGGAAAGTGTTGCATAGCGGAGGGATAACATTTATTATTCCCATTCCAGTGAGTGCTCTAGTAGGGAAAGTGTTGGATAGTGGAGGGATAACTTTTACTATTCCCGCACCAGTCAGTGCATCAGTAGGGAAAGTGTTGGATTGTTGAGGGGTAAAAATTACTATTCCCACTCCAAAAAATGCAACAGTAGGGAGAGTGTTGGATAGCGGAGGGGTAACAATTACTATTCCCACTCCAGTGAGTTAACAGTAGGGAAAGTGTTGGATAGCGGACGGATAAAATCTACTATTCCCACTCCAGTCAGTGCATGAATAGGGAAAGTGCTAGATTGCGGACGGGTGAAATTGACTTTTCTCATTCCAGTCAGTTCAAATTAAAAACAAACAAAATATCATCAACAAAATAAAAATAATAAATATAATATATCTATATATCTATATATCTATCTCTCTCTCTCTCTCTCTCTCTCTCTCTCTCTATATATATATATATATATATATATATATATATATATATATATGTTAACAGTTATGATAAACATATGTTCAATTTTAATAATCAAACAAATAAAAACATATTTTAAATACATATCACAAATATCTACAAATGTTATATTAAAAGAAATACATTTTAAACAAATAAATATTTTTATTTAGAAATCATTTATTAACAAAACATAACCATTGCGTAAATGTAGTCCTTTTACTTCTTATCCTGTAACACCACACAACTCACAACCCACATCACAGATTAAAAAAAATTATTTTTGCATAATAAACATAATTAATGAATTATCAATTAAACAAGTATTATAATTAAAAAACAAATTAAAACATATAAAATTGTATTACCTACTATCCCCATAACCCATACCTAAAATTAAACTGTAAACACATGAATTACACAATATAATAAAAATCGATTAAATAACTAATAGTATTCAACAACTAATTATACAGTAAATAACATTAATGTACTCCCCACCCGTCACCCATATGAACCCAAAACTCATGCACCAAAAAATATTAATCAATAACCCAAATTAATTATCAATTAATTAATTAATAATAATGATCAACTAATTATTAATGAATTAAAAATAAATTAATTTCCACCCTTCACCCCTAAAAACCCCACAACCTGCAACTAAAATCAATTACACAATTTACATATTTAGTTGTCAATTAATTAATTAATACTATTTAAAAACGAATTATTGATTGATAAAAAATACATTACTACCCACACTTTACCCCTATAGACCCAACAACCTGCACCATAAAAAAAAATTAAAACACAATTATCAAAATAAAATCTCAATTAAATAAACAGAAACAATTAAAACATATTCATTAAGGGCTAGATGTAGGTAAATCATTTTTACTGATTCTAAAATAACGAATTTTACCGATTCGGTATTTTAGAATCGGTAAATCTGATATAGGTAAATTTGCGGTATTTTTTCCGAATCGGTATTTACCGATTCGATAATTGACATTCATTCCTATGGGCCTCAAGGTAATTACCGAAAAATTCAAGGGTGGCAGGGTGTCACTTTGACACCCTGTTGCAACCCTGATTAGTGCTTGTGTGCCATGTGGCACACATACATGCCCTAAGGGCATGTATGTGTGCCACATGGCACAGGTGTAAATGCACATATTTGCATTTACATAGGAATTCGTTATTTACCACCAACTAATAGTTGGTGGTAAATAACGAATCCTTAAAGCCCTGTAGCACTGTTTAAAGTGCTATCTACATGTCAAAATACAGATTCGGTAATTTTACCAAATCGGTAAATTTACCGAATCGGTAAAATTACCGGTTCGGTAAAATTACCAAATCTGTATTTTGACATCCCCTACATCTCAGTATCCAACTACCGGTCGGTAACGGCCGAAAATTGATATTTTCGGCCGTTACCGACCGGTATTTGGATACCTACATCTGGCCCCAAGTCAATATAATTAAATTACTTCCCACCCAATTCCCCTATAAACCCAGAACCCACTACGGAACTAAAAACACAAAAGTTACTTAAAATAAAATGAATAACTACTAAACATGTAACACATATATTAAAAAACTTAAACAATACTTATACAAAAACAATACATCAAAAACATTTAAAATATATACTAAAATACATAACACTAATTAAATAAATTCATATTTTAAACAGCTATATTTTTGCTAACAATATTAATGACCTCTATATTTTTAAAATTAATATTTATTACCCCAAAGTCTATATTCTTGACCACGATATTCTTGCTGTCGATATTTCTGTGTCAAGATATTTAAAACTCAATATAATTTTTCTTTTTTACGGAGTTTTATATAGCGCGAACTTGACTCGAAGGGTTCAGGTATCATAGCGCTTTACATAGCACCAGTTGCGTTACATGAGGACACGTTCATTTTTGTTAGGCACGGGGAGATTACGTGATTTTCCCAGATATACAGGATGTTCAGCGTCATTGCCAAGACTCAAACCCAGTTCCCCAGATTTGAGATCGACCGCCCTAGCCGTTAGGCCAACTCCTCTCCCCAACTGGTTGTATTGGTGTATGGATGAGTGTGACTCTGTCAGTGTTTGCCAGCATATGCATTAATGTGTCTCTGGGTGTGTCAGTGTCTGCAATACGGTATGCCTGGGCATGTCAGGGTGTGTGCCAGTGTATGGCTGGGTGTGTCAGTGGGTGCATCAGTGTGTCACTTGCATTGGTGTATGCCTGTGTTTTTCAATATATGCGTATGGGCATGACTAGATGTGTTATTAGATACATTAGTGCTTGACTTGGTGTGTCAGTGTCTGCTCTGGTGTATGACTGGGTGTGTCAGTTCATGCGTCAGTAAGTATATGCCTGGGCGTGCTGGGTTGTGGAATTCCTATAGCCCGTTGCCCCGGGACATATTGTTTGGGTCAAGGGAAACAAGGTTACATGTGTATTTTGTCCTTGGGATAAGTAGGCCCAAAACCCTACAGCACAAACCCTTTGGTTGCCAGTGTACAGTACCACATTATGGATCAGGGAAAGGCACTGCCTGCAGTTGGGGTAATATTTGTGTCCATGCTGTAAAGCTGTTCAAACTTGTTTTTATGGTTCATTAAAGCAAAGCCTTTATTATTAGGGTGAGCGCTCTAAGTGAATGTTGTAAACTCAGACTGCACTACTGACAGTGGTTCCAGTATATAATATTTTTACACACTTTTTCAATGTTTAGCAATATGAGGCTATATATACTGCTCCCAGAATGCTTTCTGATTAGATGCAAATATTTGCAGAAGCTTGAAAGCAAGATTGATGATTCTTTGCTTTCAAAATAAAATATTCACAAAAAATGTTACAAAATTTCACTAAACTACTGTAGAATTTTAGGTACCATTTCTTTGCAGCATCATTTAGTGAAATGTGTTGATGTATGCTAGTATTTTCCAAAAATATTCATAATGGAAAGTCAGTGTAACCAGTTTTAATAAGATTATGGGAAACATAAAAAACAAGCATTGGTAAAGCCAGTAGGTCCGAAATTGTCGGTCAGCCTTTTAGTTTTGTCAACTCATGACTTGTTTTAGCATGGTTTTTGTAAAACCTTACTGATGTGGGAGCTGCTGGGCCCACTTCATTATAACAAACGCTGGCAAAATCAAGGATTGTTTTGGTCTGAAAAAGCACACACAGTTCCTGGCACTGAACAAAATGACTGTGTGCCAGTATGCTCCTTGTGAAAGAACAGAATACTGTCACTCACAGTGAAGCTAGCCAATAGAGAGAGAGAGACAGAAATTTAATAAACACAAAAGGTCATGGTTAACGCCAGACCTAATTAGGGGCCCAATTATTAAATAAAGTGTCAAAAGTGCACCCATGTCCTTGCATTAAGTGCAGATATTCGACTTTCGTGAATTCACAAGGCTTTACAGAAGTAAGCCAAGAAATAGTACCCTTGGAAATATTTGTGAACTGCATTTTAGCATGAGCAAATATGCAGGTGTAGGTTTGCAAGTTCACTTTCCCTCCAACCAATTTTTCCGCAACTGTGGAAAACGTGTTATGTCTGCCATTGTCAGGAGTACATTTCCAACTTTTCTCAGTATGGGAATAGATTATTAGAGGAGTCGGTGAAAACCCTTAAAGCATGCAAGTTAGTAGGTTTGCACAGACTCAAAAAGGGCAGCCCTGGAACTGTTGCTTGCCATTTTCATCAGCCCAAGTATGCAGATCTGCGGAAACGTGGCAACATTAGGGAATTGCTAATATTCAAACCCTACTATGTAAGGTGCCCTGGCATAATCAGAGAGGCTATTTCAGAACTCTAATATAATGAGATTGCTGCTGCATTACATTGCACGAAAGGGAAAAGTGGATTTTGTTATGGGACAAGTGGATTTAATTACAGGACAAGTGGATTTATGACGCAATCTGCCCAATGGACAAGTAGATATTTCATTAAATTATACACCCCCGGCATGCTACTGGATGCATTAGTGTATGAGTGGGTGTGTCAGTGTCTGCATTAGTGTTTGTCTGGGTCAGTCAATGTATACATCAGTGCGTCCCTAAGTGTGTTATTGGATGCATTAGTGTTTGGCCCGGTGCACCAATGTGTACTTTCTGTATGCCTGGGTGTATCAGTCTGTGCATCAGTGTATGCCTGAGTGTGTCAGTGTGTGTGTGTGAGTGTGTACATGGGTGTATTATTGGATGCATTGATGTTTGGCTCGATGTGTTAGTGTCTTTATTAGTGTGTGCTTGGCTGTATCACTGGCTGTATCAGTATGTATGGGTGTTTGAGAGGCTGTATCAGTGTTTGCCTCAATATCTAAGTATCTATATTGAAATGTGATTGGGTGTGTCATTGGGCGTATGGGTATGAGCCTGGGTATGTCCATTTCTGTTTCAGAGTGTGGCTTGGTGTAACAGTAGTTGTATCAGTGTGTGTATGTGTGTAGGTTATGATTCAGAAAAGGGGGTGGTGATGAACAGAGTGTCTGAATTAAGCAGACCACTCTTACCCAGTCCAAAGATCAGGGCTTGATCCATCACCGTTTTTTAGCTCACTGCACCATCCCAGCTCAGAACCTGGCTACATGCAAATTAGTCTGTTCCTGTCCCAGTGCATGATGGGAACAGGGCAAACCAAACTACCAAGCCAATTCTTATACTGGAAAGGAAACAAGCTTCCGGGGACCGGTTTCTGATATTTCAGCCGTCGTCGGCCCGGCTTGCTTGAATCCTGATGGTACAATGAGCAAGGGACTCACATCTGAGTATACCCTTCCACGCTTATGGTGGACAAAATGATTCAGAAAAGGGGGTGGTGATGAACAGAGTGTCTGAATTAAGCAGACCACTCTTACCCAGTCCAAAGATCAGGGCTTGATCCATCACCGTTTTTTAGCTCACTGCACCATCCCAGCTCAGAACCTGGCTACATGCAAATTAGTCTGTTCCTGTCCCAGTGCATGATGGGAACAGGGCAAACCAAACTACCAAGCCAATTCTTATACTGGGAAGGAAACAAGCTTCCGGGGACCGGTTTCTGGCATTTCAGCCGTCGTCGGCCCGGCTTGCTTGAATCCTGATGGTGCAATGAGCAAGGGACTCACATCTGAGTATACCCTTCCACGCTTATGGTGGACAAAATGATTCAGAAAAGGGGGTGGTGATGAACAGAGTGTCTGAATTAAGCAGACCACTCTTACCCAGTCCAAAGATCAGGGCTTGATCCATCACCGTTTTTTAGCTCACTGCACCATCCCAGCTCAGAACCTGGCTACATGCAAATTAGTCTGTTCCTGTCCCAGTGCATGATGGGAACAGGGCAAACCAAACTACCAAGCCAATTCTTATACTGGGAAGGAAACAAGCTTCCGGGGACCGGTTTCTGGCATTTCAGCCGTCGTCGGCCCGGCTTGCTTGAATCCTGATGGTGCAATGAGCAAGGGACTCACATCTGAGTATACCCTTCCACGCTTATGGTGGACAAAATGATTCAGAAAAGGGGGAGGTGATGAACAGAGTGTCTGAATTAAGCAGACCACTCTTACCCAGTCCAAAGATCAGGGCTTGATCCATCACCGTTTTTTAGCTCACTGCACCATCCCAGCTCAGAACCTGGCTACATGCAAATTAGTCTGTTCCTGGGGGGCGTGGCTAGCAGCCGATGATGGCGGCAGCATAAGGGCCAGGCTCCGTAGTTAAGGCGGCCTCTCCAAAGATCCAGCAAGTGATCTGACGAAATTTTTCATCCTTGCAGGAGGGAACCAGAGCCCAGGACCGGGCGGAGCAAACGGCGGCGAGCGGTGCCTAAATCCGATGTCTGGGAACCGACGGCCGTGACAGCAGCAGACAGGCCCACAGGAACGAAGCAGACCGGGGACTGCCCTAACGGCCGTGCCTGACAGGAAGTGGAGATACTCCGGGGGACCCTCGCCGGAAGTGCCCCTGCTCGTTGTGGGAGTGCGGAGATCCGGAGAGTGCCCCCAGCAGTTCCCCTCGGATCACCACCGGAGACACGGAATTGGTGTCTACTCTCCTCTCCCTTCACCCCGGTAGCCGCGTCAGGCACAGCGGCCCGGTGAGAGGGAAGATTGCGGACTGTGGAAGGGAGCCGCCATTTCACGCAGTGGGGGTCGCTGCTCGTCAAGCGCGAATTGGACACTGACCGAGAGCTCTGGCCCAGGCGGTGTGAGACCTGAAGACCGCGAAAGCCACAGGCATGGCGGGGAGGGGACAAAAGTCTGGCACTACACAGACCCGAATAGACTGCTACGCTTGCGACAAATCAACCACCTCCCCGATCACGGGGTTGGGGACGGCCGGGAAAACCACGGAAGCGTCAGGAGGCAAGAAGGTGACGCTGGACGATGTGATGCAGGCCTTGGCACATCTTCAAACTACAGTGGGTTCGATTTCCACCGATGTAACACTGCTCAGGGCAGACTTCCATAAAATGACGGAGAAGGTAAACGCCATGGAAGTGGTAACAAATTCCCTGGTGGAGGACGTGTCTGACCTTCAGCAGGCGGTGGAGAAGTTGGCGACAGACAACAAGGTTCTACGGGAGAAACTTGACGAGCAGGAGGGACGCTCTAGGCGGAACAACATCCGCATTATTGGCGTGCCGGAGTCGGAAGGCACGAGAGCCATGGACCTGTACGTTGAAAGCCTGATTACGAACGAACTTAAACCGAAGGGACTGTCTGCCTTCTTTTCTGTGGAGAGGGCGCACCGCGTGCCAGGGGGCCAACCTAAACCGGGGGCGACCCCACGACCAATTGTTGCCTGGCTGTTCAATTTCCGGGATCGGGATGCCATCCTGCAGGCAGCACGGTCGTCGTCCCCTATTAGACTACAAAACTCCACTGTGGCTTTCTTCCCAGACTACACGGCGGATGTCGCACGCAGGAGAAGAACCTTCTTCGAAGTAAAGAAAGAACTTAGGGCAAGAGAACTCCCATATTCAATGCTCTTCCCGGCTAGGTTGCGGGTTGTTGCAGACAATAGAACATGGTTCTTCGATACCCCGGAATCCGCGCGAGAATGGCTGGAGGGATGGCGAACGGACACGCACCCTCGGAGATCTAACCGGCACCAGAAAGGTCGTGCCACCGGACGTCTTCAGGAATCCCAAGCATCAGGTGGGTGAACGGAGAGAGACACACCTTTAAGAGAAGACGTGGGTGAAGAAGACGTTGAGGAACAATGACTTCCAAGATATACCGGTTGTCGGTCCCATTTTACGGAACGCCTAAGGCCCGCCACTGGACACTGGGCGCTGGACCTCCGGGGAAGAGACTGAGGGGCTGCTGACTTCGGAGAGTCCTTTACCCCAGCGCGCAAGTAAACTGTTGTGGGAATGGAACATGCACTCTGCTAAGTTGGGGGGGCGGGCAGTTTCGAGTCCGTATAGCAGGGGGGCAGGGAGGGGGGCGTTTAAGGGAAGGGGAAGGGTTCATGTTCGGGACCAGTTGGTCCTCAAGGTTCAATGCTTGACTCACACTCACACTATGTACTACGGCACTATCAACACACAATGTCACAAGACTCGCGTGCAGGCACACGAAAGTAGGCATGCTGGCGCTAAGCCTGCTTTGCTCCTTCACAGACACACTGCCAAATGCAAGAAGCGCTGGGCTAACCCCCACATCAGTACTTCCCAAGGGATACGAGAGGGAATAAATCCAGAGACATTACTTGGGCCACATGACAAGCCACCGCCATGGCCAGGATAGATAGCCTCGCCCCGATAACCCCACTACAAATCATGTCATGGAACGTTAGGGGACTAGGCGATAAGATCAAACGAGGCCTGGTTATGCAAGGAATTAAGAGGTTGGGTCCTGCCCTGGTCCTGATACAGGAGACACACTTAGTGGGTACGGCCACACGGGCGATGGATAGACGGGGCTACCGCATGATTGCACATGCGGAATTCACCTCGGGATCCCGCGGTACTGGCATACTGCTACGAACATCCTCCCAATACATTGTGAAGTCCACCAAGACAGACGATCAGGGCCGCTTCGTGGCGGTTCATGGCCAGTGGGAAGGCAGGCCATTGAATGTGGTGTCGGTCTACATCCCGCCGGCGCTGCACGCCGTGGCGCTGCCAGACCTCGGCAGGTTCCTCTTGAGTCTCCCTGATGGAGACTTAATCATTGGGGGAGACTTTAACACAATACTGCATAACACTCTTGACAGATTCCCAATACGAACGCACACAGGAGGTCCCAGTAAGCTTCATAGTTTTCTGGAAGCACAAGGGTTGATGGATGTGTGGCGCCTGTTACATCCAGAACAACAGCAATACACCTATTACTCGGCTACACACAATAGCCTCTCACGGATAGATTACTTCCTCACATTAGGGAACGGTCTTCTTACCATAGACGAAGCGCAGATACAACCGAGGGGTATTTCGGACCATTCACCGATTACTTTGACTGTGTCTAGTTTAGGGAAAACGCGCAAGAGGGTCTATCCAATCTTTCCAGGGTATCTTAAGATTCCATCTATTAGTACGGAATTAAAGAAAGCTACCCGATATTATTTTGAAGAAAATCGGTCTTCGGTACAATCGCCTTCAATACTATGGGAGGCTTATAAAACAGTATTCAGAGGGCAAGCCATTGCAGCAATCACGCACCATAAGAGAACGCAAGGGAGGGAAGCTTCAGAACTGGAACTAGATTTAGAAAGGGCCAACACTGCCCATATGGCGGATCCATCGGATGACACACTACACTCACTGCAATTGCATCAGCGTCGCCTCGACGACCACCTGAGGCAATTAACCTTGGCAGATATTGCAGCCACCAAACACAGGGTGTACGATATTGGGGATAAAGCTAGCAAACTCTTGGCATGGCTCGATAGAAAACAGGGGGGTAACAGGAATATTTTGCAAATTACGGACTCACATGGGACAGTGCATACCAGGCCGGAAGACATTGTCGATGTATTGGCCGATTACTTTTCCAAGGTATACACCCCCACGGTACTTGTGACCGAGGAAGAGGCTCGGGAGGCTCTGAATCATGTCTCCGTACCTACACTGACGGAGGAGGCGGCAAAAGACCTTGATGCCGCTCTGACAACTGATGAAATTCAGTTGGCTATAAATGCACTCCACTCGGGCAAGGCTCTAGGCCCAAATGGGATGCCCATTGAATGGTTTAAAACAATGTCGGAGTCCCTGAGTGCCCCCCTTCTTCAGATGTTCGAGGAGAGTAGAGGGAAGGGTACATTGCCCCCAGACCAGCGGATGGCGACCATAGTGGCCATTCCGAAACCGGGTAAATCGCCCAACGAATGTAAGTCATATAGGCCTATCTCACTCCTGAACCCTGAAGCGAAAATTCTAGCGAAATTGTTAACAAACAGACTCATGCCGTGCTTAACCCAGCTGATCCACCCAGACCAATCTGGATTTATGCCACACAGAAGCACGGCATTGAATCTTCGTAGAGTGCAGGGAGTATTGGCGAGAACCCCACTGTTGAAAGAACCGGCTGCAATACTGTCCTTAGATGCCAAAATGGCGTTCGATATGGTAGAATGGAACTACCTATTCGCAGTACTCACCCACATGGGATTTGGGCCCACCTTTATCGCATGGATCAAAGTATTGTACAAAGACCCAGTGGCACGAGTAGTGGCCAATGGACACATATCGCGTGAGATCAGTTTGGCGCGAGGGACTAGGCAGGGTTGCCCGCTCTCACCCCTCCTTTTGGCGTTGGTCCTAGAGCCGCTGGCAGTTACTATTCGAAAGACGCCACTATTGAAAGGGATTAAATGGGATGATAGTTGGGAAGACAGGGTGTCCTTATACGCGGACGACATGTTGATTTACCTCACAGACCTGGATAGTAGTCTTCCAAACCTCCTCACGTTGTGCAACTCACACGGGCGGCTGTCCGGCTACACTATCAATTGGTCGAAATCGACACTTTACGAGCTTAAGGGACCGATCCCAGCCCTCCCGGAGTCTTGCCCTCTGGAAATGGCGGGCGCTTCCTTTAAATACCTAGGAATACATGTTACCCGAGAGGCCACAGACTTCATTACTCTTAATCTACAACCCCCTCTCGTACGGCTGCGCAATGACGTACAACACTGGAAGGAGCTACCATTGACATTGCTCGGCAGAGCAGCATTATTTAAAATGATGGCGCTGCCGCGCTTTCTATACATACTTGAAAACACTCCAATGCTCATACCCACCAGCTTCTTTCAGAAGGTGACAGCGCTGATGTCGAATCTATTGTGGGGGAATCGCCCAGCACGAATAGCTCACGTAAAGCTCAACAGGAGCTGGTTCGATGGCGGGATTGCACTGCCTAACGTGCAACTGTACTACTGGGCGGCCCAACTTAAGGTTATTAATCAATGGATGCACGCCCCACAGGACGACCCGGCATTTCAGGCGGACAGAACACAACTAGGCACTCATACCCTGCTGGCGCCTCTGTATCACAAGGGTGTTGCAACGAAATTGATAGGACCCACTAAGCATACCGTACAGCTATGGTACAAGGCGCACACAAAACTACGCTGGGAAGGGATCATTACGAAACTTACTCCACTGTGGGACTCCAAATCACTGGGGCACTTGAGGCACACTAAGGGCTTTACCCAGTGGGACAACATCAGGATCTCAACAGTGGGAGACATGTGGTCCAGAGAGGGGGTGATTCCATTTACGTCCCTTCAGGACCAATACGAATTGGGGGACAATGAACTATTTAGATACATTCAAATTAGGCATGCCCTCCAAGCAGTGATCCCTCAGAACACCACACCACCAGAGTCTTCACCGCTCGAAGACCGCCTGCTCACAGACTTTATGCAAGAGAAAGCAACATCATTAACTTACCGCAAGCTACTTAATAACATGCCTGACCCCTTGGAGAAACTAAAAGAGAAATGGGTGGAGGATGTCGGCGATTTCGACGACTCTGAATGGAACGCTGCTATTGCCTCCCCACGTGAGGCTGGCATATCAGCTAGGTTCCGCCTGGTACAGTTAAAAATCCTGCATAGGATATATTACACGAGAACCACTCTACATAAGTTACTGAGGGCTGATCACCCATATTGTTTAAGGGGATGCGGCGAGGAAGGTACTTTCATCCACACACTCTGGAGCTGCACCAGCATCGTGTGTTATTGGCAGCGGGTGCTCCGCACCATCGCACAAACACTTGACACCTCATTAACACTAGACCCACGGGTGTGCTTGCTCAATGTGTGGGGGCCTACTGATTTAACATTTTACGGGAGGTTGTGGGTCACGATAGGCCTCATGACAGCTAAATGGGATATTGCACAAAAATGGGGGACGGCTGAGCTCCCCACCCTGGCACAATGGAGTAGAAATATGGACATGCTCATGCTCACGGAGAGGGCGGTATACAAAACAAGAGCCAGTCCGCTTAAATGGAATGGAATTTGGCAATCCTGGAACACATACAGAGGGGACATTTGTGACCCTTTGCCGGAGGATGATATTGACAGTTCAGAGGAGGAGGAAGAAATTGAGTGACGGCCGAAGGTTATAGCTGAGGGCATGCACAATGGGTACAGACCTTGTCCGATGCAATAAGAGCAGCCGGGGGGGCGGTTGGGAGGGGGATATAGCTTTCATTGACTTGTGGGAGTGACCTGCATCAGGGTAGCGTTGAGGTTGCACTGTAGGGTGTGAGTTTTGTGAGTTACAACTGAGTCACGTTTTGAGTTGTTTATAGGTTGTACATAAAATACAAAATGCAAGTTTTCATTACGCACTTGTCTAACATATCCATAGGGATCCACCAACATACCTGATCATTAATATAAAGAAAACCTGAGTAGGGCAGAATACATATTTGAAGATCATACATGTGAAACCCTTTTATGCCGGCCTCAGGGTTGTAGGCGCAAATGCAAACAGTTGTTGGTATTGATAATCTATGTTCTTGCGACAATAAAAGAATTAAAAAAAACAAATTAGTCTGTTCCTGTCCCAGTGCATGATGGGAACAGGGCAAACCAAACTACCAAGCCAATTCTTATACTGGGAAGGAAACAAGCTTCCGGGGACCGGTTTCTGGCATTTCAGCCGTCGTCGGCCCGGCTTGCTTGAATCCTGATGGTGCAATGAGCAAGGGACTCACATCTGAGTATACCCTTCCACGCTTATGGTGGACAAAATGATTCAGAAAAGGGGGTGGTGATGAACAGAGTGTCTGAATTAAGCAGACCACTCTTACCCAGTCCAAAGATCAGGGCTTGATCCATCACCGTTTTTTAGCTCACTGCACCATCCCAGCTCAGAACCTGGCTACATGCAAATTAGTCTGTTCCTGTCCCAGTGCATGATGGGAACAGGGCAAACCAAACTACCAAGCCAATTCTTATACTGGGAAGGAAACAAGCTTCCGGGGACCGGTTTCTGGCATTTCAGCCGTCGTCGGCCCGGCTTGCTTGAATCCTGATGGTGCAATGAGCAAGGGACTCACATCTGAGTATACCCTTCCACGCTTATGGTGGACAAAATGATTCAGAAAAGGGGGTGGTGATGAACAGAGTGTCTGAATTAAGCAGACCACTCTTACCCAGTCCAAAGATCAGGGCTTGATCCATCACCGTTTTTTAGCTCACTGCACCATCCCAGCTCAGAACCTGGCTACATGCAAATTAGTCTGTTCCTGTCCCAGTGCATGATGGGAACAGGGCAAACCAAACTACCAAGCCAATTCTTATACTGGGAAGGAAACAAGCTTCCGGGGACCGGTTTCTGGCATTTCAGCCGTCGTCGGCCCGGCTTGCTTGAATCCTGATGGTGCAATGAGCAAGGGACTCACATCTGAGTATACCCTTCCACGCTTATGGTGGACAAAATGATTCAGAAAAGGGGGCAGGGTAGAAACACCCTGACCCCCTAGGACTGCTCAGGGGTACCCCAATTTTAATTTTTTAAACAGCGAATTCACGCTGGGTGCGTGAATCTGGCTGAATTTTTTCTAAAACGAAGCTTTGGCTCCCAGGCTTCATTTTGTGTAAAGCTATGGGCCTTGAGGTCCATAGGAATGAATGTCAATTACCGAATTGGTAAATACCGATTCGGTAATTACCGAAAAATTCAAGGGTGGCAGGGTGTCACTTTGACACCCTGTTGCAACCCAGATTAGTGCTTGTGTGCCCTAAGGGCATGTATGTGTGCCACATTGCTCAGGTGTAAATGCACATATTTGCATTTACATAGGAATTCGTTATTTACCACCAACTAATAGTTGGTGGTAAATAACGAATCCTTAAAGCTCTGTAGCACTGTTTAAAGTGCTACCTAAATGTCAAAAAATGCAGATTCTGTAATTTTACCGAATCGGTAAATTTACCGATTCGGTAAAATTACCGATTCGGTAAAATTACCGAATCTGTATTTTGACATCCCCTACATCTCAGTATCCAAATATCGGTCAGTAACGGCCGAAAATCGGTATTTTTGGCCGTTACCGACCGGTATTTGGATACCTACATCTGGCCCCTGGTGATTCGCTCAGGGGTATAATACAGCATAAATATAATTCTATGTTGCTGAAGTTTCAGATTAACTGAAGTCACTGCAAAGTCTATAATTTCCAAAGATTTCTGTACCTCATCTTTGGTTATATTAAAATTGAAAATCCGACTTAGCTTGGCTGCTATCATCACAAACAGCTGCTATAAGTTTCTGATAAGTTTTGCCAATAGTTCCTCGCACTGTAGTATGGAAAAAAATACAGATAGTACCTCAGAAGGATTGGATAGCTCTTATAGAAGTGTGGCTCAATGGTTAGAGCGGCAGACCCTGATGCAGAGGTCTAGCCCGGGACCAGGGTTCAATTCCCGCCTCGGCGGGTCTTGGGCTCAATTTCCTCGGACCTGATAATTCTCGCCTCGGTGCCTATTCTAATCATGGGTCCCACTCTGCAACTCTGTGCAATAGCTTGCTTAATCTCCGCAACGGCCCCCACAACGCTAGGATGCCTTGCTTCACCTTGGGGGTGCCCAGGAGTGGGCACTTCACAGGGAAAAGCCAGGAAGGGTTCCACAGCGGTATTCGTACAAGTGCCGAGATACCCCAGCTGGGGTCGATTTGTGCGCTATACAAGTACACTACATTTACATTTACATTAACATAAACCCTGACCACGAATTAGAAAATCCCTCATTTGCAAATACTTTAAAAAAATGGATCTGTAACACCCCGAATTCTTAAAAAAGATCGGAATCCCTGTTCGTCATACAAAAGGCCGAGCTGTGCTATACCCTTTCATTGCCACTCTTTCCCAACATAGTTGTGAAATATGTTTGACAGCATGGGATTTCCCCAAAATGCAGTATATACATAGAGATCTGATAGTGTATTTTCCTAACAAATTTTATGCCATATCCTGGTGATGTCCCTAACTACCTTGAATCGAACCCCCTTATAGTAATTAGGGTCGACCTTTTATGCAGTAAAAACCCAGTACTTGGTCCGCAGGCCAGCTGGTATGAGAGACAATTAGTACTATTGGGTCCCTTAAGTAAACTCTGTATTCGACTGGCAAATTCAGCCCAAAAATACAGTTTAAAATCTGGGAGTTTAAAGCTGCCTTGTTTGTATGATAGTTTGACATACCGGGTGGCTCTCCATGCGCGTCAATAGCCCCAAATGAAGCTGCCAATGGCACCATCTAAACGCTTAAAAAACTTCAACGGCACCCTTAGGAGACTCGTACGAAAGAAATACAAGAACTTAGGAAGAATATTAATTTTAACAACATTGCACCTTCCGTATATACTAAGGGGAAGACGGTGCCAGCATCACAATTTTGCCACCACCTTCTTCAGTAGTGGTTCATAGTTTAATGTGATCATATCGTCAACTTGGCTACTAAGACAGGCTCCCAAATATATTGCTATTCTTGTAACCCCTAATGCTGCTGGGGGCGTTTCAAGTTGAAAATTCAAAATTGTCTGTGTCTTATTCAAATTTAGTTTCTAACCGGAAAAAGCACCATAACACTGGGCCTCTTGTGTAATTTCAGCTAAAACGGTGACTGGACTGGTAGAAAAAATTGTGATTTCATCCGCGTATTCGGTTAATTTGAATTCCAGCCCATTCAGAGGAACCAGAGAAATATCAGCAATATGCAACAGATGCTTGATAACAGGCTCGATATAAAGAGCAAACAATAAAGGGAATAGTTGGCAGCCCTGCCGCGTACCCCTTTGAACAGCAAAATAAGATGATGAATGGCTATGAGGGTTAACTGCAGCTATTGGGTTCCTATACATTTTCTGTACCGCCGAGAGCAACCTTTGACCGACACCTATTGATGACATTGTTGCCCATAAAGCTCCCCAAGTTACCCGGTCAAAGGCCTTCTCGGCATCCAACATCAACATCCCAAACTGCTGGCCCAGTTGGGCAGAAACATCAAACGCATCAATCGCTGTGTTTATATGTGCAGCCGTGTCTCTTCCGGGGACAAAGCCGTGCTGCTGTTCCGAGACTAAAAGATGAATAACTGGGGCCAGTCGGGATGCATGAATTTTGGAAAAAAGTTTTGCATTAATCAGCGATATAGGCCAATAAGAGCTAATATCGTCTATTGGTTTCCCCTTTTTTCAGGAAAACAATAATATTAGTAGTATTCCAAGAGTAGGGAACATGTTTTCCTTGCATAATTTTGTTACATAATGCAAGAAAGACAGGGATCATTGTACCATTACATTTTTGGGAGAATTCAAGCAGAATTTTATCCTCGCCAGCTGCCTTGCTGGCAGGCAGAGCATTAATCGCTTCCTCGACTTCCCCAACATCAACATCTTTTTGCATTGGCTCGGAAAGTTGTGGATTTAAAACAGACATTGCACTCTCCTGTATGTAATCCATAGCAGTTTGTTGGATAAAACATACTGAATCGCCATATAAGTCAGCATAAAATAGTCTGAATTGTTCCACTATATCTGTAGATCTAGTGTAAGCCAAACCATCTTCCCCTTTAACTAATTTAATATGCGATCTGGCCCTTTGATCAGCAATCTGGTTAGCTAACACACAGCACACCCTTTCTCCGTATTCATATTGTTTGGATTTGTACTTATGATAATTATTTGCTACTTTATCCCTTAACCTTCTCCTGAGCTTAGCTCTTTGCCTCAACAACCTGCTGATAAATCAGTTGTTCACCTGCATCCTTTACTGCAATAGCTCTAGAATGCTGTTGCTCCAGATCTAAATAAAGCCTGTGTTCCTGCTCAAGCATACAAACACCCTGCTGATTAATTTTTAAAATATATTGCAACGTAACCCCTCTTCAATAGGGCCTCAGACAGTCCCATACTATTGTAATAGGCGCTGTGCCCCAATTATTTTCTATGTACTCCCGAGTGCTGCTCGCATAAGTTCCACATGTAAAACATATTTAAACTTTACAGAAACACAGTCACTGGATGATGTCATCAGTGATTTCATCAGTGATGTCAAATGAGATGTCATCAGTGATGTCATTTTAGATGTCATCAGTGATGTCATCAGTGATGTCACTGACCATGTCATGAATGATGTAATATGTGACATCATCAGCAGTGGATTGCGGGTGCGCGAAATATAGTTAGTACAACTAACTATATAGGAGCAATTTCAATGGGTTTTTAAATGCTAATTCCTAACTATATAAGGCCTGAAATCTATGGTTTTTTAAGTGAATTTGCAAGGTTTTTTAAATGCTAATTCCTAACTATATAAGGCCTGAAACCTATGGATTTTTAAGTGAATTTGCAAGGTTTTTTAAATGCTAATTCCTAACTATATAAGGATTGAAACCTATGGTTTATTTCAGTGAATTTGCAAGGTTTTTTAAATGCTAATTCCTAACTATATCAGGCGTGAAACCTATATTTTTTTTCAATAAATTTCAAAGGTTTTGTAAATGCTAATTCTATTAGCGGATAACGTTTATATATGTTATTATCCTTCTGGGACAACCTGAGCAACCATCTTGTTTCTCAGGAGAAGTGAGGCACAAGAGAGCACAAAACAAGAGTGGAAAACGCGAAAAGAGGGCAGGGTTGAGACCCCCTGACCCCCTAGCCCTTCCCAGGGGGTCCCAGAAGGACCACCAAGAGCAAAAATGTTTTTATTTTTTTTTAAATCGCGGGGTACGCGCACGGTACGTGTACCGTACGCGTACGGTGCTCGTACCCCGCAAATGTTTTTTTTTTTGGGGGGTTTTTTTGCCCTTGGGGGTCCTTTTGGGACCCCCTGAGAAGGCATAGAGGGTTGGGAGGTCTCTACCCTGCCCCCTTTTCATATTTTCCACTCTTTTTTTTGGGCTCTCTTGTGCCTAAGTTCGCCTGAAAAACAAGATGGTGGCCAACACTTCCTGGTTTGGACAGTTTGGAATGTTGACAGTCGACTGCCAGCCAATCAGAAACTCGCTCGCGCACGTAAGGGTATGCGCACGTACGCGTACGGTACGCATACGGTGCGCGTACGGTGAGCGCATATAGATATAATTTGCTCAAATTCAATTTCCTCAACAACCACTGGAGGGATTTTCACCAAATATAGAAAAGGCACTACTGCATACCTGTCCCTACCATTTTGCCAAGTTTGGTGTAATTCCGTTCAGCCGTTCGGGCTGTAGCCGAGTCTAAAGGTCCCATAGCAAATGCCATTTGAAAAATTTCAAATTCAATTTTCTCAAGAACTACTGGAGGGATTTTCACCAAACATAGCAAAGGCACATCTGCATACCAGGCCCTACCATTTTGCCAAGTTTGGTGTAATTCCAATCAGCCGTTCGGGCTTTAGCCGTGTCTAAAGGTCCCTATGGAAATTTTACATGGGAAAACACGTTTTGGGACCCCCTTTTGGCCCCCGCTTGACGAATCCCCCCGAAACTTGCAGGGAAGGAGCGAAGCGGAGCTGGCCAAAATTCTGGAAAATTACACACAGATTCCTCAATCGGCGCCAAAGTTATTCCCAATAGAATGTTGAGCGCATATAGATATATAATTTGGTCAAATGCAAATTCTCAACAACTACTGGAGGGATTTTCACCAAATATAGAAAAGGCACATCTGCATACCAGGCCCTAACATTTTGCCAAGTTTGGTGTAATTCCATTCAGCCGTTCGGGCTGTAGCTGTGTCTAAAGGTCCCTATGGAAATTAACATGGGGAAAACACGTTTTGAGACCCCCTTTTTTCTCGTCCCCCGCTTGACGAATCCCCCCGAAACTTTCAGGGAAGGAGCGGAGCGGAGCGAAGCAATTTTACGGAAAATTACACACAGATTCCTCAATCAGCGCCAAAGTTATTCCCAATAGAATGTTGGGGATTTCCTATGGTAACTAGGTCCTAACTATATATACCTACTGGCGACCTTATGATTTCCTTGGCGTCCTGCTCTTCAGCACTCAACCGACGCACGCCACGACCGAACCACCGCCCCCCACCACCACCCTCTGCGCCTGGACTCCGATCAGCACCGAAGACACCGTCCGTACGATGAACTCCATCCACTCCGGATCTCCGACAGACCCCTGCCCTCACCACGTCTTCAACAAGGCCGACACTGTCATTGCACCCCACCTGCGGGACATCATCAACACCTCCTTCGACACCGCCACCTTCCCGGAGAGCTGGAAGCACGCCGAACTCAGCGCTCTACTCAAGAAACCATCAGCCGACCCCATCGACCTCAAGAACTACCGCCCCATCTCGCTGCTCCCGTTTCCGGCTAAAGTCATGGAGAAGACTGTCAACAAGCAACTGGCCGCCTTCCTTGAGACGAACGGCTCCCTCGACCTCTCGCAGTCTGGCTTCCGGGCCAACCACAGCACCGAGACCGCCCTGATCGCAGCTACCGATGACATCCGAGCCCTGCTCGACAACGGAGAAACGGCGGCCCTCATCCTCCTGGACCTCTCCGCGGCCTTCGACACCGTCTGCCACCGTACCCTAGTACAGCGCCTCAGCAACGTCGGAATCCAGGAGAAGGCACTGGAGTGGATCATCTCCTTCCTCGCCGGAAGGACACAGAGAGTCCGCCTCCCCCCGTTCAGATCGGAGGCCACCGAAGTCATCTGCGGCGTTCCTCAAGGCTCCTCGCTCAGCCCAACACTCTTCAACGTCTACATGAGCCCCCTCGCAGCCATCGCACGCCAGCACAACCTCAACATCATCACCTACGCCGACGACACCCAGCTGATCCTCTCCCTCACCAATTACCCCACCATCGCCAGAGCCAACCTGCACAAAGGGATGACAGACGTGGCCAAATGGATGACGAACAGCCGCCTGAAACTGAACTCAGACAAGACGGAAGTCCTCATCCTAGGATCCTCACCCTCCGCCTGGGACGACTCCTGGTGGCCCCCCGCCCTGGGCAGCGCACCCAAACCAACAGACCACGCACGCAACCTGGGCTTCATCCTGGACTCCTCCCTCTCCATGACCAGACAAGTCAACGCCGTCTCCTCGTCGTGCTTCAACATCCTGCGCATGCTACGCAAGATCTTCCGATGGATCCCCTCCGAGACCAGGAAGACGGTCACCCAGGCCCTCGCCACCAGCCGTCTGGACTACGGCAACTCCCTCTACGCCGGAACCACCGCCAAACTCCAGAAGAGACTCCAGCGGATCCAGAACACCTCAGCACGACTCATCCTGGACATCCCCCGCCGCAGCCACATCTCCGGACACCTGAGAGACCTGCACTGGCTCCTGGTCAACAAGAGAATCACCTTCCGGCTCCTCACCCACGCACACAAAGCCCTACACAACCAAGGCCCAGGATACCTCAACAGCCGCCTCAACTTCTACGCTCCCAAACGCCAGCTTCGATCGACCAGCCACGCCCTCGCCGCCGTCCCCCGCATCCGAAGAGCCACCACAGGAGGAAGGTCCTTTTCCTACCTGGCCGCCAAGACTTGGAACTCCCTTCCGACCCGCCTCCGCCTGACCCAGGACCACCTCGCCTTCAGGAAGCAGCTCAAGACCCGAGCAGTAGCGGACACCCCCCCCCCCACCTCCCCAGCGCCTTGAGACCCTCCGGGTGAGTAGCGCGCTATATAAATGCTTTGATTGATTGATTGATTATTTCCTCATTTTAACTTTGCTCTGGAGTATCCTTGAATTAAGATACAAATGAGATTTAAAGTGCCTGAGATTTAAAGTGTAAAGTGGCGATTAATCTATATTATATTTGACAAAAATATATGTATATATATAATATATATACTCCAAGTAGAGTTGCTTTGGTTTTAATCAGCTAGGCAGAACATAAATCGCGCTTGACGTGACTCGAGATTTTCAAACGCCTGGGCGTGGCGTTCCACAAGCACACTCGGCATTCTGGCCGCACAAATTAATACCCCAACTTAAAACACGCCAGGGTGCGTTTGTACAGTGGTGAAGAGAGGGGGCGGGCCTGACATGGCAAGTGTGCAAATGCACCCCCTGGCACATTGTAAAATGGGGGATTAAGTCCCCTTCAATCCTGAGGGTCCCTGAGGGCGAACTAGCCCACCATGTACTTCCAGTATGCGCCAGGGAGCTGTGTTGCAGAGAGGTGTTGAGAGGCCACGCCCCTTTTTACACCTCTCTGCAACTCAGACCTGTGGCGCTTATTGGAGGTAGCTGGTGGGCTAGTTGGCCCCCACGGACCCTCAGGAGTCAAGGGGACTTAATTCCCCAATTTACAACACTCCAGGGGGCGTGTTTGCACAGTGGTGCAGGAAGGAGGTGATGCCTGATGTGACAAGTGTGCAAATGCATCCTGTGGCATCATTTAAGTTGGGGGATTAAGTCCCCTTAAATCCTGAGGGTCCCTGGGGGTGCACTAACCCACCAGGTACCGCCAGAAAGCTGCATTGCAGAGAGGTGGTCCAAGGCCACGCCCCCTTTTTACACCACTCCGCAACGCAGCTCTGTAGCGCTTACTGCAGGTAGCTGGTGGGCTACTTGGCCCCCAGGAACGCTCAGGATTCAAGGGGACTTAATACCCCAATTTACAATGCCCAGGGGGTGCGTTTGCACAGTGGTGCAGGGAGGGGGCGTGGCCTGATGTGACAAGTTCGCAAACGCGCCCTGTGGCGTGTTTTGAGTTGGGGATTAAGTCTCCTTGAATCCTGAGGGTCCCTGGGGGCCAACTAGCCCACCAGGTACCTCCAGTATGTGCCAGGGAGCTGCGTTGCAGAGAGGTGTTGAGAGGCCATGCCCCTTTTTACACCTCTCTGCAACGCAGCTCTGTGGTGCTTACAGGAGGTACCTGGTGGGCTAGTTGGACCCCAGGAACCATCAGGACTCAAGGGGAATTAATCTCCCAACTTGAAACGCGCCAGGGGGCGTGTTAGCACAGTGGTGAATGGAGGGGCGGGCCTGATGTGACATGTGTGTACTTATGCAATCAGTCCGTCAACACCTAAGCACTTATAAATTCACCATGCACTCTGCTTGCAGTACTCTAATCATCCACTCAGTACCCATGTACTCATGCAATGACCCAGGCACTAACTCATGGCAAATACAGAGGAGGTCATGCTAATCACAGGGGTACAGCAGCACATAGTGTTCCCTAGTGTATGTAGGTGTTTTCACAGTATTCTAAGTTTCTTTTAGCATAGCACTGGCTCCGGTCCTTGTTAGTCAGAGTCAGTTACCACCAGTACCCGTCAGTAAAAAGTTGGGAGCACAGGAGGACTTTCTGCTCCTCTGTTGGTTCTTTCTGCATATCTTTTGCTTCTTTCTGCACTTTTGTTCGTCTTTCTGGACTTCTGTTGATTCGTTCAGCATTTGTATTGCTCTTTCCGCGCTTTTCTTCCTCTTTCTTCACTTCACTGAAAAAAACATAGGTTTCAGTGACGTTATAGTTAGCTGGACATTTCACTCATACAAAACCATAGAAATTCCGCTGTTATAGGTAGTTGAGCTAACTATAACTCGCGCCCCCGCAATGCACTGCTGATGATGTCACATATTACATCATTCATGACATGGTCAGTGACATCACTGATAACATCACTGATGACATCTCAAATGACATCACTGACGACATCATTGATGACATCATCCACATGAAAATCTGATGCACCTCCTCATACCTTAATAAAACCTTTGATACAGTCACTCTAAAATACAGCCTACCATTTTCGAAACAATAGAGATACCAATACCAGTTACTACGTATGCACTCACTGATTCCTAGGTGTACACCCACATCTACTCATTCACGCATACAGTCACTCATACATGCAGTGACTCATCAATACAACACTATTATAGGCACTCATACACCTATACAAACACTCACACACCGCCACTCATCCAGAGTTACTCAAACATCTAGTCAGTCATGCAAAGAATCAATCACACTTCTATTTACTCACCCATACAGTTATACACACACAACCTCACTTATTCATACATATACTAACATAACTTACTCTCTTATACAATCACTGATACAAGTACACACTGATCCATACAGCCAGTCTCACAATCACTGGCTCTCATGTATAGTCATTTATATACTCCAACTCTCACATGCACTGTGTTTTACATATGTAGTTACTTGGACATGTAGCAATGAGATATGCATTCACTCACCAAAGCAACCATACACACACTCACCTACCCATACAGCTGTTTCCACATGCACTCTTGAACGCATACACCCAGTGAATGAAGCACTCACACATCTATGCACACCTCCATCCACCCACACACACACACCCAGGAACCCATACAAATACTCACACAATCAATCAATAACCCATATTGACAGTCATGTAGCTACTCACAAACCAATGGAGCAGCTTACACAGCAATAGATAGACTGAAACAGACATTCACAGTTTAGTCACTAACCCATGCATTCAGTAAGATACATTTAGTCACTCACTTATACAGTCAGTCACGCACCTACTAAATCCTCCATCCAGACACTTATACACCTACTCATTCTTCAATACAACTTAGCCAATATATATATAAAACATATTTAAACTTTACAGAAACACACAGTCACTGGAGGATGTAATCAGTGATGTCATCAGTATTGCGGGGGTGCGATTTATAGTTAGCTCAACTAACTATAACGAATTTCTATGGTTTTGTACGGGTGAAATGTCCAACTAACTATAACGTCCCTGAAACCTATGGTTTTTTCAGTGAATTTCAAAGGTTTTTTATATGATAATTTGTAACTATAACGTGCCTGTAACCTATGGTTTTTTCAGTGAATATATATATGTATATGATGCAAGAGACTTCCCCAAAAGAAGAAGCAGGAGCCCAGAGGAGACCGGTTGGAAAGAACTTTATTCACCATTCAACAGCTCAGGCAGCGGCGAATGCATTTCGGAGTCAATCCTTCTTCAGCACCCAATACCTGAAGTGGAAAACACAGTGTGCTAATGTCTGCTGCCTTTTGAATAATTGGCTCGAGTCCGCTCCTCCCCTTTTGGCGATGGCGACCACCTGTTGCAGTTCGTTGGTGTCTCGTAGAACTGCAACTCCCAGAATGCCGTAATGTTCAACAGCCCAGGTAGGTGAAAATTAGGGGAGTGTTGATGTAGCAATCCATAGTAGCGGGACCCAGAGTTGTGCAGGACACGATGAGTCCACCCGCTGTCCCCTGGTTTCAAAGCCTCTCCTCGGGTCCCCTCACGACTGCCACAGCCCCCACAGTAAAAAGTCAAATGTTCAGGGGCTAATCGTGAGTTGCAGATTGCCACGATAGAAGTAAAATACCTCAACTGATCACGTCCTTCTTGTGTAGGAGCGGGTATCGGACAAATTCCGTGAAGAAAAGACAAATGTGCCGTGAGGCGTACCAGTCTTGTCCGTAACCAGGAGCGCGGCAGGGGCTTCCATAATGAGCTACTGGCCAGCGCAGAAATGCGATGCAAGAGACTTCCCCAAAAGAAGAAGCAGGAGCCCAGAGGAGACCGGTTGGAAAGAACTTTATTCACCATTCAACAGCTCAGGCAGCGGCGAATGCATTTCGGAGTCAATCCTTCTTCAGCGCCCAATACCTGAAGTGGAAAACACAGTGTGCTAATGTCTGCTGCCTTTTGAATAATTGGCTCGAGTCCGTTCCTCCCCTTTTGTCGATGGCGACCACCTGTTGCAGTTCGTTGGTGTCTCGTAGAACTGCAACTCCCAGAATGCCGTAATGTTCAACAGCCCAGGTAGGTGAAAATTAGGGGAGTGTTGATGTAGCAATCCATAGTAGCAGGACCCAGAGTTGTGCAGGACACGATGAGTCCACCCGCTGTCCCATGGTTTCAAAGCCTCTCCTCGGGTCCCCTCACGACTGCCACAGCCCCCACAGTAAAAAGTCAAATGTTCAGGGGCTAATCGCGAGTTGCAGATTGCCACGATAGAGGTGAAATTCCTCAACTGATCACGTCCTTCTTGTGTAGGAGCGGGTACCGGACAAATTCCGTGAAGAAAAGACAAATGTGCCGTGAGGCGTACCAGTCTTGTCCTGACCCAGGAGCGCGGCAGGGGCTTCCATAATGCGCTACTGGCCAGCGCAGAAATGCGATGCAAGAGACTTCCCCAAAAGAAGGAGCAGGAGCCCAGAGGAGACCGGTTGGAAAGAACTTTATTCACCATTCAACAGCTCAGGCAGCAGCGAATGCATTTCGGAGTCAATCCTTCTTCAGCGCCCAATACCTGAAGTGGAAAACACAGTGTGCTAATGTCTGCTGCCTTTTGAATAATTGGCTCGAGTCCGCTCCTCCCCTTTTGTCGATGGCGACCACCTGTTGCAGTTCGTTGGTGTCTCGTAGAACTGCAACTCCCAGAATGCCGTAATGTTCAACAGCCCAGGTAGGTGAAAATTAGGGGAGTGTTGATGTAGCAATCCATAGTAGCGGGACCCAGAGTTGTGCAGGACACGATGAGTCCACCCGCTGTCCCCTGGTTTCAAAGCCTCTCCTCGGGTCCCCTCACGACTGCCACAGCCCCCACAGTAAAAAGTCAAATGTTCAGGGGCTAATAGCGAGTTGCAGATTGCCACGATAGAGGTAAAATACCTCATCTGATCACGTCCTTCTTGTGTGGGAGCGGGTACCGGACAAATTCCATGAAGAAAAGACAAATGTGCCGTGAGGCGTACCAGTCTTGTCCGGACCCAGGAGCGCGGCAGGGGATTCCATAATGCGCTACTGGCCAGCGCAGAAATGCGATGCAAGAGACTTCCCCAAAAGAAGAAGCAGGAGCCCAGAGGAGACTGGTTGGAAAGAACTTTATTCACCATTCAACAGCTCAGGCAGTGGCGAATGCATTTCGGAGTCAATCCTTCTTCAGCGCCCAATACCTGAAGTGGAAAACACAGTGTGCTAATGTCTGCTGCCTTTTGAATAATTGGCTCGAGTCCGCTCCTCCCCTTTTGGCGATGGCGACCACCTGTTGTAGTTCGTTGGTGTCTCGTAGAACTGCAACTCCCAGAATGCCGTAATGTTCAACAGCCCAGGTAGGTGAAAATTAGGGGAGTGTTGATGTAGCAATCCATAGTAGCGGGACCCAGAGTTGTGCAGGACACGATGAGTCCACCCGCTGTCCCCTGGTTTCAAAGCCTCTCCTCGGGTCCCCTCACGACTGCCACAGCCCCCACAGTAAAAAGTCAAATGTTCAGGGGCTAATCGCGAGTTGCAGATTGCCACGATAGAGGTAAAATACCTCAACTGATCACGTCCTTCTTGTGTGGGAGCGGGTACCGGACAAATTCCTTGAAGAAAAGACAAATGTGCCGTGAGGCGTAGCAGTCTTGTCCGGACCCAGGAGCGCGGCAGGGGCTTCCATAATGCGCTACTGGCCAGCGCAGAAATGCGATGCAAGAGACTTCCCCAAAAGAAGAAGCAGGAGCCCAGAGGAGACCGGTTGGAAAGAACTTTATTCACCATTCAACAGCTCAGGCAGCGGCGAATGCATTTCGGAGTCAATCCTTCTTCAGCGCCCAATACCTGAAGTGGAAAACACAGTGTGCTAATGTCTGCTGCCTTTTGAATAATTGGCTTGAGTCCGCTCGTCCCCTTTTGGCGATGGCGACCACCTGTTGCAGTTCGTTGGTGTCTCGTAGAACTGCAACTCCCAGAATGCCGTAATGTTCAACAACCCAGGTAGGTAAAAATTAGGGGAGTGTTGATGTAGCAATCCATAGTAGCGGGACCCAGAGTTGTGCAGGACACGATGAGTCCACCCGCTGTCCCCTGGTTTCCAAGCCTCTCCTCGGGTCCCCTCACGACTGCCACAGCCCCCACAGTAAAAAGTCAAATGTTCAGGGGCTAATCGCGAGTTGCAGATTGCCACGATAGAGGTAAAATACCTCAACTGATCACGTCCTTCTTGTGTGGGAGCGGGTACCGGACAAATTCCGTGAAGAAAAGACAAATGTGCCGTGAGGCGTACCAGTCTTGTCCGGACCCAGGAGCGCGGCAGGGGCTTCCATAATGTGCTACTGGCCAGCGCAGAAATGCGATTCAAGAGACTTCCCCAAAAGAAGAAGCAGGAGCCCAGAGGAGACCGGTTGGAAAGAACTTTATTCACCATTCAACAGCTATACATATATCTCATATATTTATATAAACTATGAATATCAACATACTCCAAACGTCGCACACCATTTCTTTTTTATCTTGGAACATCGCTGGGTTGAGGAATAGGGGCGGCAAACCTGCTGCAATAATTTCATAGGAAAATGTGATATATGTGTTTTCTAGGAAACCTGATCAATAGAGCCGCTCTACCATCCAGGATACCTAAATTGTTACATTCCAGCCATCCAGGGAGTTAGGGGACGGCCGTTAGGGGGCTTACAATCTGACTTAGACACGATATAGGTCTCAAGATCCGGGTTCTACCCCCGAATTGCAGTGACATCCTTGCAATCAGGGTGGCCCTTGGGCCACATGGAACTTTCATCATTATAAATGTATATGCTAGAGGCATGAGTAGGGGGGTGGAGATGTGAAATCATCAATACTTTAGGCGGGCTCATAGCTACCCTTCATGGGGAAGGTGGAGCCATAGCTGATGGATATCTAAATACCACATTTGAACCGCTTGATAGCAAGGACAACGATCTAACGAGGGAGGAGGATGAACATTGGGATGTCCCACTCTTGGAATTACACCTGATTAAACAGTGAACTGAGGCCGCTATCCAGTTAAAAGCTCTCTGTCCGGTACATGGTTTAAGAGCTGCCATCAGTCATTCCACCTCTGACAGACTAGGCTCAAATACATTTACCATTCTAGCCGCATTGACTATGTGCTAATCAGTTTGTCCCTGTGGCACACTCTCAAGGACATAGCCGTTCAGGCACACTTAGAGAGCGATCACGACCCACTCTGCTCAAGGTTCACATTTAAGGACCTTAGTGAACCAGTACAACCGGCTAGCTTACCCATCACTAGTGACCTTCTAATCTCAAATAATATGCGCCAAGTTAAATTGCCTAGGATCCTAACATGTCCAGAGGCACTATCCATCATAAGTAGTGAGCTTAAGTGTACAGTAAGTCTGATGGAGACATGCCTCACCTCCCTTGAATCAGCCAAAGAACTCACACAGCTGCACAATTCACTGTTCTTAAAAATCTGAGGGTATTTCCTAAAACAGTGTAAGCCCAGGGCAAAAGTTATCATGCTTAACCATCATTGGTACAACCACAAATGCAGGCGTGCCCGTAAAGCCCTTGGGTAAACAATTAAGGTGGGTGCTGTGGCTAGAGCGCGTACTACCAGGGCCATCTACTACAATGTTATCCACTGCACCAAAAATCTTGGGATGAAAGCAGACGGCAGGAATTAAAATGTGCTTGCCATCGCATTAACTCCAAGTGTTTTGGAACGTGGTCAAATGTAGGGGTGGAATAGCACAGTCACCAGAAAATCATTTTGACCCTGATGTATGGGTTAGCCATTTTGCCACTCAATACGCTGAAGATGAAGCAGATGAGAAATTACCATTCCCGATCCATCCCTTTCCTGCTGGTGGGGTATTTGATGAGGCAGATGTCAGTACTGCACTCAGCGCCCTGACAGGTGATAGAGCCCCAGGGTTACATTGTATCCGTGCCAACATTTTCCTGTATGATAGACAAAAATGGCCCAACTACATATTATTACTTGGTAACACTATAGCCCAAAGTACACCTATTGCGGTAACCTGGCAGGGGGCGGAGATAATTCCCATACAAAAAAAAGGTGACAAATCTATTCCTGGTAACTATAGGCTGATAAGCCTTATAGACTCCATACAGAAAGTAATGGCTAGGCTTGTTTTGGCCAAGGTCCAGTACTGGATCGAGGCCAATTCCATCCTCACCCCTCTCCAGGCGGGCTTCAGGGCCCATATTAGCACCATCAACCAGGTCTTCCACTTTGTTCTTTTAGACTGGCGGACAATTATTCTCGGTAAGGGCAGCATGTATCCTGCCTTTGTCAACCTTAAATTTGCCATCTATTTGGTCTCAAGAAATAAACAGTGGGTGGGCTTCAAGGAGGTGGGGATGCCACTTGATTTACTCTCTGTGAGTGTCCGTCTCCACGAGGATAATTACGCACAAATACATTGGGGGGCTGGAAAAAAGACAGATCCTTTTCCAGTGCGGAAGGGTGTTCACCAAGGATGCGTGCTGGCTCCTACATTGCTCTCTCTTTTTATAAATGGAGTCACAAACTTCCTTGATGCCACCCAAACTGATGCTCCTGTCTTAGCTGGAAGAAAGCTCCCCATTTTAATGTGCGCGGACGACACGCTGATAATCTCCAAAACACCGAGTGGATTGCTTCGTCCCCTCCATCGCTTTGAAGAGTTATGCCTCCTGAGGAGCCTCAAAATGAAAACTGCTAAGACAAAGTTCATGGCATTCAATCAGCACAGATCGCTTAGAGGGAAAATGATGATGGATGGGTTACCCCTGGAGCAGGTCAACACTTTGGTCTATCTGAGCATCAAACTGTAGAAGGACGTGAGGTGGAAGCCACATATTGAAGTCATGGAACTAAAGCATCAGCCGATATATGGAATTGTTAGAAAATAATTTAAAACCTCTTACAAAACCTCTATGCCCGGCACTCCAAATTTACAATACTAACATAGTGAGTTCAGTCCTTTATGGGGCTGAGATGTGGGGCTTAAAAAACTTGACCCAGTTAACAACTGCAGAGAATGCGTTTTTGCGCATGCCACACAGTACACCCACCCTCCCTCTAAGAAATGATCTAGGCAGGAAAGCCCTGGTGGACCTAGCTAGATTACGGCCAATTCTATTCTGGCGCAGAATATGGTGCACGCAGAAACAGGCAGTGTATACAGAGGGCTTAGAGGACATCATAAACTCAGATCGCTTTCAAAGAAACTTGGATCGCCTCAAAGAGACTTACTGAGAAATGGTTACACAAGACGAGTTTTGGCGCATTGGCCCAACTTCCCTTACAGGGCACTTCCTCCAGATTAAACCATGCCAGAGTCTCGAGCCATAATGGGATATTATTAAAAAACCCTTGGATCGAAAACATTACTTCCAATTTAGATCAGGATGTTTGCCCCTGAAGAGTTTTACATCCAAATTGTCTCCCACTGGGGCAACAAATGTCATGCATGCGCCAAATACGTAACATCATACACGCAGGTGCTTTTTGCTTGTACTGCATATGCTGGCCCACAAAAAGCTTGGCTGACTCAGCTCTGTAAGAACTTGGGTACAAGATCACACAATAGATCTTTTCTGCTGAATCATCTCCCAGGTATGCAATCCCGGTGGCTAAATTCTTGAGGTGGATGTGGCGCATATGCTCCAAACAATTCAGGGCTGGATAATGATCACAATGGAATTCCCCTCTATTGTGCATGTGTATGAGTGTGCACACCAGGTCCTGCCGGGTCCAAAACGCCTGCCAAGGTGCTTGAGATTGTCTTGCACTTGTTGTTTTTGATGTCGTTTTTTAGGTCTCGCCTTTTCCATTCTGAAGGAATGGGAAATGGAGAGAATTCAAGTGCTCAAAATCCTCGTGAAACCAAGGGCTTTTTGGTGCGGTTTTCTTTGAGTTCACGTGAATCACGTGACCAAACAAGCACGCGCATCAGCCTCCTTCCCTCCCTCCTAATTGCATTTTGTTCACGGCCGCCACCACATCAAAGGACTTCTCCCAGCGTGTGCTCTGCGGCTTCTCCTCCCCTAATTATTCATGGCTGGCCGGCCGTACTTTCAGTTTCCCGGCCGCTCTTTATTGAAAGATTTTTGCCTATCTCGCTGTCTATCCTCGATCACTCCGCTGCTCTCTAGCTATGCTTGTTATTTATTCCTTTTCGTGTCCGTCTGTTCTCCATGTTACTCTCGGCTTCGGCTGCCTCTCTGCTGCCCTCTTCTGTGGCTGTCTATCCTCGATCACTCCGCTGCTCTCTAGCTATGCTTGTTATTTATTCCTTTTCGTGTCCGTCTGTTCTCCATGTTACTCTCGGCTTTGGCTGCCTCTCTGCTGCCCTCTTCTGTGGCTCACCCCCTTATCTATTCTCCTCTGTGCCTCTTTCTCGTGTGTGCTTCTCGTTCTGCCCCATCTCTCCCCCACTGTATCTGTCCCTCCTGTCTGTCTATCCTCGGCCCCTGTGTCTCCTCTCCACTGCTGTCCCCCCCTATCGTTTCTCCTCGTGTCCGTTTGTTCTCCATGTTACACTCGGCTTCGGCTGCCTCTCTGCTGCCCTCTTCTGTGGCTCACCCCCTTATCTATTCTCCTCTGTGCCTCTTTCTCAGGTGTGCTTCTTGTTCTGCCCCATCTCTCCCCCACTGGATCTGTCACTCCTGTCTGTCTATCCTCGATCACTCCGCTGCTCTCTAGCTATGCTTGTTATTTATTCCTTTTCGTGTCCGTCTGTTCTCCATGTTACTCTCGGCTTCGGATGCCTCTCTGCTGCCCTCTTCTGTGGCTGTCTATCCTCGATCACTCCGCTGCTCTCTAGCTATGCTTTTTATTTATTCCTTTTCGTGTCCGTCTGTTCTCCATGTTACTCTCGGCTTCGGCTGCCTCTCTGCTGCCCTCTTCTGTGGGTCACCCCCTTATCTATTCTCCTCTGTGCCTCTTTCTCATGTGTGCTTCTCGTTCTGCCCCATCTCTCCCCCACTGTATCTGTCACTCCTGTCTGTCTATCCTCGACCCCTGTGTCTCCTCTCCACTGCTGTCCCCCCCTATCGTTTCTCCTCGTGTCTGTCTGTTCTCCATGTTACTCTCGGCTTCGGCTGCCTCTCTGCTGCCCTCTTCTGTGGCTCACCCCCTTATCTATTCTCCTCTGTGCCTCTTTCTCATGTGTGCTTCTCGTTCTGCCCCATCTCTCCCCCACTGTATCTGTCACTCCTGTCTGTCTATCCTCGGCCCCTGTGTCTCCTCTCCACTGCTGTCCCCCCCTATCGTTTCTCCTCTCTCCGTGCAGCCGCTCCTCTGTGCCTGTCTCTCTTCTGTGCCTGTCTGTCTCTCATTTGTGCCTGCCTGTCTGTCTCTCCTCAGTTCTGCTCCTCACACTGCTACCCTGCATGCTTCGAGTGCAGCACTCAGCACGCCGCTCGCTTCCTCATTCCTCCGACAGAGTTTACCAGAAAGGTGCTGAGGAGAGGGTGTCTCAAGAACTTGTACGACATCAGCGTTCTCTCTATTTCTCACACTTCCATCTTCTTGCCTTTCCACCTTTCCCTCCCTTTTCACCTCTCCTTTTTTTCTTCTTCCTTTTTCCCCCTCCATCTGTTTCTTTATTTTTCTGTTTATTTCATTCTTTTTTTGTTTCCTACTCCTATTTCTTTGGCTTGTGTTTCTTTCTCTTCGTCCCCTATTTCTTTCTTCCTTCTTCTCTATTTCTTCCTATCACATCTATCTACCTTCTTCCGTTCCCTCCCTTCCCTTCTTTTGTGTAGCACACTTTAACAATGTATTTTTTCCTTGTTTTGTGCCAGGGCTCTCTTTGTGTAGGGGTCGCCCTCAATAAGCAGCATTCCACCCATATGATTAAAGTGAGGTGCACTATCAGTGAAGTTTTAAAGAGGAGAGGGAGGTGGCTACTTAGAACTCGCTAGATTGTGTACAAACGCAACAGAGCAAAGAGACTGAAAGATTCAAACCTGGATGTGGTGCCACGCAGCTTGGGAGTGGATAGTTAACAAGATTAACAAGCATTTACATAGCCAATAGGTCAAGCATTTGGGACCTTATAAGTGTTTAGCCATGCAACAGTTGGTGTTGTTGCACCAAGGATATTCTGCTGCATAACTAAATACTTATAGGGTCCAAAAAGCGAGACCTATTGGCTATATTTATACAGGCACGCGCTTTTGGGCCATAAACTTTCACGGCCATCTGTTCCCCAGCTCCAGCACCTCCCCTCTCTCTCCCCGCGCACAGCCTTACTTGCATTTCTCCTCCCCCTCCCCAGCCAGCTTCCCCAGGCCGTGTTCCCTCCCACCTTTCCTCCTCTCTCCCTGCTGGCATCCCCTCTCCCTTCTCGCCCAGTCCTTCTTGTTTGAGTCTGTCTTGCCCTTTGCCCTCTTCCTTCCTCCTCCATTTGTCCTGGCGCCTCCATTTCTCACCCCGCTTGGCTGCACCTCTTGACACCTCCCGGCTCCTGCTCATATCTCTGCTGTAACGCATTAGACCCACGATGGGTATTCGCCGATTCATCGCTTTCCTGCCTCTTAGACTTCCAGTTCCAGCGCTTAAAAGCCTCTTTTCCCCCCAACACCGTCTTGTCAGGCCTCCATCACGTTCTTTCTATTGTCACTGTTATGACTCCATGGCGTCTTTCCACATAGGTGTCCTTTTAGTCAGAATCTCTGCCTCCAGTTTTTCCCCATCCTCAGAGTCTATTTTACGTTTTTGTTGTCTTTTTGCCGATCTCAATTCATCCCCCGTAGCCCGTCTCCAACCATCTGTTTACTTCCATTCCTCTTCCTGTAGTCCCTTCACTTCCATCTGCCGTGGCTCCCCCTCGTCTCTTTTCACATCGTTTACTCTCCCTTGTGCTTTTCTATCCTTTTCTTTGTCCACTTCCATCCCACCCCCGGTTACTCATCTAAACCCAATTCTTCCGTTATGTTTAATCCCCTTCTATCTCGCCGAAATTTCCCATGTCTTCACCTTTACTCGCATTCCGTTCACGTCAGTCTAAATTCTCCTCTCATGCTGATCTAGAAGTCCTATCTCCGCCATCTAGGTTTCAGTTCTATCGCCACCCTCGTTCACTGACTAATATCTCTCCCAGGAGTTGAGTTCCTTGAAGTAGGTGGGCGGTCATGTGGGCGCTATCTGCCAGCACCAAATGTGCACACCAGGGGCCGTGGATGCTAAAACACCACGGTGAAATGAAGTCCCCACAGTACCCTCGTGAGCCTTCTGCCTCCTCCCGCGTGCACGTCCTGACCTGCCGGTGACTCACGCACTACACACTCCCTGAACCTCGGCCGGTCACACTCTGAGCCGAGATGCGCGCCTTTATTCCCTCATTCTACCCGAGCTGCGCTGTCTTCACAGCCGGGTGATTGACGCTGTAAGGACTTCCCCAAGGAGAATGCCTTTGAGTGCCCCAACCGATCACCGCCGCCTCTGGGGGTGTCTAGTTACACTGGGCTGTACACGCCGCTCAGCTGCCTCATTGTATTGGTGACCCTTCTTTAGTTCAAGGCCTCTGTTTGGTGCATGAACGAAGCAGGCACTAATATTTCTTTAGGTGTTTTTTAAAGCACCTTTTGTAGATTTATACAGTTTAAGTGCCAGGTCGTTCATAACAATACATCTTGGCTTTGGGGATAGATGCTCCACTGTGGAGGTGCACGTGTGTTCTTTTACATCTAAACCAGCGTACGGTGTACATTTCTCAGCAATCCCCATACAGACAAGCATTTGCAATGCAATAGGTCTCGCATTCACGAGAGTTTGAGCGATTACAATTGCAAATAACAATTCCTTTTATTTTTGTTTTCATTTTAAAAACATAAAGGGCTTTGTCATTTACAAAACCAATAGCTCCAACTTTCCTACTGCGAGACCTATTGGCAACGCCAGTGCTTGTCTTAACTCTGTCTTATACAATTGTAATATAATGATGGCTCTGATTGCTTCTATGCACAAATGTTTAAACTCATATGTTATCCTTTTGTAATTCTGATTTTTAATCCTTTTAATCCTTTTATCTGTAATGCTTTTAGGACTTGCTCAGTCAAATAAAGCTTCTTTGAATTGAACTGAACTGAACTGTTATATATATTTATACATATATATATATATATATATATATATATATATATATATATATATATATATATACACACACACACATATATATATATATATATACATATATATATATCATATATCATGTGAGCAAGGCTCCTCGGAGCCGAAACGTCATGCGGCTGAATTTGCACAAATAAAATTTTCAGCACTTACCTGGTCCGTGTTGTTTCTATCGCGGTGGGGAAGTGTGCCACTGGTTGGAGACGTGGTTTGCCGGATATATATATATATATATATATATATATATATATATATATATATATATATATATATATATATATATGTATATATATATATATATATATATATATATATCCACGGATTCCTCTTCAACTCAGGAAAAAGGATGACAAGCCACACCACCAGGTACCGGAAAGTTTGTTTATTTAGGGCATAAACAAACGGAGTATCAATGAAGGGGGTTTGGGAAGCTCTCAGTTTGCTTAATTACAGGTGTACATACATCTCCTCGTCAATGTTCATCCCAAAAGGTACGATACATCCTGCTTGTAATATGAATTTGGACTCTGCTCTGCGCAATGCTGTTAGACGGTCCCCTCCTCTGATATGTTTGGGGATCGAATCAAGAGCGAAAAATTTCGCTTTGGTCCAGTCTCCATCGTGGTATTGGTGGAAATGTTTGGCCGTACTATATGCAAAATCTTTATTCGTAATTGCACGCCAATGTTCCAAGATTCTCTTCTTCACAGGGAAAGTAGTTGAGCCGATGTACCATTTGCCACAAGGGCAGGTTACTACGTAGATGACATAGTCAGTGGTACATTGGATGTTTTTGGTGATTCTCCATTTTTTCTTTATTCTTTTGAGTTCAACTTCCCTTACATTGGTACTGTGGCTACAGGCCTTACATTTTCCACACTTGAAAAATCCACCCTTTGCTGCCAGCCATATTTTTTTTTTGTCTAAGTGACTTTGCACTATAAGGTCTTTGATGGATCTGCCTTTTCTGTATGTTATGGAGGGGTGTGGGTCTAATCTTTCTTTTAACACTTTGTCCTGTAAAAGGATATCCCACCTCCTTCTTATTATCTGGCTGAACGCAGATGATTGTGTATTGTAGGTGGTTATCAGTCTTATAGGAGATTTGGGGCTTGGTTGTCTGGCTCTAGAGTCTTTAAATAGTGCATCCTTTCGGTCAATGAGGGATACCTTATCCTCACCTTTTTTCAGCATGCTGGTGTGATAACCCCTCATTTTGAACCTTTCATGCATAGTTTTCTTGTGTTTCAGGAATGTCTCATCTGTGCTGCAATTTCTCTTGGCGCGTAAAAACTTGCCAAAAGGTATTGCCCATCTGAAACTGGGGGGGTGACAGCTTTTGGAGTGGAGCACAGAGTTTCCTGCTGTTGCTTTCCTAAAGATCTCTTTTTCAATCTTATTATTCTTGATATTGAGTTTTATATCTAGAAAATCAATTGTTTCCTGGCTATGTTGCATGGTAAATCTCAAGTTCAAGTTGTTTAAATTGAGTGCATCCACAAATTCGACTAGCTCACTTTCACTCCCCTCCCACACAAAAAAGACATCGTCTATATAGCGGAGCCAGACATTCACGCATGTAGTCCAATGTTCCAGGTTGTCACTCCTGAGCACCTGCTCCTCCCACCAGCCCACCAGTAGGTTGGCGTAGCTGGGGGCAAAGCAGGTGCCCATCGAGGTGCCCTGGATTTGTTTGAACAGAGACCCATTGAACAATAAGACATTTTCTTCAAGACACAATTCAATCATTTGGAGTAGCATTTTGGAATGGGCTTCCAAATGTCTACTTCTGGTTCTCAGGAAATGTTCGCAAGCCTTCAGGCCATCCCTATGTCGAATGGAAGTATATAGGCTTTCCACGTCTAGACACACAAGCCAAAAATGTGACTCCCAATTGATATTCTCTACCTTTTGTAGAAAGTCTTTGGTGTCTTCTAAATGTGAGATCAGATCTTTCACATAACTTTTGAGAAAGTGGTCGACATAGTGTGAAACATTTTCTAAGAGGCTGTTTATGGAGGACACAATTGGCCTTCCAGGTCGTTGCGTCTGATTTTTATGGAACTTTGGTAACAGATAAAAGGTCGGAGTGGTGGGATTTTCATTGATGAGAAATTTAGTCTCATCCCAACTCAGTAGTTTGTTCTTCTCCCAATCACGGATATTCTGGTGTACCCTATTTAGTAGTTTACTCAAATAGGAGTGGTCCACTCTGGTGTAGCATGTGGTGTCAGATAGTTGCCTCATAGCTTCTTTTATATACATTTTCTTATCCCACAAAACTACATTTCCTCCCTTATCTGAGGGTTTAATGACGATAGAATCGCCGTTCTTTAGCTCATTTAATGCCACCCTCATTCCTGGTGTAATGTTCTGTCTGCCCAATGGTCTGTTAAGAAGTTTCAACATGTCACTGTTCACTAGATCATGAAATAGGTCTATGTTGTCCCTGGGTAACTGGGGTCTGTATCTAGATTTGGGTCTGAACGGCGTGGTTACAGTAGAAACATTTACTTCTAAGTTGGTAGATGATAAATCGTCAGGTGCGGAGACAATGTCAGTGCCCTCTAGGGTGGCAGGGACCTGGGATTGCGTTGGATCTATCCTACCTTCCTCATGCAGGGAAGCTAAGACATTTTGCAAATCACTGTTTTGGTTTACATTTTCAGCGGTATTACTAGACAATTCTGGATCACATTTCTTGTGCGAGTGTATTTTGTGTAATTTTAGTTTTCTCACAAACATGTACATATCTATACGCGTCTGCGTATAATCAAAATGAAGGTCAGGACAAAATGTTAATCCTAGTTTAAGAACTTTTTTGTCATCATCAGTTAATTGTCTATTGGATAAATTCATTACCGTTAGCTCTGAAGTCTGTACAGCCATTACTTGATCTTCTGTGTCTGGCCTTTGTTTCCCACTCCAGTAGTTCCTGAGTTTGTTGCGTCGTTGCCGTCGTTTCTTACTTTTGCCTTGCCTCCTCGGCCTTGATATCGGGTTCTCCCCCTTATGGATTGTTCGTTGGCCTCCATCACGAGGCGCATCTCGTCGGAAAAAAACGTTACATTTGAATTGTCTTGTGTATTAGTATCGGTTAAACTTGCTTCAGAGCTCAGACTGGTTCCAGATTGCCACCGGTCTTTATCCGCCATTCCAAGTGCTTTGTCTCTTAGTAGTGAAGAGCGTGCTTTATCAAACTTTTTAGCAAATGTCAGGATTCTTCCTGACTTATAATCCCGCTCATCACGCTCGAATTTGCGTTGTTTCCTCGCAATCAGGTCTTTTTCAAATTTCTGTATTTTGTCATCCACAATTTTTAATGTTTTTGATACCTCTGTTTGGTCTGATTCCTTTGCTAATTCGTCAAGGAGCGATTGTATTTCTTTTAGCAATTCCTCATGCTCCTCCCAAGCATTTTTTACCAAGATTTGCATCATAGTTTTCGAGCATGCATTGGTGTTCTCCCGCCATGCCTTCAAAACTTCAGGTTTTGGTTTATTCAAAGTTGGAACAATAAAGATACGCAAACCGCGAGGGACACGATCCATCTCTATATAATTCTGTAGAGATGTCGCCTCCCACCAGCGGCTTAGTTCCTTTTTCCTCAGGCGTTCCAGTGCATGTCCTTTTTGTTTCAGTGATGCCACACCAGGGGGAGTGATTTCAGCTGACCCGGTAGCTGCAGTACCATCGGGTCCCTTCTGTTTCCTGAAAACGTTTTCTGCCGAGGCTTCCCGCCTGCACGTCCTGACCTGCCGGTGACTCAGGCACTACACACTCCCTGAACCTCGGCCGGTCGCACTCTGAGCCGAGATGCGCGCCTTTATTCCCTCATTCTACCCGAGCTGCGCTGTCTTCACAGCCGGGTGATTGACGCTGTAAGGACTTCCCCAAGGAGAATGCCTTTGAGTGCCCCAACCGATCACCGCCGCCTCTGGGGGTGTCTAGTTACACTGGGCTGTACACGCCGCTCAGCTGCCTCATTGTATTGGTGACCCTTCTTTAGTTCAAGGCCTCTGTTTGGTGCATGAACGAAGCAGGCACTAATATTTCTTTAGGTGTTTTTTAAAGCACCTTTTGTAGATTTATACAGTTTAAGTGCCAGGTTGTTCATAACAATACATCTTGGCTTTGGGGATAGATGCTCCACTGTGGAGGTGCACGTGTGTTCTTTTACATCTAAACCAGCGTACGGTGTACATTTCTCAGCAATCCCCATACAGACAAGCATTTGCAATGCAATAGGTCTCGCATTCACGAGATTTTGAGCGATTACAATTGCAAATAACAATGCCTTTTATTTTTGTTTTCATTTTAAAAACATAAAGGGCTTTGTCATTTACAAAACCAATAGCTCCAACTTTCCTACTGCGAGACCTATTGGCAACGCCAGTGCTTGTCTTAACTCTGTCTTATACAATTGTAATATAATGATGGCTCTGATTGCTTCTATGCACAAATGTTTAAACTCATATGTTATCCTTTTGTAATTCTGATTTTTAATCCTTTTAATCCTTTTATCTGTAATGCTTTTAGGACTTGCTCAGTCAAATAAAGCTTCTTTGAATTGAACTGAACTGAACTGTTATATATATTTATATATATATATATATATATATATATATATACACACACACACACACACATATATATATATATATATATATATATATATATATATATATCATATATCATGTGAGCAAGGCTCCTCGGAGCCGAAACGTCATGCGGCTGAATTTGCACAAATAAAATTATCAGCACTTACCTGGTCCGTGTCCGTGCTGTTTCTATCGCGGTGGGGAAGTGTGCCACTGGTTGGAGACGTGGTTTGCCGGATATATATATATATATTCACTGAAAAAACCATAGGTTATAGACCATATATAGTTAGGAATTAGCATTTAAAAAACCTTATTTTACTCACACAAAACCATTGAAATTCCATATATAGTTAGTTGCACTAACTATATATCGCGCACCCGCAATCCACTGCTGATGATGTCACATATTACATCATTCATGACATGGTCAGTGACATCACTGATGACATCACTGGTGACATCTCAAATGACATCACTGATGACATCACTGATGACATCATCCAGTGACTGTGTGTTTCTGTAACGTTTAAATATGTTTTACATATTGAAGAATGAGTAGATGTATAAGTGTCTGGACGAAGGATTTAGTAGGTGCATGACTGAATGTATGAGTGAGTGATTAAATGTGTCTCACTGAGTGCATGGGTTAGTGACTAAACTGTCTTAATTTGTGCATCATTATGTCTGTTATTCTGTAAACTGCTGCATGTGTTGATCAGTAGCTATATGATTAACTATATGGGTTACTGATTGATTGTCCAAGTATTTGTATGGGAGACTGAGTGTGTGTGTGGCTGGCTGGGAGGTGTGTGACTCTGTGCAGATCAATGTGTACTTGTATCAATGATTGTATAAGAAAGTAAGTATGTGTTAGTATATGTTTGAAAATGTAAGGTGCTCTATGTTTAACTGTATAGACAAGAAAATGGAAGTGTGATTGATTCTTTACAGGACTGACTAGGTGTGTGAGTAACTCCATGGATGAGTGGCAGAGTGTGAGTGTCTGTATAGGTGTATGAGTGCATATGATAGTGTTGTAAAGATGAGTGATTGTATGTATGAATGATTGTATGGGTGAATGAGTGAATGTGTGTGTAGACGTAGGAATCAGTGAGTGCGTATGTAGTAACTAGTATTGGTGTGTCAATGGTTTCAAAAATTATACTCTGTATTTAACACTGGGTGAAACAGAGGTTATATTAAAATGTGAGGAGATGCATTGTATTGTCACATGAATGATATCATCAGTGATGTGGTCATTGATGTCAAATGAGATGTCATCAGTGATGTCATCAGTGATGTCATTTGAGATGTCATCAGTGATGTCATCAGTGATGTCACTGACCATGTCATGAATGATGTAATATGTGACATCATCAGCAGTGGATTGCGGGTGCGCGATATATAGTTAGTGCAACTAACTATATATGGAATTTCAATGGTTTTGTGTGAGTAAAATAAGGTTTTTTAAATGCTAATTCCTAACTATATATGGTCTATAACCTATGGTTTTTTCAGTGAATTTTCAAGGTTTTGTAAATGCTAATTCCTAACTATATATGGTCTATAACCTATGGTTTTTTCAGTGAATTTCAATGGTTTTTTAATAGCAAATATCATAAGCTGTCGAATGTCAAGTACGTGGTAAGTGAAAACATTTTCGTGTTTATGCACACTGATCTGCTTTGAATGGTGCCCCCCCCCCCCTCATTTCTATTAGGAGTACTCTCTCTTTGCAGCTAGTGAAAGGTAGGTAACGCAGGCCTTTGCCCCCGTTGTAATACGTCGTGCCTGCTTCTCTCTCCATTTGATTGATTGTTATCCAACCATTTACTGTTTTAGAATTGGTTCTCTTTGGTTCATTCTCTATTTACAAACAAACACAGAGTCGCAATACTCTGTTTAGTCTTTGCAGATAACGAAAAATCGTGTAAAAAAAAAAAGAAAAGGAATCGAGCAAAATCAGTAGGCCACTAATGGGATCTCTTTTTGACCTCGCTAAAATAGAAACATTAGGAACAAACCCTCATGACAAATACAAAACTAGTGAGATGAACTGAACTCCACACAATGATGGCTGCAAAACAGCTCGGCTCCGCCACCCACCCCGCCCAAAATAACGATAAAGAGCGGCTGCCATGATTGGTTGCGGAATGGCCACGACGGAGCTACGAAATGGTGGTGCTCTCATGCTAACCCCAGCTTCAGTCTGAAACATCCAGAAACACTGTAGACTACCAATTCGATCAGTTCCGGTAGCGCCCCAATGTAACCCGGTAGAGAAGAACTAGCCCTCCCCTCTTTGACTGATGGTTCTTGTTGCCTGTCCCTTCTGTTGTCATTTAACAGAACTATTTAGCCTGCTGAAAGGGGTTGTGTTCCGACCGCTGGTTGGTGGAGACATTTTGACTATATTCTGGACCTGCGTTGTCGCGTAATGCGTCATAAGACGCGCCGCGTTAGCGCATCCGGAAGTCATCCGGGGCGCGACGCGCAGCGCGTAACGTAAGCATAACAAGTCATGTGACTTGTTAATAAAACTTTTCATTGGTTCATTTTACTTTTCTTATTCTAATGATGAAAGGCTTGGTCATATGACCTAAAAATTACGCTTTTTATTACTTCCGAACATTATTTTTTCTAAAATATATGTTATAATGTTCCAGGCTAATGTACTTTCCCGGAAAATTTACAACTGTCCTGCAAGTAAAATATATTCTTTTTTCGCGAAAAAGAGCGTTTCTTCGTCCCATGACGGAGCCGTTGAGCAAAAGAGGGTCGACCTGCTGTCTTAGTCGCCGATACGCCTGAATATGAGATTCTTATCGATCACTTTATGTTGCAGGAGTAGAAAACACAACAGCCCTTGACCATTTATTTTTACTGCGTTCCTGCGTATTATACCTTTTACCCTTCATGTAATTGGTCTGCTTTATTTCACTTGCCTTTTAATGATTCTAAAACAGTGACTATTATTAAAAACTTTACCAATGTATATACTACTACCATGTTTTCTTTTAAAAACCTTTATTGTGAAAATTTCATTATACAAATACGAGCCTATAACCACGTGGGCCGGCCACGGAGCAAACTGTAATCGTATATGATGAGTAGACATTTACACTGTAGAGGAACGTAACGGGCGGGCCATTAGGTTGCAAGAACTAAGGTGTCTAACAGTTGCGGAATCGGTGGACGTACATTTTATAATTAAAATACGACAGGGCCAGTTACAATAAAATTATCTAGATATACATTTGCGGGCAAGTACCATGGGTGACGTTAATTCGAACTTTCAATAGTACAGTAATCAATAACACATCAGAACTTAATATCAATAGGGATGTCGAAATATTCAATCAATTCTCGTCCCCGCCCGCCATATGCTTCAAAACTGCATACGTATCTCGTGATTTCAAGGTTCTGCAACCAGTACACAACAAGGAGTTACGAGTCCCATTTATTCCGGCGCCATTTTGGGCGAGGACGGGCAGGTCCAGGATATAGTCAAAATGTCTCTACCAACCATCGACTATGATGATGTTCATATGCTGTATTTATTAGAGTAACACTCATCTGTCCACATGAAATTAATTTGCCACAATCTAAACATGTCATTTTAATCTTTCCAAAGTTCTAAATATTTGGGACCATTTCCCTTGCCTCTGATTCTGTCAGTGCCACTTCTTTGATGAATGTACTGGCAGGTCGGGGGTTCTCCTCCAAATCTCTCTTTTATGCAGCACTATAATTAATTGGTGCCACCTCTCCATATGACGATGCATGGTATAGTTACCATAACTATATTTTTTTTCGGTTCCTCTGGAGAGTACATCGTGGCAGATGAAGCGTGTAACGTACCGGGAATTTACCTTTTTTTGCATGTACAGGAAAGGAAAAAAAAAATCGAGCGTCCGAGTTCTAAAGTGTCCCAGGGCCATGTTAGTAGACCAGGCCCAAATCCAAAGAACAGGCCGCCATTTTGAGAGTCCTGTTGCAGCCGCCTGTCGCTGTAGCATCAAGAGCGGCCGAAACTCAGCTGAATGGCAACTGAAACGGTAAAGGGGCGCCCCACTACAGCAGACGAGCCTCCACCTAGGAAGGCCCGTTCACGCCGCCTCCCCCCCCCCCTTCGGGCACCCCACGCCGTTATTCGGAGCAGTATTGTAGGATGGCCACACCAGTGCGGCAACTTGCTAGACATCACCTCGGTGGTAACCGAATCTCAGCGCCTTGTGGTGTCTTCTCTTCAGAAAATATTCTTGCGCTACCTTTGCCCCATTCGCACATCGGTCCGCTACTGACGCCATCTCACAGGCTAATGGGGCGCCCCACGCCGAGTTTCAGCATTGTAGGATGACCACACCAGTACAGCAACTTGCTAGACATCACCTCGGTGCCATCCGGATCTCGGCGCCCCACTGCAGATGAAGTGCCTCTCAACTATGAAACCACCACGGTGCCATCCGGATCTTGGCACCTTGTGCTGGTTCCGGCCTATTCACACATCGGTCCGCTACTGACGCCACCTCACAGGCCAACGGGGCGCCCCACGCCGAGTTTCAGCATTGTAGGATGGCCACACCAGTACAGCAACTTGCTAGACATCACCTCGGTGCCATCCGGATCTTGGCATCTCAACGCCTAGTGGTATCTTCCATACAGAAAATATTGTTGCGCTGCCTTTGGCCCCATTCGCACATCGGTCCGCTACTGACACCATCTCACAGGCCAACAGGGCGCCCCACGCCGACTTTTACCATTGTAGGATGGCCACACCAGTGCCACAACTTGCTAGACACCACCTCGGTGCCATCCGGATCTTGGCATCTCAGCGCCTTGTGGTGTCTTCTATTCAGAAAATATTGTTGCGCTGCCTTTGGCCCCATTCGCACATCGGTCCGCTACTGACGCCATCTCACAGGCCAACGGGGCGCCCCACGCCGACTTTCAGCATTGTAGGATGGCCACACCAGTGCTGCAACTTGCTGGACACCACCTCGGTGCCATCCGGATCTTGGCGCGTTGTGTTGCCTTCGGCCTATTCGCACATCGGTCCGCTACTGACGCCGCCTCACGTGCCAACGTATTTTCTCCGCATTTTATACCCTATGCCGCATAACAGGTCATGTGACTTGTTTATAAAACTTTTCATTGGTTCATTTTACTTTTGGTTTCCTAATGATGGAAGGCTTGATCATATGACCTAAAAACAACACTTTTCATTGGATGAAAACTTTTTTTTTTCCCCAAATGATGAAAGCCCCACCTTGTTTCTGGATGTTTCAGACTGAAGCTGGCGTCACCATGAAAGCACCACCATCTCGTGGCTCCGTCGTAGTCATTCCGCGAGCAATCATGGCAGCCGCTCCCCACCAGTAGCCTGCAGGAGTCGGGGGCCCCCAAAACTTTTGATGAATCCTCAAGGCGGAGGGGACGCTTTCGAGAATGGGGTCCAAGACCTAGCAGACAAGCGTCCGATTTCCAAGGTGTCCCAGGGCCATTTCAGTGGACCAGGCCCAAAAAGGAAACAGCCTGCCGCCATTTTGAGAGTCCTGTGACAGCCGCCTATCGCTGCACCGCAAGAGTGGGCGCAACTCAGCTGAATTGCGGCTTTTGACACAGTGGACCAAAAGCGGACGGAATGGCAACTGAAACGGTAAAGGGGCGTCCCACTACAACAGACGAGACTCCACCTGGAGAGGCCCGTTCACGCCGCCTCCCCCGGGGCGCCCCACGCCGTTATTCGGAGCAGCATTGTAGGATACCAAAACCAGTGCGGCAACTTACTGGACATCACCTTGGTGCCATCGTTCTGCTGCCTTGGAACTATTCGCACAACAGTTTGCTACTGATGACCCACCCCCCGCGACGCCCCACGCCGGATGCCGAAATCAGTGAAATCTGGACGTTGTGCTGCGTTGGGACTATTCGCACAGCCGACCGCTACTTCGTTGTTTTTCCCTAAAAATGTTTATATGTTATTACTGTTTTTGTTTTCTTGTATATATTTATAAGTTATTAAAGTTTTATAATCTTACTACTTTGTTGGAGTGCTATATATTTTTAATGTGACACATAATTGTAAAAACTTTGATGTACAAAGAGTCATCCCTGGAATCTTCCGCTTCAGGCTCGGTCCCCTCCCCAATCACAATACAGGATGGTTTTCAGATAATAGGAACGCGTCTGCTGTGACGGATCTCATCGAGTGTGGGCCTTGATCTACTATAACTCCTTTGAAGAGGGGGGATTCTTTACAGCTGGGGCCATAAACTACATCTGCAGGGCTAGCTGATACCCTAGGACCGGCCTGGACCATCGGACACAGAGGAAAAGGAGTGTCAAAGGGTGCGGTTGTGAATAGGGCGAAAGGGAGGTGTCGGGCGGGCACAGGGTGTGATTCTCAGTGAAGAGCAGCGCAGATGGGGGGTGGTTTATTACCCATGCATAAGACAGAGAGCGGGGGTGACCACTGCCTGGGGGAGATGCTTGCGAGGGTGGGGAGCCATGCTAAGGATCGACAGCGTGCAGAGAGTGGGTCTGGTCAAGGCATCTAAAATGACTGCCGTGCACGACAAAAGTGTGGCATTTGAAAAAAGGCAAGATGGCGCAGACAATGTTTTTCAACACTTCCTGATTTCCTTTGAATCGAACGTTAACAGACGTTGGGGCATATTACCAAAGTTAAGCGATATTTATCCCTAACGATGCTTAGCAACGAATTTTTTACCGCTAAGCATCTTCAGAAATTATCGCAGATAAACCTTGCTATTATCAAGGTTTATCGCAAATACGATAAAAAACGACCGCAATGCATTAATATCGCTGAAAACTCAGCGATATTCATGCATTACCGAGCTAATGCTCTTAGCCATGTTATCCACCTCCCATTGGATAACATGGCTAAGAACTGCTCAGGGCAGGTGGTAGCTTTTGGAGATATTCGCGCTTATCTCGAATATTTCCAAAAGTTGGTAATAGGAGATAGCGATGTTAGCGACTGTTTCCAGTCGCTAACATCTTGGCATGCCCACTTTGCATGTCATTAGTGATAAATATCACTCACATGCAAAGTGGGGCCCAAGATGGTCGCTATCTCCTACTAGCCGTCGCTAACTGGTGTTAGCAACAGCTAGGTAATACAGAGATAATTTTATCTCCGCGAAGCTGAGCGCTGTTACAGATATATATCTTGTTTTTGAACGTTAATTTCTCAAAATCCACTGAAGCACATATATTGAGACCTAGCAAAGGCACATCGAGCTACCAGTCCCAACAATTTTGCCAAGTTTCGTGCAAATCCATTCAGCCGTTCGATTATTATTATTATTTATTTTTTTGCCCCGCGGGGCCCTTTTAAAACCTCCACATCAAACCTAAGAGGTCAAGGAGGATCTACTATGCCCCCTTATGGTCATTTGCCCCTTCGCTTTGGCCTCCTCTTGTCTCTCGATCCTACAGGACTGACTAGGTGTGTGAGTAACTCCATGGATGAGTGGCAGAGTGTGAGTATCTGTATAGGAGTATGAGTGCATATGATAGTGTTGTAAAGATGAGTGATTATATGTATGAATGATTGTATGGGTGAATAAGTGAATGTGTGTGTAGACGTAGGAATCAGTGAGTGCGTATGTAGTAACTAGTATTGGTGTGTGAATGGTTTCAAAAATTATACTCTGTATTTAACACTGGGTGTAACAAAGGTTATATTAAAATGTGAGGAGATGCATTGTATTGTCACATGAATGATATCATCAGTGATATGGTCATTGATGTCAAATGAGATGTCATCAGTGATGTCATTTGAGATGTCATCAGTGATGTCATCAGTGATGTCACTGACCATGTCATGAATGATGTAATATGTGACATCATCAGCAGTGGATTGCGGGTGCGCGATATATAGTTAGTGCAACTAACTATATATGGAATTTCAATGGTTTTGTGTGAGTAAAATAAGGTTTTTTAAATGCTAATTCCTAACTATATATGGTCTATAACCTATGGTTTTTTCAGTGAATTTTCAAGGTTTTGTAAATGCTAATTCCTAACTATATATAGTGTATAACCTATGCTTTTTCAGTGAATTTTCAAGGTTTTGTAAATGCTAATTCCTAACTATATATGGTCTATAACCTATGTTTTTTTCAGTGAATTTCAATGGTTTTTTAATAGCAAATATCATAAGCTGTCGAATGTCAAGTACGTGGTAAGTGAAAACATTTTCGTGTTTAAGCACACTGATCTGCTTTGAATGGTGCCCCCCCCCCCCTCATTTCTATTAGGAGTACTCTCTCTTTGCAGATAGTGAAAGGTAGTTAACGCAGGCCTTTGCCCCCGTTGTAATACGTCGTGCCTGCTTCTCTCTCCATTTGATTGATTGTTATCCAAGCATTTACTGTTTTAGAATTGGTTCTCTTTGGTTCATTCTCTATTTACAAACAAACACAGAGTCGCAATACTCTGTTTAGTCTTTGCAGATAACGAAAAATCGTGTAAAAAAAAAAAGAAAAGGAATCGAGCAAAATCAGTAGGCCACTAATGGGATCTCTTTTTGACCTCGCTAAAATAGAAACATTAGGAACAACCCCTCATGACAAATACGAAACTAGTGAGATGAACTGAACTCCACACAATGATGGCTGCAAAACAGCTCGGCTCCGCCACCCACCCCGCCCAAAATAACGATAAAGAGCGGCTGCCATGATTGGTTGCGAAATGGCCACGACGGAGCTACGAAATGGTGCTGCTCTCATGCTAACCCCAGCTTCAGTCTGAAACATCCAGAAACACTGTAGACTACCAATTCGATCAGTTCCGGTAGCGCCCCAATGTAACCCGGTAGAGAAGAACTAGCCCTCCCCTCTTTGACTGATGGTTCTTGTTGCCTGTCCCTTCTGTTGTCATTTAACAGAACTATTTAGCCTGCTGAAAGGGGTTGTGTTCCGACCGCTGGTTGGTGGAGACATTTTGACTATATTCTGGACCTGCGTTGTCGCGTAATGCGTCATATGACGCGCCGCGTTAGCGCATCCGGAAGTCATCCGGGGCGCGCAGCGCGTAACGTAAGCATAACAAGTCATGTGACTTGTTAATAAAACTTTTCATTGGTTCATTTTACTTTTCTTATTCTAATGATGAAAGGCTTGGTCATATGACCTAAAAATTACGCTTTTTATTACTTCCGAACATTATTTTTTCTTAAATATATGTTATAATGTTCCAGGCTAATGTACTTTCCCGGAAAATTTACAACTGTCCTGCAAGTAAAATATATTCTTTTTTCGAGAAAAAGAGCGTTTCTTCGTCCCATGACGGAGCCGTTGAGCAAAAGAGGGTCGACCTGCTGTCTTAGTCGCCGATACGCCTGAATATGAGATTCTTATCGATCACTTTATGTTGCAGGAGTAGAAAACACAACAGCCCTTGACCATTTATCTTTACTGCGTTCCTTCGTATTATACCTTTTACCCTTCATGTAATTGGTCTGCTTTATTTCACTTGCCTTTTAATGATTCTAAAACAGTGACTATTATTAAAAACTTTACCAATGTATATACTACTACCATGTTTGCTTTTAAAAACCTTTATTGTGAAAATTTCATTATACAAATACGAGCCTATAACCACGTGGGCCGGCCACGGAGCAAACTGTAATCGTATATGATGAGTAGACATTTACACTGTAGAGGAACGTAACGGGCGGGCCATTAGGTTGCAAGAACTAAGGTGTCTAACAGTTACGGAATCGGTGGACGTACATTTTATAATTAAAATACGACAGGGCCAGTTACAATAAAATTATCTAGATATACATTTGCGGGCAAGTACCATGGGTGACGTTAATTCGAACTTTCAATAGTACAGCAATCAATAACACATCAGAACTTAATATCAATAGGGATGTCGAAATATTCAATCAATTCTCGTCCCCGCCCGCCATGTGCTTCAAAACTGCATACGTATCTCGTGATTTCAAGGTTCTGCAACCAGTACACAACAAGGAGTTACGAGTCCCATTTATTCCGGCGCCATTTTGGGCGAGGACGGGCAGGTCCAGGATATAGTCAAAATGTCTCTACCAACCATCGACTATGATGATGTTCATATGCTGTATTTATTAGAGTAACACTCATCTGTCCAGATGAAATTAATTTGCCACAATCTAAACATGTCATTTTAATCTTTCCAAAGTTCTTCTAAATATTTGGGACCGTTTCCCTTGCCTCTGATGCTGTCAGTGCCACTTCTTTGATGAATGTACTAGCAGGTCAGGGGGTTCTCCTCCAAATCTCTCTTTTATGCAGCACTATAATTAATTGGTGCCACCTCTCCATATGACGATGCATGGTATAGTTACCATAACTATATTTTTTTTCGGTTCCTCTGGAGAGTTCATCGTGGCAGATGAAGCGTGTAACGTACCGGACATTTACCTTTTTTTGCATGTACAGGAAAGGAAAAAAAATCAAGCGTCCGAGTTCTAAGGTGTCCCAGGGCCATTTTAGTGGACCAGGCCCAAATCCAAAAAACAGGCCGCCATTTTGAGAGTCCTGTTGCAGCCGCCTGTCGCTGTAGCATCAAGAGCAGCCGAAACTCAGCTGAATGGCAACTGAAACGGTAAAGGGGCGCCCCACTACAGCAGACGAGCCTCCACCTGGGAAGGCCCGTTCACGCCGCCTCCCCCCCCCCCTTCGGGCACCCAACGCCGTTATTCGGAGCAGTATTGTAGGATGGCCACACCAGTGCGGCAACTTGCTAGACATCACCTCGGTGGTAACCGAATCTCAGCCCCTTGTAGTGTCTCCTCTTCAGAAAATATTCTTGCGCTACCTTTGCCCCATTCACACATCGGTCCGCTACTGACGCCATCTCACAGGCTAATGGGGCACCCCATGCCGAGTTTCAGCATTGTAGGATGACCACACCAGTACAGCAACTTGCTAGACATCACCTCGGTGCCATCCGGATCTTGGCATCTCAACGCCTAGTGGTATCTTCCATACAGAAAATATTGTTGCGCTGCCTTTGGCCCCATTCGCACATCGGTCCGCAACTGACACCATCTCACAGGCCAACAGGGCGCCCCACGCCGACTTTTACCATTGTAGGATGGCCACACCAGTACAGCAACTTGCTAGACATCACCTCGGTGCCATCCGGATCTTGGCATCTCAGCGCCTTGTGGTGTCAGTCAGAAAATATTGTTGCGCTGCCTTTGGCCCCATTCGCACATCGGTCCACTACTGACACCATCTCACAGGCCAACAGGGCGCCCCACGCCGACTTTTACCATTGTAGGATGGCCACACCAGTGCCACAACTTGCTAGACACCACCTCGGTGCCATCTGGAACTTGGCATCTCAGCGCCTTGTGGTGTCTTCAATTCAGAATATATTGTTGCGCTGCCTTTGGCCCCATTCGCACATCGGTCCGCTACTGACGCCATCTCACAGGCCAACGGGGCGCCCCACGCCGACTATCAGCATTGTAGGATGGCCACACCAGTACAGCAACTTGCTAGACATCACCTCGGTGCCATCCGGATCTCGGCGCCCCACTGCAGATGAAGTGCCTCTCAAATATGAAACCACCACGGTGACATCCGGATCTTGGCGCGTTGTGCTGCCTTCGGCCTATTCGCACATCGGTCCGCTACTGACGCCATCTCACAGACTAATGGGGCGCCCCACGCCGAGTTTCAGCATTGTAGGATGACCACACCAGTGCACCTTACTAGACACCACCTCGGTGCCATCCGGATCTTGGCATCTCAGCGCCTTGTGGTGTCTTCTATTCAGAAAATATTCTTGCGCTACCTTTGCCCCATTCACACATCGGTCCGCTACTGACGCCATCTCACAGGCTAATAGGGCGCCCCACGCCGAGTTTCAGCATTGTAGGATGACCACACCAGTACAGCAACTTGCTAGACATCACCTCGGTGCCATCCGGATCTTGGCATCTCAACGCCTAGTGGTATCTTCCATACAGAAAATATTGTTGCGCTGCCTTTGACCCCATTCGCACATCGGTCCGCAACTTAGACATCACCTCGGTGCCATCCGGATCTTGGCATCTCAGCGCCTTGTGGTGTCAGTCAGAAAATATTGTTGCGCTGCCTTTGGCCCCATTCGCACATCAGTCCGCTACTGACACCATCTCACAGGCCAACAGGGCGCCCCACGCCGACTTTTACCATTGTAGGATGGCCACACCAGTGCCACAACTTGCTAGACACCACCTCGGTGCCATCCGGATCTTGGCATCTCAGCGCCTTGTGGTGTCTTCTATTCCGAAAATATTGTTGCGCTGCCTTTGGCCCCATTCGCACATCGGTCCGCTACTGCCGCCATCTCACAGGCCAACGGGGCGCCCCACGCTGACTTTCAACATTGTAGGATTGCCACACCAGTGCGGCAACTTACTAGACACCACCTCGGTGCCATCCGGATCTTGGCGCGTTGTGCTGCCTTCGGCCTATTCGCACATCGGTCCGCTACTGACGCAAACTCACAGGCCAACGGGGCGCCCCACGTCGACTTTCAGCATTGTAGGATGGCCACACCAGTGCTGCAACTTGCTGGACACCACCTCGGTGCCATCCGGATCTTGGCGCGTTGTGTTGCCTTCGGCCTATTCGCACATCGGTCCGCTACTGACGCCGCCTCACGTGCCAACGTATTTTCTCCGCATTTTATACCCTATGCCGCATAACAGGTCATGTGACTTGTTTATAAAACTTTTCATTGGTTCATTTTACTTTTGGTTTCCTAATGATGGAAGGCTTGATCATATGACCTAAAAACAACACTTTTCATTGGATGAAAACTTTTTTTTTTTCCCAAACGATGAAAGCCCCACCTTGTTTCTGGATGTTTCAGACTGAAGCTGGCGTCAGCATGAGAGCACCACCATCTCGTAGCTCCGTCGTGGTCATTCCGCGAGCAATCATGGCAACCGCTCCCCACCAGAAGCCTACAGGAGTCGGGGGCCCCAAAACTTTTGATAAATCCTCAAGGCGGAGGCAACGCTTTCGAGAATGGGGTCCAAGACCTGGCAGACAAGCGTCCGATTTCCAAGGTGTCCCAGGGCCATTTCAGTGGACCAGGCCCAAAAAGGAAAGAGCCTGCCGCCATTTTGAGAGTCCTGTGACAGCCGCCTATCTCTGCACCGCAAGAGTGGGCGCAACTCAGCTGAATTGCGGCTTTTGACACAGTGGACCAAAAACGGACGGAATGGCAACTGAAACGGTAAATGGGCGCCCCACTACAACAGATGACACTCCACCTGGAGAGGCCCGTTCACGCCGCCTCCCCCGGGGCGCCCCACGCCGTTATTCGGAGCAGCATTGTAGGATACCCAAAACCAGTGCGGCAACTTACTGGACATCACCTTGGTGCCATCGTTCTGCTGCCTTGGAACTATTCGCACAACAGTTTGCTACTGATGACCCACCCCCCGCGACGCCCCACGCCGGAAATCTGGACGTTGTGCTGCGTTGGGACTATTCGCACAGCCGACCGCTACTTCGTTGTTTTTCCCTAAAAATGTTTATATGTTATTACTATTTTTGTTTTCTTGTATATATTTATAAATTATTAAAGTTTTATAATCTTACTACTTTGCCGGAGTGCTATATATTTTTAATGTGACACATAATTGTAAAAACTTTGATGTACAAAGAGTCATCCCTGGAATCTTCCGCTTCAGGCTCGGTCCCCTCCCCAATCACAATACAGGATGGTTTTCAGATAATAGGAACGCTTCTGCTGTGACGAATCTCATCGAGTGTGGGCCTTGATCTACTATAACTCCTTTGAAGAGGGGTGATTCTTTACAGCTGGGGCCATAAACTACATCTGCAGGGCTAGCTGATACCCTAGGACCAGCCTGGACAATCGGACACAGAGGAAAAGGAGTGTCAGAGGGTGCGGTAGTGAATAGGGCGAAAGGGAGGTGTCGGGCGGGCACAGGGTGTGATTCTCAGGGAAGAGCAGCGCAGATGGGGGGAGGTTTATTACCCATGCATAAGACAGAAAGCGGGGGTGACCACTGCCTGGGGGAGATGCTTGCGAGGGTGGGGAGCCATGCTAAGGATCGACAGCGTGCACAGAGTGGGTCTGGTCAAGGCATCTAAAATGGCTGCCGTGCACGACAAAAGTGTGGCATTTGAAAAAAGACAAGATGGCGCAGACAATGTTTTTCAACACTTCCTGATTTCCTTCGAATCGAACGTTAACAGACGTTGGGGCATATTACCAAAGTTAAGCGATATTTATCCCTAATGATGCTTAGCAACGATTTTGTTACCGCTAAGCATCGTCAGAAATTATCGCAGATAAACCTTGCTATTATCAAGGTTTATCGCAAATACGATAATAAACGACCGCAATGCATTAATATCGCTGAAAACTCAGCGATATTCATGCATTACCGAGCTAATGCTCTTAGCCATGTTATCCACCTCCCATTGGATAACATGGCTAAGAACTGCTCAGGGCAGGTGCTAGCTTTTGGAGATATTCGCGCTTATCTCGAATATTTCCAAAAGTTGATAATAGGAGATAGCGATGTTAGCGACTGTTTCCAGTCGCTAACATCTTGGCATGCCCACTTTGCATGTCATTAGTGATAAATATCACTCACATGCAAAGTGGGGCCCAAGATGGTCGCTATCTCCTACTAGCCGTCGCTAACTGGTGTTAGCAACAGCTAGGTAATACAGATATAATTTTATCTCCGCGAAGCGGAGCGCTGTTACAGATATATATCTTGTTTTTGAACGTTAATTTATCAAAATCCACTGAAGCACATATATTGAGACCTAGCAAAGGCACATCGAGCTACCAGTCCCTACAATTTTGCCAAGTTTCGTGCAAATCCATTCAGCCGTTCGATTATTATTATTATTATTTTTTTGCCCCGCGGGGCCCTTTTAAAACCTCCACATCAAACCTAAGAGGTCAAGGAGGATCTACTATGCCCCCTTATGGTCATTTGCCCCTTCGCTTTGGCCTCCTCTTGTCTCTCGATCCTACCGAGAGACAAGATGGTGGCCGCTACGGACTGTTTGCAATGTTTACAGACGCCGGAGAACCAATCAGCTTCGCAAACCTCCGTTACGCGGAGCGCTGTTACAGATATATATCTTTTTTTGAACGTTAATTTCTCAAAATCCAGTGGAGCACATATATTGAGACCTAGCAAAGGCACATCGGGCTACCAGTCCCTAATATTTTACCAAGTTTCGTGCAAATCCATTCAGCCGTTCGATTATTATTATTATTTTTTTTTTTTGCCCCGCGGGACCCTTTTAAAACCTCCACATCAAACCTAGAGGGTCAGCGAGGATCTACTATGCCCCCTTATGGTCATTTGCCCCTTCGCTTTGGCCTCCTCTTGTCTCTCGATCCTACCGAGAGACAAGATGGCGGCCGCTACGGACTGTTTGGAATGTTGACAGACGCCGGAGAACCAATCAGCTTCGCTTCACAAAGCTCTGTTGCGCGAAAAGTACGCGAACTGGAGCGCTGCCCGGTCCGCTGTTACAGATATATATCTTTTTTTAAACATTAATTTCTCAAAATCCACTGGAGCACATATATTGAGACCTACAAAAGGCACATCGGGCTACCAGTCCCTACAATTTTGCCAAGTTTCGTGGAAATCCATTCAGCCGTTCGGGCTAAAAGTGAGGCCAACCGCCCTATGGAAAACTCAATGTTAAAAACACGTTTTGGGACCCCCCTTTTTTCTCGCCCCCCCCTGGATGAACCCCCCCCCCCCAATTTTCAGGGGCTGCTCAGAAACAAAATGTTCCATTTTCCAGAAAATTTCAGCCAATTCCGTCCACAAACGCCAAAGTTATTAGACATAGAATTTTCAAAAATCCCATAGGGAAAAAATCCTAACTATATATACCTACTGGCGACCGCCAGTAGGTAATATATATATAACATTTCTATGGCAAAATGAAACCCCTCATTTTGTTCCTTTTCAAATTAAATGTATTAAGTGTTACCACTTTATTCCAATCAAGATGACTTCAGGTGTGCCATACTTTTGTCATAAGTAAGACTGTTAGCGTTTCGCGTAACGGAACTTCGCGTAGCGAAGCTGATTGGCTCTCCGGTGTCTGTCAACATTCTAAACAGTCCGGAGCGGCCGCCATCTTGTCTCTCGGTAGGATTGAGAGACAAGAGGAGGCCAAAACAAAGGTGGAAATAACCATAAGGGGGCATAGTAGATCCTCCCTGATCCCCTAGGTTTAATGTGGAGGCTTTAAAAGGGCACCGCGGGGCAAAAAAAATAATTTTTTTTTTTGTTTTTTTTCGTGGGTAGCGCCCGGTCCGCGAACCGGGAAGCGTTCTGGGCAGCGTACTGCAATGAAAAATGAATGAGAGACTTTTCAAATGCAGTATGTTAATTGATTGTTGGTTTTGTTGATTATTTTTTATTTTTTTTATTTTTTAAGAAATTATTTATTATTGTGATTGTGTTTGAAAATGTAATAACATTTCTAACATTTAACTAGTTTATGAATTACATATAAAAATGGTTAAAGACTCAAACAATTTTTTAATATTACATACAATTTTATTTTTCGGATTGTTTTTCAAAATTTAATAGACTGTCCGGTATGTCCTCTTGTTGAGTGAACATAAGTTCCCACATTTGACCGTCATCATAATGAAGTAAATGATCCACAGATTCTACACATTGAACTAATTCATGGTCCCGTGATTCATCCATGAAATCTGAGTCATCATTGTCCTCAATATCTTTTTCTGTGTTGTTCTCCAGAACAATTTCGAAGGAAACATTCTGCTCACCTTCCATTTTATTGCTGTAATTTGCATAAAAAATAAATATATCAGTAGAGATAGGGCACTGTTGGGTTTAAGTTCAGACAGGTACTTGTGAGTTTATAACAGAGAAGTAATCTATGGGCACTGTATGGTTTCAGGCGTGAAGTAGTACTATTAAAAAGTGCCTGTGAAGAAGCCTAAGTAAATTCATAATTATACCACAGAAACCTAAATCAATCCATAATTAAAATAAAGAAGCCTTTCTCAATGTCTAACTCTTACAGAGGGATAGTATATAACTATCTGAAAATGTTTTCAAATTTATAAAATAATATCTCACCTTCTAAAAACAAGTTTAAGTTGTGAGTGAAAATGATCTTGCAATGTAGTTCAGGAAGTAGTAGTCAAAATGGCTGTGTTTCTCTCTCTTCCTTTATATATATTCAGGTACATAACCAATGAAATGTCAGGTAAAAAAGTAGAAAATGAAAGTAACATTTTCATTGGTTGTCAATTCCAACACTTCAGATGTGTTTTGTGAAGTAATTTACCTCAGGGTATTTAGAGAGGTCTACAGGCTAAATGACTAAATGGAATTCCAATCAAATTTGTGAAAATGGTAGGGATTGGTATGTAGTATGAGCTAATCTATATTTGGTGAAATTGTCTCCAGTGGCTTTTCTGTGAACTACTTTCCCACCTTTTTTGATGGTGCGCTTCCCAGGGAGCGACCCGGTACGCGAACCGTTGAGCGCCTCGGTTCGCGGACCTTAAGCGTTCCGGGAGTCCACCATTTTGTGTTTCGGTCGAATTAAGATACAAGATGGAGGGTAAATAATGTTCAGAATGGGTAGAAGGGGGCACGGTAGAGTTATCTTGACCCCCTAGGTTTTGTGAGGGTGGCTGAGGAGGCTTATATGTGCGAAAAAAAAACATTTTTTTAAAATATTTCGCGAGGTTAGCTCCCGGTTCGCGTACCGGGTAGCGCCCCAGGGAGCGTACTTTGTTGAAAATTAGTGAAAAATGTTAGAGTAAAATAATAATTGTGAGTGATTACATGTAGGGTAGCTCTGAGAAGAGCTTTTGGGTTTATGGTACATTTAGGTACTTATAAGTAGGTACCAATGCACATTCTTAAATTCAGAGTGAAAATTCTGTTGCCCTCATCTGAGAAGTGAACTCCATCTCCTCTGTAGATATCTTGCATGTAGTAACGCAAGTTATTGTTGTACAGGGAGCCCATTCCATGGTCTCTCATGTAAGCTGAAACAGATTTGTTTACATGCTTCCTCGACTTCTCAATTTGTGGACAAAATTGCTTGGACCACCTCCATTTCTGTCTTTGGCATATATTTGAATATACCAAGGCAGTCTGAGGAAAAAGTGCCATTAATTGCTCAAAGGTGTCCTTTAAAAGCATTTCCAGACCTACACCAGTCAAAGTGCCCAAGTCATTACCTCCACAGTGCACAATTAACAGGTCAGGTTTGGGCAAATGCATAAAGGTTTTCACCAATGGTATCAATTGGTGACATTTTAATCCTCTGTGGCCAAACCACTTAATTTCCACATCTTGTAAATTGAGGTTAGGTAAATTCCTGTTTTCAACGTACCTTTGAGCCCAGTGAATATAACTATGTCCAACAATCCAGACAGAAAACATGGTGAGAGAAGGTTCTCCTGCAGTCAGATGAAGTGTGGCAATGAAATGGCAGTTGAAAAAATGAGAGTGTAAAATGAAAAAAAACTGTGGAGTTTCTGTGTTCATGAAGCAGTAACAGTGATTGGTGGATTTTGATTGCTGAAAACAGAAAGTTAGGGTGCACAGATGTGTTCTTTGAAAGATGTATTTTGAGTGGTCAATAAAAAATCATTAAATGAAAGAATGCACTGGATATGCAGGTGCACTGAGAGTTCAGAGTTCAATTGCAACATTGTTGTGTGAACTTGCAAACAACAGAGGTCTTCCAAGAGGTGGTTGCCATGCAGATAAGGCAGAAATGGCAGAGGGGGGATGGGTTTTCATTTGAAAAAAAGTGAGGGAAGACTTTTGATTGGGTGACATGAGAGATATGTGTGAAGAATTACAGCATTTCTGTGCTTTTGATAGCTGCAGACTCTGGAGTGCATACCTTTTGCTCTGCTGAAGACAAATTGGTGTGTTTCTGAGACTGTTTTCAAACTCAAAGTATTTGCTAAGGTGAGAAAATATTTCTTTAATTTAGATAGAGAATAGTGTGCTTTAAGGAGAAAATTATGAATTATGTGGCGCAAATTGCTTGTAAATATGCTCCCACCTGTGCATGGAAAATTTAGATTTTGAATGTTTGTGTTACATAGCCATGTTAAAAGTGATACAAACATGCTGCAAAGGCAATCAAAAAACGCTTTCATGTGTCTTAAGGACATTTTAAGTCATTTTCCCATGTGCAGTGTTTTGAAATTATGATTTGAAAATCGTTTTTGGGGAAAAGGAATTGTTTTTAAATTTATGACAAGGATATAATGGTGTATGCTTCTTTATAAGGCAATTGACTGTCCCTGATGTTATTTTTCCCATTTTAATGTAAGACCTTTCTCTGTGGCGCAAATTGCTTGTAAATATGCTCCCACCTGTGCATGGTAAATTTAGATTTTAAATGTTTGTGTTACATAGCCATATTAAAAGTGACTCAAACATGCTGGAAAGGTAATCAAAAAACGCTTTCATGTGTCTTAAGGACATTTTAAGTCATTTTCCCATGTGCAGTGTTTTGAAATTATGATTTGAAAATCGTTTTTGGGGAAAATGAATTGTTTTTAAATTTATGAGAAGGACATAATGGTGTATGCTTCTTTATAAGGCAATTGACTGTCCCTGATGGTATTATTCCCATTTTAATGTAAGACCTTTCTCTGTGGCGCAAATTGCTTGTAAATATGCTCCCATCTGTGCATGGCAAATTTAGATTTTGAATGTTTGTGTTACATAGCCATGTTAAAAGTGATACAAACATGCTGCAAAGGCAATCAAAAAACGCTTTTATGTGTCTTAAGGACATTTTAAGTAATTTTCCCATGTGCAGTGTTTTGAAATTATGATTTGAAAATCGTTTTTGAGGTAAAGGAATGTTGTTAAAATTTATGTGCGCCATATGCCCCCAAATTTCTTTTTCAGCGGTGCAGCAGGGTGTTATTGAGACACCCCTGCACCTTTGGAAAAATTCCTATTTTGTGATGAGCTAATTGCTAATCGCAAATTGCAACCTTCATTCCTATGAGCGTCCTAGCCCATGGAAATGAATGGGTAATTTGCAATTAGCAATTTGCTCATCGCAAATTTGGAATGGTAAAGAATCGCTATTTATTCCTTAAAATTCGCTATTTTGGAAATGCAAAATAGTTATATGATACATATGGCGGTTGATGTCTAACAAGATAAGAAGCTTAGGGATACATTTATGATGACTGGCGCAATGAAGTGGACATCACTTACTTCATTGGTAGAGCTTTACATGTATTATCTCCTCTGTATTCTTCATCAAGCGTAACTTTAATCTGCAATCCTGAGTAGGCCTCACCTTAAACAAACCTCTGGATAGGCCACATCTTATTGTCATCCTGAATTAATCATTTAAAATGCTAGGGACAGATTTATGATAGGTGTATGCCTCTTTTGCGCCACTTAGAAAACACTGTCCATGGGGAAATGACTTAAAATGTCCTTAAGACACATGAATGTGTTTTTTTAAAACGTTTGCAATTTTTTTGGGTCACTTTTAACATGGCTATGTGACTCAAACAGTCAAAATCTAAATTCGCCATGCACAGGTGGGAGCATATTTACAAGGAATGTGCTCCATGGGGAAAGGTCTTATAATGTAATATGGGAAAAATGACATCAGAGACACTGAAATGCCTTATAGAGAAGCATACACCATTATGTCCTTGTCATAAATTTGCAAACCATTACTTTTCCCCAAAAACGATTTTCAAATCATAATTTGAAAACACTGCACATGTGGAAATGACTTAAAATGTCCTTAATTCAAAATTTGCTATTCCTTATTTTGCAATTGCACTGAAGGATTTGCAAATTTTGCGATTCCTTAAATGCAATGTATCAAACAAAAAATATGTAAAAAATGATATTAAGGATTTGGAAACTACCACCAACTTCTAGTTTGTGGTAATTTGCGAATTCTTTTCAAAAAGCATTTTTTTCTAAAAAACAAAAGGTCCCATATGACGCCCATACATGCCCTTAGGGCATGTATGTGTGCCATATGCCCCCAAATTTCTTTTTCAGGGGTGCAGCAGGGTGTTCTTGAGATACCCCTGCACGCTTGAAAAAATTCCTATTTTGTGATGAGCTAATTGCTAATCGCAAATTGCAACCTTCATTCCTATGAGCCTCCTAGGCCATGGAAATGAATGGGTAATTTGCAATTAGCAATTTGCTCATTGCAAATTAGGAATTGTAAAGAATTGCTATTTATTCCTTAAAATTTGCTATTTAGGAAATGCAAAATAGTTTGATGGTACATATGGTGGTTCATCTGTAACAAGATAAGAAGCTTAGGGATACATTTATGATGACTGGCGCAATAAAGTGGACATTACTTACTTCATTGGTAGGCCTTTACATGTATTATCTCCTCTGTATTCTTCATCAAGCGTAACTTTAATCTGCAATCCTGAGTAGGCCTCAACTTAAACAAACCTTTGGATAGGCCACACCTTATTGTCATCCTGGATTAATCATTTAAAATGCTAGGGACAGATTTATGATAGGTGTATGCCTCTTTTGTGTCACTGTGCGTCACTTTTATGATGCAGCGGCGGTGCTAATTTGCAATTAGCAATTTGCTCATTGCAAATTAGGAATGGTAAAGAATTGCTATTTATTCCTTAAAATTTGCTATTTAGGAAATGCAAAATAGTTTGATGGTACATATGGTGGTTCATCTGTAACAAGATAAGAAGCTTAGGGATACATTTATGATGACTGGCGCAATAAAGTGGACATTACTTACTTCATTGGTAGGCATTTACATGTATTATCTCCTCTGTATTCTTCATCAAGCGTAACTTTAATCTGCAATCCTGAGTAGGCCTCACCTTAAACAAACCCCTGGATAGGCCACACCTTATCGTCATCCTGGATTAATCATTTAAAATGCTAGGGACAGATTTATGATAGGTGTATGCCTCTTTTGTGCCACTGTGCGTCACTTTTATGATGCAGCGGCGGTGCAAAAGATTTGCTATGAGGCGACAAAATTACAAATTGATGCATTTAGGCAGATGTGTCATGGTGTAAAAAAAACGTACCACATGAAACCAATGCAGCAGTGATGCAAAAGATGCACCATGTCGCAAGACAGGCCTCACTTGGGGCCATATGTATCAAGCTAATTATCATTCGCAAAGATCAAAATTCTACGAATTTCGGCCTTTGCAAATGTAAATTAGACAAATGGTATGTATCAAACAAGTTTGATGCAAAATAAGGAGTAGCAAAATTTGCTATTCCTTATTTTGCAATTGCACTGAAGGATTTGCAAATTTTGTGACTACTTAAATGCAATGTATCAAACAAAAAATATGTAAAAATGACATTAAGGATTTGGAAACTATTGTGGTAAATTGGTGGTAATTTGTGAATTCTTTTCAAAAAGCTTTTTTTTTTAAAAACAAAAGGTCCCATATGACGCCAACACATGCCCTTAGGGCATGTATGTGTGCCATATGCCCCCAAATTTCTTTTTCAGGGGTGCAGCAGGGTGTTCTTGAGACACCCCTGCACCCTTGGAAAAATTCCTAATTTGTGATGAGCAAATTGCTAATCGTAAATTAAACCTTCATTCCTATGAGCCTCCTAGCCCATGGAAATGAATGGGTAACTTGCAATTAGCAATTTGCTCATCGCAAATTAGGAATGGTAAAGAATCGCTATTTATTCCTTAAAATTCGCTATTTAGGAAATGCAAAATATTTTGATGATACATATGGCAGTTCATCTCTAACAAGATAAGAAGCTTAGGGATAGATTTATGATGACTGGCGCATCACCAGGGATGTGCCAGTCATCCTGCGCCGCTGTTCCGCCACCCATGGTGTGCTGCATTTACAATGCGGCGCAGCATGGGGCAAAAATAGCACAGATACGTGACGCATCTGTGCCGTTAAGGTGGCGCATTGCTGGAGTTGTATCGCAAGTGCGATGCAGCTCCAGCAACGCTCAGGGGTGCACCATCTCCACAATGTTGCGTCAAGACCTATGCCTGCTTCAAGCAGGCGCAGGGTTTTGACGCAGGTTTCTCCTATCTGATTGTAAATGCGGCACACCATGGGTGGCAGAGCAGTGGTGCACGTTAACTGGTGCATGCCTGGGGATGTGCCATTTAACATAAATCTGCCCCTTTACATTTAAGTATGTGCAGGGGACACAGAGTCGGTGAGGCTTATCCAAGGTTAAGAAGAGATGAGTCCTGTTCAGTGAAAAATTAGACATAGGCTTCACCTGCTCAGCATCGCTGGATATGGCTAAATAATAGCTGCAAAATGTTACTCTTGTTAAACAATTTTACTATTATAATCTCTGAGATTTGTCTCTTACTCTGCAACATCTCATTGTTGTTATCTTTCTTTAAAGATAAAGACAACCTCAACATGAGCGACAATCTGCAATCAGTTGATTTTGACCTCATCATTGAACTTGTAATTGAAACATCAGTGGATGTTGATCCCTTGGATGATTTAAATCCTGAGGATGAAGAAGAGCGTGATGAGGATGCAGATTTGTCCGAATTATATGACATAGGATGGGAAGCTGACCTGCTTGAGCCTATGGAAATATAAACATTTATTTTTAAAATTTATAATTAATAAAAAGTAAAAAGGTAAACCGTTTAATTTAAAAATAAAGACACCTTCAAAAGCAGGTTATGTGTAGTGTCTTCAATAAAATATTAAAATATGCTCATAAAATTAGATCAGATTCACATATAAAATAGCATAGGTAACATAAATATAAATGTCATTTCTTTTCTGGTATTTCTGTATTGTAAATTTGCAAGGACTAAAAAATCTTCTATTTAAAATGTCAAGTAGTGTGTTAAGTTTTTGATCACTGTTATTGTTTTACTGTTTGGTAATACTGGTTAATAACATTTTTTATTATATTTTACCACAGATTCAACTGCAGATCATTTCAAGATTTCACCATGCCTACAATAGAAAGACAGAGAAAGGCTGCAAAACGTCAAAGACAGCAGGTGAAAAAAAATGAGCAGCAGTCCTCTAACAAAAAGATTTGTCAAGTCACGAAGAAAGCACCGGGTAAGACCACAAAATATTTCATAAGAAATATGTGTAGTAAAAAAAATATTACTACAGAAAATGTTTCAGTCCATAAAACGAGAAGGAATTCAAATGGAAAGGAAAGGCCAATGAAAAATGTTACTGCTAGAGCAAGAGATAACTCTGTGCATGATAGTAGAAGGAAACAACAGTTTAGGGAGATTCGTAAACGAATGTTCCGCAACAGGATAATTGGCAATTTGTTAAAAAATATTAAGAAAGGTCAACAGAAACTGTTTTTTTATAAGAGAAAAAAAAAAGTTGAGAAAGTTATTGATCAGGCATTTGAAATTAAACGTAAGTTATTTATTTTGATAATCAATAGAATTAGGAAGCTAAACAAGGCAATTTATGATTTCAAAAGAAATAGTAGATGGAAGAGAATAGTTAAGCGTAGTAATTTTTGTGAAGTTTTTTCTGGAGAATGGATGCATAGTTCAAGCTGTGAGGCATTTTTTAATGAGGAGAGTTATTTCCAGGATAATGATTTGGTGCATGCAGTTGACACCAGTGGTCGTGCTTATGAAGTGAAAGATGGTTGTCCAGTTGAAAAAGAAAAACTTGTGACAACAGAGGCAGAAGAGGTGTTAGGTAATGAGGTTTTAGGAAGACGTGCTAAGGGTCCTGTGTACACCTGGAAGTGTAGTAGTATTTGCAGTGTGCGACAGGATTCCATCAATTTGCTTTGTGATTTTGTACGGTCATTTAATAAGAAAAGTTTGAAGCAGAAAATAAGGTTGTTGCAAGAATTAGATCCTTGCAGAGTAAGAGAAGTGACAGGTTTGCATGGTCATTCACTGGCTTGTCTTTCCAGGAGAGTATGCCAGAGTGTTTTTCATCATTTCAGGATGCTAGCAGTGCATCATAATAAAGTGAGGAAATTAGTTAGAATGTTGTATTATGCTAAGAGTCCAGCAATTATGCTTAAACAATTATGCGCTGCTCTTTTGCATGGTTCTGAAATAGATGTGAAGAATATATGTGAAGAAATTGAGTTTTGTTACTTTGGAAGTAAAGAGGAGAATGTTGAAATTGAGCAAGAAGAAGAGGGTCATGTGGAAGATAGTGTACAGGTTTCCAGTACAGATAATTTCCAGAGGAAAATTGCGACGTTTGAGGTGAAATCAAGTGAGAGGCCTAATTTCACTTGTGTGTGTTGTCGACGCACTTATTATAAGAATCAGACTAAGTTAGTGGATTTATATGCAAAAAGTGAAAGGGAAAATAATAGTGAATGGAAGGATTTCGCAACATACTTGATGGTAGAAAATTGTTTTGATTTGGGATTGGATCAACGTGTGTGTAGTTATTGTTGTTGCAAATTACATCAAAACCAGATGCCTGCTAGAGCAGTTCATAATAATCTGGAATTGGTTGAGATTCCTTCTGAATTGAAGGATTTAAATACTTATGAATCTATTTTGATTCAAAGTATCCATCCCTTTCAGGCTATTGTAAGAATGGAGCCAAAGACAGGGAAATTGCCTCCATCAGATTTACAGAGAGGATTAAAGGGAAGAGTTGTTTATTTGCCTCTAGATTTGAAGAAAAACATTAACACAATTGGAGTAGAAAAAGTGGAAGAGGAACCTCTGGTTATCTTAGTTAATGGGGTTCCGACAAAGAATAAGAAAATATGGCAAGATTTAGTAGATGTTAGGAAAGTTAAAAAGGCAACATTGTATTTGAAAAAAAATAATAAATACTATAAGAATGTATATGTTGCAGAAGAGGAAGTAAGTGAGGAAGAGGATAGCGATTTGTGTGCTGGTCAAATTGAGAAAGTAGAACCCTCTACTAGTGAAGAAATATATGAACATTATAGTGTTCATCCTTTGCATTCCAAGGAAGTCATGGGGAATGCTATTGAGTTGTTTCAAATGAAACAAGCCAAAGGGAGTCCCATTAGTGTTTGGGAGGAAAGTTTGGAAGCTCGGTGTTTCCCACAGCTTTTTCCAACAGGTCAGGGAGGAAGATATGATGAGCGACCTCATCAAATTCCTGCTTCTGAATACCGGACTTTGCGATTGTATGCAGGAGATGCTAGGTTTCGACAATGCATTCCTTATTTGTTTCATCTCCTGTTTGAAAGCGATCTGTCTGGACTGTCATATGCAGTGAACCACATCTTGAAAAGTGGTATACACATGCAAAACATCTCGGCAAGTGACTTTATGGATAAAGTCAATGTCCAAGACAGTATTTTGGATTCTCACCTGATTATCTCATGGCGTGTCAGCGTGGTACTAATGAGTACTGGTACCGTCGTCATGGTGATTTAAAATGTATGTTGAGGAACTTAGGTACTCCCACATGGTTCCTCACTCTGAGCTGTGCCGAGTATGGCTGGGAAGACTTACTTGAATTTCTACGAGAGGCAAATGCTAACGTAGATAACATCGAATTCAAGACACCCGGAGAACTGTGCTCTTTGGATCCAGTCAATGTATGTAGGTACTTCAATCATAGATTTGAAGCTATGATGTCTTTCATCATGAATAAGAAGAATCCACCTCTTGGAGAGGTGTTGGATTTCTTCTGGAGAAAGGAGTACCAAGCAAGAGGTGCTCCTCATATACATATGTTGCTGTGGATCAAGGATGCACCTAAATTTGGAACGGATCCAGAAGACTCAGTGATGAGTTTCATCCAACAGTATTCTACGTGTGCTGTTCCAAACGCAAAGGAGAAGAAAAGCCTAAGAGAAAAAGTTCTGCGTTTCCAAAGCCATCGATGTGGAAAGTACTGCCGTCGTAAATTCCGGAACAAGGACAAGTTCTACACTAAATGTCGTTTCGGCTTTCCACGACCGGTGATTTCTAAAGGAAGAGTAAACAGTTTGATGTCTTCGCTGCGACACAATGTCATGAAGAAATCACCTAAAAACACTTACAATTTGAAGAGGAACGAAGAGTCCAAGTACATCAACGACTACAACCCGGTGATTTTGTCCATGTGGAATGCTAACATGGATATACAGTTTGTGGCTGATAACTGTATGGCTGTGGCTCGGTATGTGACGTCTTACATCACCAAAAAAGAGAAGACAGAATTGAAGGATATGTGGGAGGACATTTCCCATGAAAAGAGCCTCAGCAAGAAGTTGTACAGTTTCAGTCTGAAGATGTTGTCGCATCGAGAAATCGGAGCGTACGAATGTTCTGACCGGTTCTCTTCAGCAAGTCTCTATGCCAAGTCCAGGAGTATCGTTTGGGCGAGTCTTGGTCTTGCAGCAACGCGTAATCGAGTTCTCAAACCTGTGCGGGAAATTGAGTATTTGGCGGAAAAGGAGCCAAACAGTACCGACATTTTGAAGACAAACATGTTGGATACATATTATCCAAATCGAAGCAGTCACCTCGAGAATGTTTGTCTGTATGAGGTTCTGCAAAATTACATATTCAAGAGGAACATCAAAGAAGATACTGAGAAAGGAGTGTATGCTGTAATAGGAAGTGAGGGATGTCTGGTCAAGCAAAGAAAATGCCACTTGGTAAACCATCGAAAATTGAGTGGCGAATCTCCTGAAAAAAAGGAGTTTTTCTATTTAGCACTTTTGCAACTTTTCAAGCCTTGGCGTGCAGAAGAGGAACTGCTTGGAGATTTCCTCTGTTACGAAGACTCTTTCAATGCCGCCAAGGAGACCATAGAATGTCCTGCTTTTCCCAAATATGTAGAAATGTTGAATGCGGAAATTGAGCAGGAAGCAACGATTGCAGCCGAGATTGCCAGAGACAGTTCTCAGGACAGTCAGAGTTCTGCTTCATTGAGTCAGGATCCACTAGGAGGACCTGTTATTGAAAATGAAGCTGCCACTGCTATGAATGAAGTGGAAAGAGCCATGGCACATGCTCAAGAGGATGCGGTTAACTTAGAAGAGTTGGAAAGACAACTCAACGTTGAGCAGAGGAAAATATATGACGAAGTTACCATGCAAATTGATCATGGATTAAGTCATGATAAGAAAGAGTGCTCATGTACGTCGTTGAAGCCTGTCCGACTGTACGTGAGTGGAGAAGCGGGAACTGGAAAAAGTTTCCTCATTAAAGCAATTTCATGCTATTTGCAGGAAAGGACAGAGTCATCGCTGTCTTGTGTTGTCACTGCTCCAACTGGACTGGCAGCACATAATATAAGGGATTACTTTACATCGTTTACTGATGCTGCCAGTGGAGCATGACAACAAATTACAATATCACAAGCTATCTGGAGATGCTTGTTTTGAAGTTTCAAGAATCTTGAGGAAAATGAAACTTCTTATCATTGACGAAGTAAGCATGGTTTCCAATGTCATGCTTGCCTTTGTGCATTTGAGGATGCAAGAAGTTCTCAAAACAGAGTATGATGTGTTATTTGGTGGCAAACACATCATTGTTTTCGGAGATCTTCTGCAGCTGACACCAGTGAAAGGGCAACCTGTGTTCAAAATGCTCACGCATGAAGATACCAGGAAGTGCCTAGGCAGCATTGGCAACGTCAATATATGGTTAAACTTCAATTATGCTGAACTGCATGAAAATATGCGTCAGGCAAAGGATGAAGTTTACAAGACTATTCTACAAGATGTTAGAATTGGAAAAGTGACCGAGCATGGGAAAGAAGCTTTACATGCACGATTACTGTCAAATTTATATCCAGAACAAGATGTTGTGCCTGAGAATATTTTTCAGAAAATTACTGAGAAGAAATCTGGAATATGTTTGATGCCAACTCTTGCAGAATGTGCCAAATTTAACAACAAAATGTTGCATTTAGAAAAGCAAGAGATTGTGAAAGTGGAAGCTATTGATAGAGTAGAGCATATGGGATCAACAATTATTTTGTCTGAGAATCTGAAAACAAAATTGGATTCATTAGAGAAGAGTATATCTAAAACTGCAGGTTTTGAAAAGACTCTGAATGTGTGCTTGAACTGCCGTATAATTTTAAGAAGGAATTTACATGTTGAAAGAGGTCTGGTAAATGGATCAATGGGTAATGTTGTTGATTTTGTGAAATACAGAAATAGAGATGGAATTGAATTTTTTAAAATTAAATTTGATGGCATTGAGGAAGTACAGCTAATTGGTCGTTGTTCTGCTAGATTTTTGCTTGTAAAAGACTTATATGTTCACCGTAAGCAGTTTCCTGTTTGCTTGGCATATGCGGTGACAATCCATAAATCGCAAGGTTTAAGTGTAGACAGTGCATTGGTGAATATTGGCAGTTCTGTGTTCAAGGAGGGTATGGCATATGTGGCATTGTCACGAGTTAGAACTTTATCGGGATTGTACTTGATTGAGTGTGATGTCACAAACATTTGTGCGGATCTAGATTGTGTTAAGGAATACAATAGGTCGGGCGTGGCTTGGCGCGCAAACGGAATGGCCGCTTGAGTGAGCGGCTCCCGTCTCCTACGCTACTGATCCTGCAGTAATCCTCGCCGTCTGGTGTCCTATCCAGCCCCGCAGCAGCGGAACCGACAACCACTGGCCCCATCCACACTCGGTCCGACTTTGGGACCGCTGGGAGCTACCCTCGCCGAGTTTGCCGCTCCGGTACTTACACCGGCGCATTCCCGGATCCCGCAGAAGTGAAGGCGTCGGCCACCGGCGCTCACGCGAGGCCGGTGCGGACCACGAGGCGCAGGGCCCCAGGCGAGTGACTGACTGCTGGATCCCGCCGCGCCCTGTTTCCCAGTACTGGGCTGAGCAGCACGGACCCCGACGGCGGCGGCCGATCTCACAGGGCCTCACGCACCTCCCTGCCTGTGGACTAGCGGTGGGAGCTGGCTGACACCACAGTGACACTGCTGTTGACGGAGGGGAGCGGCCACTTTCTACAGGCCGTGCATGGAGGTGCAGGGGAAACCTGCACCGTCGGAGCTGCCCACATCCATTTGGCGTCCAGGCCCACGCAGTGAGTACCGGATCACACCCTGGGCAGTGCCCTGCCGCGGCTGCTAGAATGCGGTGGGCTTGATTAGAGATTGCAGACGTCCCCCCAGTGGACGACCTGCCCTACCTTTGTTGCGGGTCGGCAGGGCCCGGCGGGCGCAGTAGACTGATCCACCCCTCCGGCCTGCTCGGATTGACCAGCTGACTTTCTGCACCGCGGGTGCACTCTGCGGGGGGCCCTGGGAGTCCATAGGCTGACCTGCGATTCTCCAGCCCGTGTGGGACGGGCGGGTGCTGCGTACTTTGTGGTCCCCCTGCATCCCTGCCATACAACACTGCCTGCCACGGGGGACGACCCTCACTTCTATCCTTGCTCGTGTAGTGACCGGTTCTTGCCCTGTTGGACCCCACGCCGGTGGCTCGCGTGCGGCGCAGGGGCACGATGGTGCGCCAAGAGCACCGTCAAGCGAAGCTCAGCTTTGAGAGCGCCAAGAAGGGCTCAAAGTCGATTGGGGGAGGCCCTGGGACTAGCGGCGCTAGCTCTGCTGCTGCGCCATCCCCCACGAGCGCCGCAGATCTACAAAACCTGGTCCAAGAAATGCGCCAAGGATTTGCCACTGTGGTGGAGAAGGTGGACGGTATTTCATCTAGGTTGGACGCTCTAGTCCATAAAGTTGACCAGCATGAGGAGAGGTTGGCCGCAACAGAACAACGTATATCGGACGCCGATGACCTCACTGCTACCCACACCTCCCAAATTGCTCGCATGGATGGCCTGCTTAGGGTCATAGCGGCCAAGAATGAGGAATTGGAAGCCCGTAGCCGACGCAACAACATCCGCGTCACGGGCATTCCGGAATCCACGGCTACTGGGAGAATGGAATTATACATCGAGTCCCTCCTCCGGGCGTCCATAGGGGAAGATGCCTTCTCTTCTCAGTTTATTGTGGAAAGAGCACACAGATCCCTGGCACCTATGCCGCAGCCTGGCCTCCCGCCCAGGCCTATCATAGCCCGACTATTGAACTACCGTGATCGGGATGTCGCCTTAAGGGCTGCCAGATCCAAAGGCACCCTGCACTACAATGGAGTTGCTTTCTCTCTATATCCTGATTTTACCCCCATTGTGCAGGAGGGAAGACGGAAGTTTCTGGCAGTCAAGAAAAAATTGAGAGAGGCTCAGATAGACTATGCATTGCTGTATCCGGCCAGGCTGCGGGTGACACACCAGGGTAGGCAACGCTTCTTCACGGATCCGAATAAGGCTGAGGAATTCCTGAAACACCATCTCAAAGCGCAGAGGGAACGGCGGGAAGATCATGAGATACCCGAGGAGGACATGCCCCTGGCGGTTCATGAAGATTGACGGACACTGTCATCCTCATACATATCTGTCTGCTACCTACCTTACTATCACTAACTATTCATTGTTGCGATCTTTGCTGCAGTTATAGGGCCTGAGGGCTGAGTGAGACCGAGGCCCCAGGCGGTTTCAGAAATGTAGGAACTGCCCCCACTGACCCAGCCTCCACCATGGATGGTACCGAATGTGAGGCGTCTGGGAACGGGGGTGGCTGTGTGCCTATGCTGATGTTCCCCCTACGGGAGTACCCCGATGTTCAATTCAAGTTGTGGGAATTTCTGGGAAGTGGGTGGTGGGCGGGTGTGGATTGGAATGGCTACTGGCATGATTGGGATGCAGTGGTGGGTGGGGGGGTGGAGTTTCTTTCGGGGATGGTTGGTTTGTTGAAGGCGACATTCAGGTGGCTGTTACCGGTGCTCTGTGCTTTTGTACCTATGATGTTGCAATTTGGGAATCTGAGATTGCGAAATGTTTTAGTTGGGCCCTGTCTGTATAATGGCTAACTCTGGAACTACTGTACCTTTACACTGCTTGTCCTGGAACGTCCGAGGGCTCAATGATGCTAAAAAATGTAGAAATGTAATTGCATATTTAGATCGCCAACAAATACAAATTGCTATGCTACAGGAAACGCACTTGAAGCCACAGGGGCGTTCTACCTTTGGTTGTAAATGGGCTGCTACTCGATCATTCTCGTCCTACTCCTCATATGCTAGGGGGGTTGTCATCCTGGTTAAACGAAATGTCCCTTTTCAGGTATGTGGAGAATTGGCGGACAAGGAAGGCCGCTATGTAATACTCTGGGGGCGGTTAGGCCGCGACACGGTCACGTTGGTTAACTGCTATGCCCCGAATGTTGACGTGCCCTGTTTCTTTACTGTACTATGGGGTAAGATCATGGACGTTGGTTCCCGCCACATCATATGGGGAGGTGACTTCAACATGGCGCTGACTCCACACTTAGATAGGGCTGATGGTGTGGCAATTTACAAACCCAGATCGCGAGAGGCGTTAGAAGGGGTGCTCTCAGAGGGCAGTCTACTGGATGCCTGGAGACAGCTGCACCCTGGCCGCATGGAGGGCACACACTTCACTTCTCAGACTGGCACCTGGGCGCGCCTTGATTACTTCTTTTTGACTCGTGAAACAATGCCTGGGGTGAACGCGGTGACTCACCTCCCGCGAACCTATTCAGATCACAGCCCGGTGCTGCTGTCGGTTTTACTACCAGGCTGGGATTACCCTCGGATGCGTTGGCGGCTGCAACCGACGGCCTTGCTGGATGAGGTTTTCCGGATTGAACTGGGGGATGAGATCGCTGCTTTCTTCCCTCGGAACAAGGGCTCTGTTGCATCCGTCGAGACTATCTGGGAGGCATTCAAGGTCACAATTAGGGGCCACTGCATGTCTAAGAGCTTTGGGGTGCTGCGTGACATACAGCGTACAATTCGGAAGCTTGAGGTTGAGTTGAGGGCCTTGGAGGCGAGAATGGTGGAGGGTGATCACACTGCTGCACACGCTGAATTCAGGGACAAACTCACACAATATGAAGATGAAGCGAACAGGGAGACTAGGTTCAGGAATAAATATTGGCAGGCGAGGAAATATTGTGAGGGCGATAGACCCGGCAAGGCACTGGCTATATTGACAGGCCCGCCGCGAGTGGACAATACTGTCCTTGAAGTGGTCAATGGCCAAGGGCATGCTGTCAGGGACTCGGACGACTTGTTGGATGCCTTTGTATCCCACTATAGCGCCCTATACACCACAGTCACCACTCCTGACGTCCAATATGACGATTTTCTAAATGACATAGCATTATGCTGGTTAAGCGATGTCGACAGGCAATTCCTTGCTGCCCCCTTTGAGTTGGAGGAAATACGGGATGCCATCATGTCGTTGCGTAATGGGAAGGCACCTGGCTTGGACGGCCTTCCCGCTGAATTCTACAAAACTTATGTGGATGTCATGGCCCCGGTCCTCCGTGAGGTTTTCACGGAGTCGCTTGAGGACGGTGTCCTCCCCGGTTCCATGCGCGAGGTCGTCATTACCTCGTTGCTGAAGCCTGGTAAAGCTCCCACGTCCTGTGACTCGTATCGCCCCCTGTCGCTCCTTAACTGCGATGTTAAGATCCTGGCAAAAGTCCTAGCCACTAGGTTGTCTCTTCTTATGACCCGGATAGTGCTACCCGACCAGTCTGGCTTTGTCCCTGGCCGCTCCACCTCGCATAATCTGCGCACCCTTTTTTCCCTACTCCATACAATTCACCCTGACATCCCTGTCGCAGCTATTTTCTTGGACGCTTCTAAGGCATTTGACTCTGTTGAGTGGCCTTATTTATTTGCTGTTCTGACCCGCATGGGCTTCCCCACCATCTTTGTCTCCTGGATCCGTCTATTATATACCCGGCCTACAGCCAGGGTGCAGATCAATGGTCATCTCTCCACGCCGCTCGATATCTCAGGGGCACGCGGCAAGGGTGCCCATTGTCCCCCCTATTGTTTGCGATTGCTGTCGAGCCCCTGGCCTGCCGGCTCCGCCAGCTCCATGGTGAGGGAGCGGTTCGCTGCCTCCAGCGCCAAATTGATGTCTCCTTATATGCGGACGACATGACTCTGTTCGTTAAAGACCCAGTACACAATCTGAACCCTCTACTCAGAGAATTTGTGGTTTTTGGCCGTTTGTCGGGGGTTCAGATAAACTGGACGAAATCCCAATTTTTTCCACTCACTGCTGCTGTACCTGACTTTCCCCTGGATTACCCACTGGAGCGATGCGGGTCTGATCTTAAATATTTGGGCATACAGATCTCGAGAGATAAGGATGAGATTCTTCGCTCTAATTATGGGGTGGCTGTAACAAAACTCACTGCTCTGGTTGACCGCTGGATCGCCCTGCCCATCTCCATGGCAGGAAGGGCTTCCCTGATTAAGATGGTGGTGCTCCCGCGCTTTCTCTATCTTTTTCTTAATATCCCCTTTTATCCGGGAGCCTATTTCTTCAAGACACTGCGATCTGAGCTGTGTCGCCTTTTCTGGGGTGGCAAGGGCCCGCGACTTAAATGGTCACTACTGATCCTGCCGTACGATAAAGGGGGGTTTGACCTTCCGGACTTCGAAGCCTATTATCTTTGTGCACAGGCACATTATGCATACCACTGGCTTCGCCCCACCCCCTTTATGCCTCAGCTGGCGGTGGAGGACTGGATTGCCGACCCCCTGCCATTGCAGGGTCTACTGCACTGTCAGCCCTCCGCCATTACGACGCCTCACACGTCGGTCACGTGTACTGTTGATGCGTGGCGACGGCTGGCTAGGAGATTGCGTTGTGAACTTTTATACTCTCCCCTGCTGCCACTAACATATCATCCCGAGCTTGCACTCCTGCAGGAGAAAGGCTTCCAGCGCCTCTGTGCGGCCCTGAAGGTCATGAGCTGGGGGGACATGTTTACTGGGGGCCGATTTAAACCCGCTGATGCATTCTTCAAGGATCATGCGCGCACCCCTCTCGAGGTGTTTTATTATCTGCGACTCCGCCAGGGCATGCGGGCAATACTTCCTGACTACCCTGCGGAACCTGCCGTCTCGCCTCCGCTTCATTTCCTGCTGAACTCGAGTGATGGTTCACATTTGGTCTCGGGAATGTACCGCCATATCCGCACGGATAGCCCGCAGCCTGTGACCCCTGCGAGAGCGCGTTGGGCTGCGGAACTAGCAATTGACATCACTGAGGACCAATGGATATACTGCTGTACTCTTACGGCTCGTATATCGGCGAGCAGTAGGCTCAAATTGATTCATTATAAGTATTTACAGCGATTATACTATACCCCTGTCAAAAAATTTAAGTTTCATTTAGCCGACTCAGATCGCTGCGACCGCTGCCGCGCGGAACATGCAGATTTCTTGCACCTTGCCTGGGAATGCCCCCCCTTACAGGACTACTGGCAGCAAGTACATGCTGCTCTGGAATCCATGATTGGGTCGTCCATACCACCTGACCCGCTGCTCATACTGTTGGGGCACACACCACACATCTCCTCACTACACAGAAAGTTTGTGGACATTGCGCTCCTTCTGGCAAAGAGGCGCGTTACATGCAGATGGGGGCGTGGCAGAGCTCCCAAGTTCAAAGACTGGCTTGCTGATATGACACACAGTCAGGATCAGCACACGACATTTGCTGACCTCCTTCCCGTATCCAGTAGGCCGAGAGACATTTGGCAGCCCCTGGTAACCTATCTTCTAGCCCAGACCGCGTGTGATGCAGTACCACCGGGAGCTCCCACTGGTGCTGATATTGATGGCCTGGTGTAAGATGCCTCAGCCAACTGATTATATGCATTGTCTCTGCTAGTATGCCTGCTGCTCTGTCCATCGAATGCATTTGCTGTGATGCCCTCCTGCCACCTCTGTGATGAAATACTGCTGTTGCTCTGGTGTATCTCTGAATGTTTTTTGACCCCATGACGTCTTTTGTATTACCCCTGTGATTGTACCCTGTGATTGATTACCGCTGATTTACTCCTGTTTCTGATATATGACTTGCATGTTACTGCATTGTAGCTGCCCGAGCCGTTTAGAGATACTTCAATGTACTGAGATTCCTGATCCCACTTTGTTGTTGATTTATGAACCACAAGCACTGACCGTTGTACTGTCGCCCTGAATGTACTGTCTTGTTTTTTACTTGTTACAAAAACTCCAATAAACAAAGTTTTCAAAAAAAAAAAAAAAAAAAAAGGAATACAATAGGTTAAGAAGAGAGTATGCGCCACATTTGCCTCAGTATCCTTTGTTTGAGAAACGTGTGGTAGGCCGGAAACGAAGAAATGAGAACAATACTGGGGAGGTTGTAGCAAAAAGACAAAAAGTCAATGAACCTAAAATTACAAGCAGAAACAAAAAGGATTCTGTTGAAGATGTTGTTGGTTTTCAGTTTGAAAACAGTTCTGGTGTCAACTGCTATGCTAATGTAGTGGTTAATGTTTTGTTTTCTCTAAAAAATGTAAAAGAAGAGATTGTGGTCAATTCTGATCAAAGATTTTGCAGTTTGTTAAATTCTGTGTTAGAGAAATGTAGCACTGATAGAAGAAACATAGAAAGTGTGTCTGAAATTCGAAATCTGTTAGACAGATGTTCAGGCCAAACACAATTCTCTCAAAATATTCAGCAAGATTGTCAGGAGTTTTTAATGTATATGCTTGATGTATTGCATGCTGAAGGTGTAGATGTAGATCAGCTGTTTGGGCTTTCTTATCAATGGCAGCATGACTGCGAGAACTGTATGGTATCAAGTACTACTAGTGTAGACTCAGAAAGATTTATATATTTAACTTTGCCAGACAGTAAATCAGTCTCTTTTAATAAGCTAGTAAAAGCAGCTGATCACAACATGGAGTGTAGCCAATGTAAATCTGAAATGATGTCCACATTATTTATACGAACATATGGCCAGTATGTCATTTTAATGTTCCAACGATGTAGGCCTGATGGAACAAAATTGACAACTTTAATTAAAAATTTTGTAGCTTCGCAGTTGTCAATATCAGGAAGGACTTTTGTAACTGCAGCAATTATATATCATGACGGCCCTTCAATAACATCAGGACATTACACAGCTTATTTAAAGTCTAGAAATGGCTGGTCATTCTGCAATGATTCTGTTTTAATTTTCAAAAAACAATTGCCGTATGACCTTAAAAACTCTTACCTGGTGTTTTTAAAACCAAGGGGCATATTATCAAGGAGAGGTGATACATTATCGCCGCTTTTATCGGCAGGAAACTGCCGATAAAGCGGCGATAATGGCCTTGATAATATGCTCTATGAATTCCAATCGAAGCCCATGTTAGATGTGAACACATCTAACATGGGCTTCGATTGGAATTCATAGAGCATATTGTCAAGGCCATTATCGCCGCTTTATCGGCAGTTTCCTGCCGATAAAAGCGGCGATAATGTATCGCCTGTCCTTGATAATATGCCCCCAAAATTTTAGGGAAATAATCTCGGGATGTGCTCTGTGGAATTTCAAGAAGTTCTAATGGCTCCTACACAATTTGGCCTTGAGGATAAGTGTAGTTCAGAGACATAACTTCTAACCATAGGACTGGACGTCATGGAGAAATACGTGCACTTTGAATGAGTTCAGAAAAACTGTTTCTTTTTATAAGCTAATTGAAGCAGCCAATCAAAACATGGAGTAGAGGGAATGTAAGTCTGCAATGCTGTCTACTGTTTTACATTGCTTTGTGATTAAAAGTGATGTAGAGAATTAAATAATTGTAGTAGTCATAGAGGTAGTGTAAGTCTGCTTCATAGTAAGCAGTATCAGTGTCATAGGAAATGTAGAACATGACTGAGCAAGAAGGGGAAGATATTACTATTCCAGGATTGTGAAAATGATCTTCAACATTTTAATTCTGAAAGTTGCGGAAATGCCAAATGACGGGATTGGCTTACAAGAAATCCAAGAGTTATAAATGACTCTGACCAGATTTGGCCTTGTGGAAAATTGTGGTAGAGAGCAAGAAGTCATTTATTGCATGTAACGTGTCTTTAAAAACGATGGAGATTTTCTTTCAGAAAGTGGCGGGCTGAAAGTAATAACAGCACAAAAGAGTGTAAGCTGTTCATAGGACATCCTTGGACGTCATGGAAAGTAAGTTAACTTTAAGGAGTTCTGAATTTTGATTTCTGATGTTGTATGGGTTTTTTAAACACAATCATTTTGATTGTGTTTTTTTTTCCCCGCTGTTACATGATGAATACCTTCAAGTCACTGTTTTTAGTGAAATTTGATACATTCTGAGAACAGCAAAAATAAACCATTTAACATGTATAATTAATGTTCTACTTTTTGTACTTATGATATACATTTAGAAATGTGAGGTAGATATGGAGAAACTGAGGCTTCTGTAAGTGTCAAAGTTAATGCTTACAGTGCTGCACTTCTGGGTACTGGTTTTTTTTTTGAAAACTGAATAGGCCTCACCTTAAAGAAACCTCTTGAAAGGACACATCTTATTTGTATCCTGAAAGAATCATTTAAAATGTTAGACACAATTTTATGATGGCTTTACATCTTTTTTGCGCTGCTATTGCATCACTATTGTGAGACATCAGCAGTGCAAAAGATGCACCATGTTCCAAAATAGGCCTCACTTCATCAGCATCAAGATACTGTTTGTTTAAAATATATATCTTTAGGATTGTGTAGGGGACGTATAGCAGCAGAGGCTTCTGTAAATCTCAAAGTTTTTGAAAAACTGTTTCTTCTTGAACCTTTTCCCTTGTCTTTTCAAATTTTTAAATACATGTTTTAATATTTTTGAAATGTTTCTTCTCTCTTTTACAGATTGAAAGTATGAAAAAATATTTGAAAAAGTTAACAAGAATTATAAGGTAAATGTTTTCTACTCTTTTAACCCGCAATCCACTGCTGATGATGTCATTGACTATGTCATGAATGATGTAATAAGTGGACATGACTTACTTCATTGGTAGGCCTTCACATGTATTAATGCATACACTGCTGCACTTCTGTGTACTGTTTCATATGCTGAACTACATCTGCACTATGAGATACCTAAGCAAAGGCAACACAGGTGATGTGATTTTGAAATGAGCAAAAGAAACTCCACGTTTTTCAATTACATTACTTGTGTTTTCTAAGTTTACGGATGACATTGTGCAGATGAACTTTAGGTCTGTCTATGGACACAGAAGAGGTCTGGCCGTTGTTCAAGAGTGAAGTGGACATGTTTTACTTCAATGGTAGGCCTTCACATGTATTATCTCCTCTGTATTCTCAAACAAGCATAAATTTGATATGCAACCCTAAGTAGGCCTCATCTTAAACAAAATTTTGGAGAGGGCACACCTTATCGTCATACTGAATCAATCATTTAATCTATCACATTTAACATCTATTAGTTCTACTGCTTCATTTCTTTAATCCTTACTTTCCTGCGTTTGCTACTTCTCTCATTCCTTTCTCTATTACTTAATTATTCTACTCCTTCCAGTATTTTTCTCAGTCCCTCTCTTCTCATACTTCTTCATTATTATTCACTCATTCTGTCTCTATTAATGTTACTGTTTCTGAATGATCTAAAAAAAAATTTAAAACAAGAACAGTAAGTATAAGGATAGGAAACAGACATTTATGTTACAAGAAAGACAGCAAACAAAACAAAAGATACTGTTACTCGCAATCCACTGCTGATGATGTCACTGACCATGTCAAGAATGATATAATATGTGACATGATCAGAAGTGGATTGCGGGTAACAGTATGTTTTCTTTACTCCCTGTAGCTGTCTTTCTTTTAACATAACTGTCTGTTTCCTTCCCTTATACTTACTGTTCTTTTTTTAAAAAATTTTTTTGGGTTCGCTCCTGGTTCGCGTACCGGAGTGCGAACTGGAAGCGAACTATAAGAAATAGAGATTGGCAGAGTTTCAAAAATTCTACCAATTTTTTTTATAATGGGGAGGTAGTTCTGAAAAGAACTTTTTTTTTGGTTTTTGTTGTTTTAAATTTTTGTAATTATTTTTCTGAAATTTTTTTATATTTTTTTTGTTTTTTCTGAACATTTTGTAATTTTTCTGTTTTTTTGGGGGGGAGGGGGGAAACAAAAATGATTCATTGAGAAGGGCTCAACAGGAGCAACGAAAAAAAGAAGAATTTATTTTTTGGGGCGTTTCGGGCAATCATGATTTCTGATAGCTCTCATTATAAGAATAATGCTTCTTTCTCCGTGGCAAAGTGTTTGGCCGCACCACACGCACACTTGCTTTACTTCCCCCATGTCCATTTGAATGTTCGGGATCACCTCCCTCGCCTCTGGTCCCGATATTTCTTTGACAGCAGATGTTCTCACCATTGCCAGGGGATTTTGTTGTTCATCACGAAGCTGGGCAGCACTATAATTATTTGGGTGCCACCTACTCATATGCCTGTGCATCGTATAATTGCCGAAGCTGTATTTCTTGTCAGTGCCCCTTGACAGTCGATCTTTGCAAATACGGCAAAACACATATCTTGCATTAACTTTTTTTTGCCCTGCTGGAAATGTAAAAAATTGCCAGATGTAGTTTTCTTTTCTATTGTACCTCCTGGGCTCCTCTGGCAAAAACTCAGGCTCTTCCTCCTCTTCCTCTTCTTCTTGATCTTCCTCAAACATTGGTTGAGCAGGTGGTCCTTTCTTCCCTTGAGGAGATGGGGGTGGTGGTGGGGGAACACTAGCTGAAGCAACAATGGAAGCCATTTCTCTATAAAGTAAAAGGGTCTTTCTCTCACCAAGATGAAAGTCAGAGTGAGGAAAGAAGGAGGGGTTTTCATCATTTGGGAAAAGCAAAAGTTCTCAACCAATGAAAAGTGTTATTTTTAGGTCACCTGACCTAGCCTTCCATTATTATGAAACCAAAAGTGAAATGAACCAATGAAAAGTTTTATTACCAAGTCACATGACCTCTCACGCTCATGTTACGCGCTGCGGAACGCTCCCCGGTTAGCTTCCGGTTCGCTGCGCTTCGCGCCTCGGTCCGCGCCCCGGGACACTTCCGGGTGCGCTAACGCGATACGTCACAAGACGCATTACGCGGCAACGCGATACGTCGCGCTTTCGCGACGTGCCGCGGATCGCTTCCGGGTCGCTGCGCTTCGCGCCTCGGTCCGCGCCCCGGGGCACTTCCGGGTGCGCTAACGCGATACGTCACAAGACGCATTTCGCGGCAACGCGATACCGTCACTATGTTGATTTCTTACTGGTTCGCGGACCGGGTCGCGGCATCTATTTGAGCTAACGGAAAGCTTCCCGGTTCGCGGACCGGGAGCGAAACAAAAAAAATATTTAAAAAAAATTATTAATAAACATATAAAATATATTTTTGGATTTAAAGAAGAATACATTTTACAGCTATAGATATTAGCTTTTAAAAAACCAATGAAATTCACTGAAAAAACCATAGGTTACAGACCATATATAGTTAGGAATTAGCATTTACAAAACCTTGAAAATTCACTGAAAAAACCATAGGTTATAGACCATATATAGTTAGGAATTAGCATTTAAAAAACCTTATTTTACTCACACAAAACCATTGAAATTCCATATATAGTTAGTTGTACTAACTATATATCGCGCACCCGCAATCCACTGCTGATCATGTCACATATTACATCATTCATGACATGGTCAGTGACATCACTGATGACATCACTGATGACATCTCAAATGACATCACTGATGACATCACTGATGACATCTCAAATGACATCACTGATGACATCACTGATGACATCTCAAATGACATCACTGATGACATCACTGATAACATCTCAAATGACATCACTGATAACATCTCAAATGACATCACTGATGACATCTCATTTGACATCAATGGTCACATCACTGATGATATCATTCATGTGACAATACAATGCATCTCCTCACACTTTAATATAACCTCTGTTACACCCAGTGTTAAATACAGAATATATTTTTTTAAACAATTGACACAACAATACTAGTTACTACATATGCACTCACTGATTCCTACGTCTACACACACATTCACTCATTCACCCACACAATCATTCATACATACAATCACTCATCTTTACAACACTATCATATGCACTCATACACCCTATACAGACACTCACACTCTGCCACTCATCCTTGGAGTTACTCACACACCTAGTCAGTCCTGTAAAGAATCAATCACACTTCCATTTTCTAATCTATACAGTTAAACATAGAGCACCTTACATTTTCAAACATATTCTAACACATACTTACTCTCTTATAAATCATTGATACAAGAACACATTGATCTGCACAGAGTCACACATCTCCCAGCCAGCCACACACACACTCAGTCTCCCATACAAATACTTGGACAATCAATCAATAACCCATATAGTTACTCATATTGCTACTGATCAACACATGCAGCAGTTTACAGAATACCAGACATAATGATGCACAAATTAAGACAGTTTAGTCACTAACCTATGCATTCAGTGAGACACATTTAATCACTCACTCATACAGTCAGTCACGCACCTACTAAAACCTTCATTCAGACACTTATACATCCACTCATTCAGTTGTGATGTGATGTCATCAGTGATGTCATTTGAGATGTCATCAGTGATGTCATCAGTGATGTCATTTGAGATGTCATCAGTGATGTCATCAGTGATGTCATTTGAGATGTCATCAGTGATGTCATCAGTGATGTCACTGACCATGTCATGAATGATGTAATATGTGACATGATCAGCAGTGGATTGCGGGTGCGCGATATATAGTTAGTACAACTAACTATATATGGAATTTCAATGGTTTTGTGTGAGTAAAATAAGGTTTTTTAAATGCTAATTCCTAACTATATATGGTCTATAACCTATGGTTTTTTCAGTGAATATATATATATATATATATATATATATATATATATATATATATATATTCGCTGAAAAAAACATAGGTTTCACACCAGTTGAAATTCCCACGTTATAAATAGTTGGACTCACTATAACTTGCGCGTGCAATGCACTGCTGATGACGTCACATATTACATCACTCATGACATGGTCAGTGACATCACTCATGACATCACTGATGACATCTCAAATGACATCACTGATGACATCATCCAGTGAATGTGTATCTTTCTGAAAAATAAATATTTTTTATATATGTATATCTAAAGGTTGATGGAAGAATAAATGGGTAAATAAATGTCTAAATGGATGTTTTTTTTGTGTAAAATTGATTGATTAACTGACTTATTAAATGTATCTTAGTGAATACATATATTAGCGAGTAACGTTTAAATATTTAAATATCTGAATCTGTGTCTCACTTTGTGTATAAGTGGCTGCATGGGTTGGTGAGTAGCTACATGAGTGTGTATATTGGTTATTAGTTGTTTTTTTGAGTATCAGTATCAGTGTCTGTATGGTTCGGTGGGGGATATTACTTAGAGCACAGATGCATGAATGAGTGACTCACTATTTGTATGTATTTTGAAGACAGCATGTGTGCAAGACTGTATGGGTGGATGATTGTGTGTATGTGTGGGTTAGTGAGTATGTGTTTTTATAATTGATTGTTTAAGAGAGTAAATATGTTTCCGTTTCTGTAGAAGTATGCGTAGTGGTGTGTATATAGCAGTATAATCAAGTAAATGTTTTTTTAATAGTTTATTTGCATGTGTGAATTTGTGTGTGAGTAACTATATGGATGAGTATTAGTGTGTAACAGGATGTATAGGTGCATGAGTACATATGATGAGTAAGTACATGCATGAGTGACTATATAGAACTGTTGGTGAATGAGTGGATGTGTATGTTGATGTTGGAATTACCTAATAAGTTGTTGTAATTGGTATTGGTTTCTCCTTTTTTAAGAAAATGTTAGTTTCTATTTTTGAATGTGTGTGTCAAAGGTTATTTTATGCTGATAGGAGGTCTGCCACTTTGTCACAAGGATGTTGTCATCAGTGATGTCATTTGAGATGTCATCAGTGATGTCATGAGTGATGTCACTGACCATGTCATGAGTGATGTAATATGTGACGTCATCAGCAGTGCATTGCACGCGCAAGTTATAGAGAGTCCAACTAACTATAACGTGGGAATTTCAATGGTTTTATGCGAGTAAAATTTCCACCTAACTATAACTGGTGTGAAACCTATGGTTTTTTCAGTGAATATAGATATATATATATATATATATATATATATATATATATATCAGGGCCGGCCTAAGGCATGTGCAAGCTGTGCACCTGCACAGGGCCGCCAAACCCCAGGGGCCGCCACGCCAATATATATCCTTAGATACATATTTGCGTGGCGGCCCCTGGCAGGGAGTTGGCGGCCTCGGGCCCCCTACCTACACTCCCTGCTCAGGGCCTCCGTGAGCCTAGAGCCGGCCCTGTATTTATATATATATATATATATATATATATATATATATATATATATATATATATATATATATATAGCAGATGCCGTTCTTTGTAACTTCATTTTACAAGGAAAACAAACACAAACCCAGCTTTGTGCGTGAAATTATTTATTGCTCATGACACACCACAATCGCCCTGACGCGTTTTGGCCTGAGACGGCCTTGATCACATGAAGCGGTACTGAAGCCAAGATGCCATATTTCAAGTGCCAGTGCAGTTCACGTGATAAACAAATACATAGACATGGAAGAAATTCAGCATATTAATCCGTCTATACGCTTGTTTGTGCAACAATCAAATTAGAAATTGTGCAAAACCTGCCATAAATATATATATTTGAAATATCTTTATTTCGGCCGTCGGCCATAAAAGAGACACATATATACATTCATCAATCATACACAATATATACGTGGAATCAAATAAACCGATAATTACATTAATATGGTATAAAATCAAATTCTCGCCAATAGATTCAAAGACATAATTCATTCAGCGAAAAAATACCAATTTTTAGCAGCAATAATCAATATTAAAATTTATCCATCTTCAAAGGACCTGTCCCATTTTCTTTCGGACAATGAACACTGAGTAAAGAAACCTGCTAATACTAAATACAATAAACTGTGCAGTATTTGTTTTCAGGATTCTGTATGCTACAAGACATGATCTAGTTCCTAAAAGAGCACACATCGGTTTGAGCCATCTTTTCCGAGCATTTAAATATGCTTTGCATATGAACAACATATGGACCTCGTTCTCCTTACATTGAACTGAGCACATAGGACAACTCTCACTTTTACTATTAGGATAATCGAGTTTTTTATTTGTCCAACGCTCAACGTTAGAGTTCAACATAAGGTTCCCGTACCTAAACTTCAGGAAGAGAGTTTTGGCCAGAGGCGGCTCTATTTCGTCCAAGAACTGTTCAAAACATGGTTCGCTTTTGAAGGTTAGGAAGTTTCTTGTTAGGGTGCCAATTCTACTATCATGAGTGTGTCTATCAGTCATAAAGGACCAATATGCTCTCTTCACAGTTTTTTTTGCGAGAGTTGTTAAATTGTCTGGGTTTTCCCAAAATGAACTTAACCCCAAAATATAAAACCATTTTTTAACATGCCCGAACCACCGAAGGGAGTTAAAAGTATCTAAATTTAATAGTTCTTGAAGTCCCTTTCTGTAGTCTACCAGTTCCGGAGTGGACCAAGTCCTTATCCAGAACATTAGCGGTCTTAAGGTAGCTAGGTGGTCGGTTCGTTTGAGGTTCAAATCGAAATGGAGAGGTATTAATGGTGTGCTGGTTGGGACCCTTACAATTGATCTCATGAATTTGTTATCAAGGCCTTGAAAACTCTCCTTGGCCCAAGGTCCCCATATCTCAGCCCCATATAAAGCTGCGGACTGAGTCTTGAATTTAAAAAGTTCGAGTACAGGAGTAATGCTTTTGGTTGTACTAGCATTCAGTCTGCAGATTATAGGTTTTACATTATGGGCATATGACACCTTACTTTTTTCGATTTGAGCCTTCCATGTTAATTTAGAATCAAGTACTACCCCCAAATAAACAAAATTCTCCACAGTACCTAAAGTTTCCCCATTCAGGGTCAGGTTCCCTATATCCGGTCTAATAGGGTTTAAAGCCATGCATTTTGTTTTATCAACATTTATTTCTAGTCCCTTGGTCACACAGTAGCTACTAAAGGAGTTTAGGAGTGCCTGGAGACCCTTCTTCGTTTGGGATATTAAGATGGTATCATCCGCGAAGAGTAACGCAGGCACTCTCTCTCCATTTAGTTGTGGCGAATCGTTATTGCAGGCATTAAGATAATCAGGCACATCATTAACAAAAATAGAAAACAAAGTGGGGGCCAGGACGCAACCCTGTCGGACACCACGCATTATCGGGATGTCTCGCGTCAATTCACCTTTCGGACCCCATCTGATGTTTGCGTGATTTCTAGCGTGCAATTCAATAATGTGTACCAAAAGACTTGCTGGCAGGCCGGCTGTGTTTAACGTTCTCCATAGTAGGTTGCGAGGAACAAGGTCAAATGCCGCCCTTAGATCGATAAAGGCTACATACAAATGACCTTTCCGAATTTGGACATACTTCCAAATCAGGCAACAAAATCTAAAGACCTGATCTAACGTACTGGTCTTGGACCTAAAACCTGCCTGAAATTTGGAAAGTATGGCCGATTCCTCCAACCAGTCATTTATCCTAAATAGTAGGTGCTTAGCATACAGTTTTTGCAGAATGTCCATCAAACTAATAGGTCTGTAGTTTGAGGGTACTGATCTTTTTCCCTTTTTAAAAATCGGGACAACTTCTGCAGCACGCCAACTGTCGGGATAATTACAGCTTATGGACAGAGCATTAAACAAACGGTTAATATAGGGAGCCCAAACTTCAGGTACATGTTTGTAGAGGTCACCCGATACTTTATCTGGTCCGGGGGCTTTATTATTTTTTAGTTCATTAATTGCTCTGTGTGTTTCCTCCAGAGTAAAGTCAAGACACACAGGTGGTGGGAGTAGACATGGGGGCTCCTCCTCATTATTATTCTCATATGGTTTGTACAAATTTGAAAAGTGCGTTACCCATGTCATTTCGTCAATATACGAATCCCTCACGGGTCTACTGGCATGTCCCCCATTTGCAACCAACCTCCAAAAGCCGACATTGTCATTGCGTTTAGCAGACAACAACATTTCTGCCCAGATTGACTCTTCCCATGTTTTTTGTGATACCCTTTGAACTCGCTTATACTCCTCCCTAGCGAGTCTAACATCCTCTTGGACTTTACTTCTAATTGCATCTAAGAGCTTTCTCTTAGCCATTTTGCAAGCGTGGTCATACCACAGTTTTCCATGGCATCCCACGCGTACGTTTTGGCAGTTCTTCCTCGGCAATTTAGACATATGGACCCTAAGTTCTTCAAAAAAGACAGTGTGTAGCTCAATAAAATAATCACAATTATCAGTAGCTAAAGGTTGTCCTACTAAGGGTGAAAAGGTCTTATCAAACAATGAATAAACTGCAGCCAGGGTCTTACCCTCGCTTAAAAGATGTGGCCATTTTAAAGCACGTCTATTATTATTAATTATATGTGCCTGCTCACATGGGACATCAACACCCACCTCACATGATGCCGGACCATAAATGTCATTGATTATCTGCGGGTCAATAAAAAGTTCCAGAGGGAAATGATCACTCTCAGCCCTCAAGGAGACTTTAAAATCAAGCATAAAATGCCAAATAATTAATGAAACGAGGATAAAATCTAATCTACTATTCGATTTCCCAAAGGTAGGTTGTTTTGTAAAGTCTGAGGGAAGTCGACCATTACACGCTCTAAGGCCATGGTCAACTGTTAGCCTCATAAGTTGAACCGCCAGAGTACTACAGGGGACATAGTTCAGGGTGTCAAGCTGAGGAATGTTATATGCTTGATCTTCCTCTTGGAATATATCTGTGATCCCATGAATTGGTTCAAAATTGCAGTTTAAATCGCCCCCTATTATTACAGGAGTTTCGCCCACCACCCTTTTCATGAAAGTATCCAAAATTTCCAGAGTGGGCGAGACTTTTGAATGCCCTATTGGTCTATTATAAACATTAATAATGTAATATTCGCCCCCATTGGTAGATACAATTTTTAAAGCCAGAATATCTGGGGTTCCTGTATCTGTAACCTCGGCTCTTACAGTTAAGGTAATTTTGAGCCATATGAGCAATCCCCCACAAGGCCTTCCCCTGACGGACTGAGAGGCCTTGTTACCAAAAGTTTTGTAACCCACCCTGTGCGGGATGTCCAATGCCCAGGTTTCTTGCAATAGGCAGAAGTCACTGCTGTCAATGTAGTCTGCCCATTCTGGGTCTTTCAGATTTTTACCCACTCCAGCGATATTCCATGACATGAAAATCAATTGGGGGGTTGGCTCAGTACTACGAGGATCTGGTACATTATTAGAGACCAATGGCAACAAGGGGGTGGCTGCACTATCTTGCTGTGAGTTGACTATGGACAATATCTTGGCTGGGGGACCAATCATGGCAACAGCGCATTCATCAGCCTTTTCAATATGTGCTAATATCGGGTTTGGATACCTTTCCATTTGTCCGTGGTTATAATCAGACGTTACAAGATTGCTTGCAGGGGACCCTGCCATTGAAGTTGCAGAGGCCATTAATTCTACATTAGCCTTTGCTTGCCTTGTAAGTCAGTCTACCTCCTCAAGGCAGCTGAACCTATTCTGGGTGGGTAAACCATTCCAGCACATAGAGGATTCTTGATAATTGGAGGAATAAGTCCTCCATGGGTTGCGCTGAACCAAAGACCAGCCATCGTAAAGGGATTTTTTGGGGGGTGGAGGATAGAAAAAGGACAAAGGTCTAGGAATTACACGGGAACCTTCCCCATTGGGACAAGTGCAGATATAACGTGCTGTATGCGGGTCCTCAAAGGTCACCACTACACAATCTCCAACCACCGTTTTCTTTGTAGGGCCCACCCAAGGGACACGTCGTACCATCAACACACTGCTCTTCCTGCCATTGGGAATTGCACGGTTCGCGTTGAGCCAGTGCATTGTTTTGTTCTTCAAAGACCAATGGTTCTCGTGATGGCCATTGACAAGCTCTGGAACGCCCGTCAGAACAACCACGTAGTCGTTTGCCTCTGGGGGAAGATCGATATACCCCCCTCTGAAATTATTCTTTTCAGATGAACCCCGGGGATACTGTTGGTAAGGTTCTGTAGGCCGTTGTTTAGGAGGGGGAACTACAGTAGGGTTAGAGATAAGTTTAGTACAAGGACGGGAAGGAACGACAGGTAGAGGCGCAATAATTTGGTTCACGCCCACTGATCGTGGTTTCGGAACTGGACATACAGGTAGAGGTGTAGATAAAAGAGAATTAGATACCTGTGGAGTTGGGTCCTCTACCCCAATGCCCTGGTTTTCTAGACTTCTCAAGCCCAGAGTAGCCAGGGCTATAATACTTTTTTCCATTTCCAACAAATTGTTTTCAATGGAGGAGAGTCTTTGTGCAAGGGGGGAGAGTAACTTCTTAAGTGTTTCCCAAACCGTGTTTATGAACTCCCCGTCCTTCCCTTCCTTCCCTAACTGATCCTCGACAGTTAAACTCCCTTCCTGAGGGGTACTAAAGTTTTTTGCTGGTAAAGACACACCCTTGGGACCCTCTACGTGTATCTGTTCCTTCGAAGTAATCCCTTTGATCGTTTCAGGGATTTGAACAGGGGGCAGTTTTGGTTTTTGCACAGGTCTTGCCCTTTTTCCATAATAAACATACCGGGAAATCTTTTTCCTTTTTTGGGAGGTGCCCAAATCTAGATTAGGTCTTGAAGAGTTAAAAATTACAGGGTCAGGAAAATTAGAACTATTAACCTGCGTGACAACAGAGGGTTTTACAGTTGCTGAATTAAAAAAGTTAAAAGATACATTTTTCACGGGGGACAATACAGGTGGGATTATGTCACCGGCATCTTCAATGGACTCTGCAGTCTGTAAACCAAGCTGTAGAGTTGGAGCCTGGTGGACCTCTGCCTGCACAACTAATGATTTAAGAGTGGCAGGTCTATCCGGGGTAACAACAGTTGCAATATGCCCCAATGAAGATTTTTTCGAGGCAGTGATTACCTCTGATAATCTTCTTGCGGCTGCCAGTTCAAGAGAAACACGGGACTGTAACTTAACAATTTCCTCATCAATTGCCTGATTAGTACGGGTGATAAAATCATCCATTGGGCCACTGATTGAGGTGTTTCCCTTGCCAGACTTACTACGGGTAATCCTAACTGACATATTCGCAAACAGTGAGAACCCAAATACAACCTTCTATGGATCAAAATAATTTCTAACAACAATAACCACAGTAGAACGATTTCCCCGGATAGGCGAAGGAGGGTAGGCCAGTCCAGTCCTCGGCCGTCCTCGAACGGCCTCAAACGGCCCAGTCTTTGCCCTGTCTTCGCCCGGGCTGCGTCCCGCGCTGCGGGAGAATAGGAGGAAGAAATAGGTGACGTGAAAGGCGAGGGGCGGGGCCAGCAGGGAGAGCGGACCGGAAGGTGGTAGACGGTCTCGCAGGGACTCCCGGTTCCTGGAGTCCCTGCACGCTCGCAGCCCCGCTAGCGCCTCTCACCCGCAGCCAACAACAGCAAGCAAGTCTCCTCAGTGATCCCCCAAGCCCCTCTACGCGACGCGGCACCCGCGGAGCGGGTGCGGCGAGAAGTAGGCTTGGAGGTATGGGTGCCGCTGGCGTCCTAGTCCGATTCAGGTGAGAGCTCTGTGTAAAAGCAATGTGACCCACAGGAAGGGCAGAGGCGGGAGATTTTAAAATCCTCGGCAAGGCGGGGGGCGGGGCCAGCAGGGAGAGCGGACCGGAAGGTGGTAGACGGTCTCGCAGGGACTCCCGGTTCCTGGAGTCCCTGCACGCTCGCAGCCCCGCTAGCGCCTCTCACCCGCAGCCAACAACAGCAAGCAAGTCTCCTCAGTGATCCCCCAAGCCCCTCTACGCGACGCGGCACCCGCGGAGCGGGTGCGGCGAGAAGTAGGCTTGGAGGTATGGGTGCCGCTGGCGTCCTAGTCCGTTTCAGGTGAGAGCTCCGTGTAAAAGCAATGTGACCCACAGGAAGGGCAGAGGCGGGAGATTTTAAAATCCTCGGCAAGGCGGGGGGCGGGGCCAGCAGGGAGAGCGGACCGGAAGGTGGTAGACGGTCTCGCAGGGACTCCCGGTTCCTGGAGTCCCTGCACGCTCGCAGCCCCGCTAGCGCCTCTCACCCGCAGCCAACAACAGCAAGCAAGTCTCCTCAGTGATCCCCCAAGCCCCTCTACGCGACGCGGCACCCGCGGAGCGGGTGCGGCGAGAAGTAGGCTTGGAGGTATGGGTGCCGCTGGCGTCCTAGTCCGTTTCAGGTGAGAGCTCCGTGTAAAAGCAATGTGACCCACAGGAAGGGCAGAGGCGGGAGATTTTAAAATCCTCGGCAAGGCGGGGGGCGGGGCCAGCAGGGAGAGCGGACCGGAAGGTGGTAGACGGTCTCGCAGGGACTCCCGGTTCCTGGAGTCCCTGCACGCTCGCAGCCCCGCTAGCGCCTCTCACCCGCAGCCAACAACAGCAAGCAAGTCTCCTCAGTGATCCCCCAAGCCCCTCTACGCGACGCGGCACCCGCGGAGCGGGTGCGGCGAGAAGTAGGCTTGGAGGTATGGGTGCCGCTGGCGTCCTAGTCCGTTTCAGGTGAGAGCTCCGTGTAAAAGCAATGTATATATATATATTTTTCAAATAAATAACAGTGGTATTTCTGTATATATAAGAACATATAAATATATGTACAATGTTAGGTTAAATCCATCTTGTAAATATTTGTTTCAATATATAAAACACAGGGGCATATTACCAAGCAATAGCTATAATTATCGCTATTGCTTGGTTAGAGACAAAAATTTACCGCTGAGCTGCGGCGATTTTTATCGCAGATAAACCTTGGTATTACCAAGGTTTATCGCAAATGCGATAAAAATCGGCCGCAATGCATGAATATCGCTGAAAAGTCAGCGGTATTCATGCATTACCAAGCTAATGCTCTTAGCCATGTTATCCACCTCCCATTGGATAACATGGCTAAGAACTGCTCAGGGCAGGTGTTAGCTTTTGGAGATATTAGCGCTTAGCGCAAATATCTCCATAAGTTGGTAATAGGAGATAGCGATGTTAGCGACTGTTTCCAGTCGCTAACATCTTGGCACGCCCACTTTGCATGTCATTAGTGATAAATATCACTGACATGCAAAGTGGGGCCCAAGATGGTCGCTATCTCCTACTAGCTGTCGCTAACTGGTGTTAGCGACAGCTAGGTAATAGGGAGATCATTTTATCTCCGCTTTCTTGGCTTTCAAAGCCAAAAAAGCAGAGATAAACCCCCTTGATAATATGCCCCACATTTTGTTATAAAATACTTAAGAATCTTGTGCATTAATATTTCCATTGCAATACAATAATAAATAGCAACATTTAAAAACATATTGTTGTAAAAATCATATGTTTTGAAAAAAGATCTGGAAAACTGCAATTATTAAAATATCTATACACATTGGCTGGTTATATTTTCTAATAACTTTAACACTGTTTGGTGAATCTATACATTATTTGTAGATCTTATGATATCTCCATCTTAGTTTCTTCAGCTCATATTTTGTCGAGATTGGTCAAGGAATGCCAAGTTAATTGTGATGGGCTAAAAGTACAATGTTATATTGTTACATGTTATGTTATTTATATTTATAAAGCTTGGGTATACCATACCAGACCTTCATCGTGTGCTTATAGCAACAACATAATCAGAGCCAGACAGCTAAACTGAAGTCCATACCTCAGAGAAATAATGGTCAGCATTGATGAAACTGTACTAATCCAGAAAAATGAAATTAAGATTTGTCTGGTGAGAATTTACAATGATGGAATTTGTTTTTGTCAGTCTAACCAAAAGAATGAGCCACTTATGGTGTTCTCAATTGTTTTGACTCCTTAAGTTCTTTCTACCAAAATAAGATCACAGGATGCAGTAAAATCAGCAGGAACCAATTTAAGAAACGTCCTGAAAGATTTAGATTTTGGACTTAATAACAAATTCTGTGATGCCCCACAGAGCCGCAAATCATGGAAGCCAACAAGTATACCTGATGCTGTCTTAACATTTTTTACATTATTGTTTAATATCAGCAAAGCAAAACTGTTACAAACTAAAGTTCTTGAGTTCAGAACAGAAGCCGACAACATTGATATTGGCTTTGAAGATATAAGCGAAGAAGTGGAAGACAATTCCATGAACCGACAGGTTTATGCTGTGCAATTGTACTGTCTTTTCCAAATCATGTTTTATGAATTACATGTCAGGCAAAAGAAAACTCTGCTACACATGATGACTGCCCACGTTATATATGACAAGTGCAAAAGTGGAAAGCTAATCACTTTAATAAATAGGATTGGTGTATCAACAAGTTATAATTATATAGTACGGAGCAGAAACTTGTTAGCAGCTCATGCTGTAAAATCTTGTGAATCCAACATCACACCCCACTTCCAAGTCACTTTACCAGGAATGGATTTACAATATCTATTTGACTTTTGAAGATAGCCCTTCTTTGTCTAAAACATCCAGCACATATGATGCTTTTTCAAGACTGTGCCAATGAAGAAGCATTTGGAAAACAAGCTATGTCAGGTGTAGGCATGAATAAACAAAGCTGCAAACTTATAAACCAACGGCTTTGCCAACATGTGCAAAATCACTACAAGCCATCAACATGTTGCAGTCTACCAGAAAGTTTCAAGTGGCTGAGGACATGGATCTTCTACCTGATGCTGCAGTTAGCAAAGCTGATTTAATTGAATTTATCATATTTCTAATTCGGTGCAGACTGAAGGATAAAGAAAAGCCAGTTCTTCCGTGGGCTGGAATACATGTTCTGATCTCCCAGAATACCGTCCCACTGAAAAAGATTGGGTTTCTACCAGTAATGCTATCTCTAGTCACTAGATACGCAACAGTATACACAGCTCTAAAAAATGTCCAAAATGTCCATGCTCTGCTTGAAGTCCAGCCTATCCTGTCAATTCTCTGCGATGAAGGTGTATTCCGTATTGTAGCTGACATTTTTATGAGCAATCCAGTAGAATTTGAAGATCTTTATCCAATGATGGGCATGTGTTGTGGTGTGCAGGAAGTTATCTCAGTGGATGTGGCATAGATGATGCACTTATTGAGGCTGACATCTTTAGAAGCAAAACTACCCAGTCAGTATTGACCAGAACTCATTATGTTTGTATGTTACTAGGCATGCTCATCATATCTGAGGCTATAGAAACATTGCGGTGGAATACTTTATGGAACAAGAATGACAAATTAGGTTTTGAATATCTTATTTCAGAAGTGAACAAGCCAGAATATGTTGAATACACTTAGTTCAAAATCAAAACACCTGAAAATCAAGTTTGTAGAGTTTGGCAAGGAATGTGAAGAAAATTCTGAATTTTGCAAGTACTGGGGAAATGTTTTACACATGATAGGTCTAGTGAAAGACTTGGTACATGCTCATTGCGAAGGGGAGTGGGAGATACACATGAAGACTGTGGAGTCACTGATTATCGTGTTTCGCAATTTCAAATGCATAAACTTCCTGAGATATGAGTCCTGGTATTTGGAAAGAGTGAAGAGGCTAGAGGTGGAAAAACCATATCTCTACAGAAATCCATCGAAAAAACATTTTGTGCTGGAAGACAGAGAGGGAAGGTTTAATGTTGTGGTTCCAGATATGTAACTGGAACAGATGGTCCAGAAATCATAGAAAAGCTTCAAGAGATTTTTTGTTCATACTCATAAAAGTGAATATGTTGCCCAATGGTAGCTAGATTACCATGAAGTCTCCTCTATTTGCAATGTTTAAAGAGAGATGACAAATTAAAAATTCATGGAACATTGTGAAACTGTTTCTCATCACGAGCTTGTGGGAAAGAGAGGGTAACGTTTTAATAAACATGTTGACAGCCTTCATTTTATGCAGCAGCAAGGAAACCTCTTTTAATTGACTGAGCCTATGCAACTACACAATTTCATCACCAAACAATATGTGGATAACAATATAAAGACACGTCTACTAGATGTCCTGGACCATGGATCAAAACTATACATAGAACAGAAGCAGGAGAGATGTGTATTGAAAGAGAAAAAGCAGTTTGACAGTATCACTAAAGCTAAACGTCCACACTTTAATTGACATAGCAAGAGAAACCAGCCACTAACAAACAGGTTACAAAAAACAACTTAAGCAAGCATATAGATGAATGTAGCAAACGAAAAGGGTGAATTTTTCAAGGACATTCTGTCTCATGATTTTCTTCCAACAAACAAATTATTTGATAGAGATGCTGCAACCAAACTGGCGAAGCGCAAGCTCATACAAGAGCTCGAAGAAAACCTTTCACCTGAAGAATTTAATTTCAAAAAGGTACCCTAATTAAAAACAGGTTTTTTTTGTGGACTATGTGTCACAATTGATAATGCTTAAAATGTTATCCATGCAAAACTTCAGAGAGGTTGTACATTTTATTCTACAGATGTCAAGATCAATGTGCACCTTGCAAGAATTGTACATTGTCTTTGGCAGTTATCTTGAACTATCTGTCAAAGAATGTGAGAGATTCGTATGAATGTCTACAAGTGTGAACAGTTAATCTTGCCTGCATCAAAAGTTCGACACCTATACCTGGGCACCTTAATACATTTAGGTCATCAACATCGAACAAGATAAACTTGAAGATGTTAACTCACCAAAACATTGCTGATGTTTCAGTGAATACTGAATTTCCAATTATTGCAAGTGTAATGATTAACAATAAGGAGTTGGTGTCTGCTGAGATATATTAAAAAGATAAGGGACATATTGTTCAAGAACTTAACAGCAAATTGGAGGAAACTGAGCTTTGTATTGTGCCACATGTTGAGTGGGCTGTTGAAAATGGTTCCAACTGAATTATTGTACTGTCAAATGACACAGATGTTATTAATGTGCTACTTAGATTTGTTGCAATGTTCACAAGTCAATGAATTTTCAGAGTTATGGATAAGCTATGGAACAGGCGAGAAAAGAAACTTAATCCTGCTTCATATTCTGTACAAGAAATGTGACAGAGAGATGCCCAGTCTTCTTATCAAGGTACATATTCTTATTGGTGATAACACTACGAGAAACATTGGAACAAAGCATGGAACTTTAACTTCTGAACCTGTGTATTTTCTATCAGGATTTTCCGAGACAGAAGAGGAATGTAAAGTTCCTAAAAGGATTTTCTGAGACAGAAGAAGAATGTGTAGATGTAGAAAATTCCTTGTGATTGTGTGGAAAACAAGTTGTGACTGTCACACATTGTACGATCTTCCGTACAGTGAGTTCAAGAAATCAATTCCACTAAGTGACCCTCCACCGACATCATATTCTGTGCATGGACACATTAAAAGAGCATTCTACTTCATCAGAAGATGTGTAAATGTTTTGGATTATGCATGTAAAGAGATGGATCCGTGTGAATTTGGTTGGGAAGATATTGACAGGGTGCTAAAATCTATTTAAAAAATTACGTTTCTACCCACAGAACTTACACGTTCATGTATTTGCAAAACCTTACTACAAAAAGATGTCACTGTCAATATGCTCTTCTCAACCATTCAACATTCTGAAAATGTACCACAGGCAATTGCAAAAACAAAAAAATAAAGAGAACTATGAAATTATTTTTATAGAGGTATATCAGGGGGCTGGGATTATAAGTTCAATAACACAAAGTCAGTTCTCAAACAAATATGAGCACCACAAAAATAGAGTTGAAAGAAGCACAAATCAATATTCCAAAGGTGACTGAATACAGGAAGCTTATGCATAGCGTTTGTGTCCAGAATCTGTTGTGCGTCAAAATCAGGTAATGGAGTATGGGTGCATGAGGTACTAGGAGGATATTCCTTGTGACCACAGCATGCTACATGTTGCCAAAGGTGTTGTACCATTGAATCGTCTGCAACAGGGATTGGGAACCGATCGTGACAAAGTGCATGGCCTGTCTACAATTAAAGTCCCCTCCTATTATTGTCAAAGTAGTAAGATATGGTGCTAGCTGTCAACAGGCTCCCCAAGAATGCACTCCATTCCTCGTTTGTTATGTTTAGTATATTTATATCGCGTTGCTAAAGTCACCCTCCCACAGCCATAAAACTGCCCACCGGGTCCACCAATTGGTCTACTAACAGAAAAAGCACTCCTACTCTAAACCAAATTAAAACCTCCCTGGCATAGGTCAAAAAGGTTGTGTACTACGCCTGGACCCACCAGCGGCGCTCCAGTGCAATACCTTGCTTGTCTGTCAAATGCGTCTCCTGCAGCAATGCTATATTTACCCCTCTCCCGTTCAAGTAGGAGAACACTTTGTAGCGTTTTGACATAGTGTGCATTCCCTGGATGTTCCAAGATAAACGTGCCCATTATGTAAAACCAGGAAATCGCTGTATCAGTCTGAGCCCCCAACACATTAACCAGTTCATCGTAGAGTTCAGACAATGCCCTCTGATGATTTCAGCATCACTCTGTGTAGCTCCAAGCCCGAGCCCTCCGAAGCATTGGAGCAGTGATCAGATTACGAGTCTTGTGCGGGAGGACTCAGCTCTGGCGACGGAACCTTGTCTTTCTCCCACTCATCTTGGCCACCACTTCCATTACTCTCTGCTGTCCGAGTTGTATTTCGGCCTGCGAGGGGGCAGTAGAACCACGTTGCAATATTTTATGCTGAGCGCCGGTGCGCCGATGTGCTCCCATTGAGGTCTCCTGTCAGGCCTCGCCACAAGTCGGGACTCCAGTCAGTCCAAGACTTCCTGTGGGCAATGGAAGAATTGTGTCCCCTCTGAGGACATCACCTCCAGCATCATGGGTAACAGCAGTGTGTTTGTAAGGTCTAGCTGCTGTAGCTTTTTCTTAGCTTTTTGGAACAATGCTCTCTGTCTCTGTACCTCCATAGAGAAGTCAAGGAAAATCTGTACAACAGCATTGTCGACTCGGAGCTCCTCTGTGGGCCAGGCCTGTGCCAGAATATGGTTGCGATTTTTGTTATACAATAGTCTAGCCATTACTGGTCTCAAGGAAGCCCCAGGCCGAAGCGGTCTCAATGGGACTCATGTGCTCTCTCGAGTGCAAAGAAGGCAGAAAGGCCCTCAGGCGCAACCTCAGTGCAGGTCATCATTTTAGTGCCCTCCACCATCTCAGGTAGTCCCACCACCCTGACACTGTTGCAAAAGGAGAGATTCTCTGCATCCTCCACCCGTAATTTAAGAGTCCAGACCTTCAACTTGACTGTCGTCAGGTGTTACTTTAACACAGTGGGCCCGATTCACAGAACTAACTTAAGACAAAATCCTAAACTTTTTTTTTTTTTATTCTGTTTATTAATGTTTTCAACAAACACCAATGGCATGGTACACTGACAGTCACACGTGTCACATATAAATTAAAATCTTGTTACAATAATAGATCTCAGGCAATAGTATGGTATCATTTGTTCAGATCGAGGTCTAAAATTGTTAAATGAGGTGCTCATTGTTGGAAAACAGAGTCATCTATGGGGCGACAATTTGTGGCCTCCAGGGCTCGGTCCTACTCCCATCCCTGCTACTGAGGTTAAAAATCTAGGGGTTTGGTTCGATTCTAAACTCAGCTTTACCGCCCACACTAAAAGAGTTGCTGCTATGTGTTTCGGGACTTTGCGTAAGCTCAGATCAATTTTTTAATTCTTTGATGCTCCTACTAGACAGCTCATTGTACAAGCTATGATTCTGTCTAAGTTGGACTACGCCAGTTCTCTTTTGCTTGGAGCTAATCAGGCTGAACTCTCTAGACTCCAACGCGTTCAGAACGCTGCCGCCAGGGCTCTGGTAGGCTTACCAAGATTCTGCTCAGCCAAAACAATTATTCACAAGCTCCACTGGCTTACTGTTGCTCAGAGAATCAAGTTTAAGTCTCTCTGCCTTTCGTTCAAAATCCTGAAACACTCTTCCCCTCAGATTCTGGAGCACCTTATTTCTTCATATGTTCCATCTCAGTCTTTGAGGTCCTTCGGACTTCATCTGGCTATAGTACCGCGTTTCAAGAGGTCTAGGATTGGCGGCCGCTCCTTCAGAGTGCTTGCTGCCAAGTTATGGAACTCCCTTCCTGTTCATATCCGTGCGATTGACGGACTTCTGGCGTTCAGGAAGGCTGTTAAAACTTTCCTTTTTCCCTCAGATTTTGAGTGTTGTTGTGTTCTGGTTCCTGTTATTTGCTTTTGTCTGGTTTTCTGTTCTGCTAGCGCCAGGACGCCCTTTGCTGGGGCATCTGTGCGCTCTATAAATCCGGCTAACATAACATAACATAACATAAAATACGTGGCACTATCAAGAGACAAAATCCTAAACTTACTACCATTTCGGTATTCACAGAAGGCACTTACTAATTTTGGTATTCACACAAGGCACTTACTCATTTTGGTATTCACAGAAGTTAGGAGTCCTAACTTTAGGACTCCTAAATGCCTTTTGTGAATACCGAAAGTGTTAAAGTTAGGATTTTTCTCAGTTTAGGATTAGTAAAGTTAGGACTCCTAACTTTAGGACTCCTAAATGCCTTCTGTGTATACCAAAAGTCTTAAAGTTAGGTTTTTTCTCAGTTTAGGAGTAGTAAAGTTAGGACTCCTAACTTTAGGACTCCTAAATGCCTTCTGTGAATGCCGAAAGTCCTAAAGTTAGGATTTTTCTCAGTTTAGGAGTAGTAAACTTAGGACACCTAACTCTACTACTGTGGGATGTGGTTACGACTTGAAGGATGTCTTGTAACATGGGGTTCCTAGTCTGTTCCATGGATCGTAACTCACTATCATCCATATCCGGCGCCCAAGCCATGCTCTCAGAATCTTGGTCACGTTTGCAGGAGGGTTTACCCATGGTTCCCAAGGATGGGGTATTGATGCTCGGGCACTCGCGGCACGCACAGGTAAGGCTGTGTGGGGGCGAGGAGGGGCGGGGCTGGGTGGGGAGGTAGTGGAATGTGACATACGACAGGAAAGTGGACAGTAAAGAAAGAAATAAATAAAAGCATTTACTTTGCAATCGCAGTATCGCCGGGCTTTCCCTGCATTTGTGATATCTGAGAATTGACTTAGACATCACAGGAGCATATATGCTCATGAATATATTCCCATGCATGTTGTATAGTGCATCCAGCTTTAGGGCTGGAAAGCCTGCTGTAGGGGTGGCTTACATATACTGCATGCAGTGTCTGTAGGCATCACACACAGAGATGTGTGCCATGTCATGTTTTCACTTTTATCTGCAACAAGACACACAGCCTGCAGTGGTAGTCTGCATAAGTTAGGTGAGCGGTCCCTTAGGGTGACACAATACATGCTGCAGCCCTTAGGGACCCTCTTTAGCACCCGTGCCCTGGGTGCTCGAGGTGCCATTTATTAGGGACTTACAGGGGTGCTAAAGGTATGGCCAATTGGGGGGAACAATTGTACAGTTTTTAGAGATCAAGATATGACACTGGGGACCTGGATAGCAGGAACCCAGTGACCTACTGTCAAAATTGCATTAGGTACTAGGCAAACAGTGGGGGGCTATGTCAAAAATCGGCACTTTTCTACAATATCTAAGCATATATATCAGCAGTACTTAATGTTTATTTGCAAAGAAGCTATGGGCCCTAATGAAAGCAAGTAAAACAGGCCTCTTTCCCGTGATTTGATAGTGAAAATGGCATAACTGTGGTGTAGAGTGACCATCACCGCCCTGAGCCATGGTGCCACTGCATATGTTGCAGTCAGGATAGCTTCTGCTCCAGTATAGAAACAACAATGGAAATTAAGTTGGATGATCAGGTAATACACAGCAAAGGGTGTGTTAAGGGGAATAACTACAGCTCGTTAGGCAGGAGAAGCCCAGGACCACTTTGAGAACTATTCAGAGGACATTGGTCTCCAAACTGTAGATCACACCTCTTTTTTCGTCATGGGTGTGGCAGTCTTTCAAGTTTACAGAGGGTGCCAAGAAACTGCACACCCACTTCGATATTTGCAAAAATGGTATGAAGCTTGTGGGGAAGAAAGAGCTATTGTTGAAACAAAAATCTTTCGGCCACATGCATCAATGTTCCCGTTTGCGAATTCTTAATTGCGAAAATTAAGGAATCGCAATTAAGAATTCGCAAACGGCTATGCATCAAGAAATTGCAATTTTTTTTGCGATTTCTTAATTTTCCTTAATTGCGATTCACAATTTGCGAATCGCAATTAAGGAATCCCTTTCCATTGATTCCTATGGGCCTAGAGGCCCATAGGAATGAATGTGAAGGCATTCTCATTTTGCGATTCGCAATTAAGGAATCGTAAAGTGAGAATGCAATTTCCAGGGTGCAGGGGGGGTCCGAAGGACCCCCCACCCCCCTGAAATGTACCTTTAAGAACATTTTTCACACACACATGTCCCAAGGGCATGTGTGCGTGTAAAATGAAAGTTGCAAAAATGCACTTTTGTGCCTTTTTGAAAGTTTTAGCAAATTACCATGAAGGTTAACTTCATGGTATTTTACCACTACCTATTTGCGATTTCGCAATTTAAAAAAAATCATGCATTGCATTTAAGAAATCGCAAGATTGCGATTTCTTAAATGCAATCGCAATTTAAGAAATCGCAAATAAATTGCGAAAAAAGCAAATAGCTTAATGCATCCCAAAAAAGGGATTTGCATTCGCAACTGGCCAAATTTAGCGATTCGCACCATTTGCGAATGCAAAAACCCTTGATGCATGTGCCCATTTAACTTCAACAACAGTGGGATAAGATTTGGGAGAAACAAACAATGTCTTCCGCCTTGAGAGCCAGTACACAGATTCATGCCAAAGAATATTTGCAGAAGTTCTGTGTCCACTACTACACCCACAGACATGGGATATTCCACATGGAGATGCTGCTGGACAATTGGATGTTGGCCACTCAAGCATCAATATCAGGTGTTCCAGGTACTCTTTTGCCTCTATTTTTTTCCCCCACAATCAGCTTTGAAATTGCTCGCTTGAACTCATTTCCAAACTGTAGTTTCCCTTTTTTGTTTTTTTAATTTTTTTTATTTTTAGGAAACAAAAATATATTTTTTAAAAACCTCTTCCAGAACACCCTGCGATTTTTGTAATCAAACTGGATTTACCCTCCCTGTCATAAGATACTTCCTGAAAGATACTCTGCATACAGCCCCTTGAATAGTTTTAAAGCCTAGGGGGCATAATAGACTTTTTTTACTCCTTCTGATTTACACAAATTCAAGTTGCTTGATTCAAAAACATTTTGGTGATGCTCATGTGACAATAGTGATTTACTCCACATGTTTTTTCAATGCCCATTGGTAAAGTCCCGTTAGTCTCGTATTTGGTCTAAATTAAATGACATTTTATCAACTGATTTTCCTTTCCAGATTTTACATATTTTCTTGGGTGGTTCTTCATCTATATGGAACGTTCATTGTAATGTACATAAATTCATAGATCTTTTTATAGCAATTTCGTTTCAGATAATTACAATCAGCTGGAAAGACACTTCAAAGATTTCATATAATGCTTGGTGGAATTTGTTATATCATCACCATAGACTTGACCATGCCTTTGCCACCACTGTACCTTTACTAATCAAAAATGACTTGTTATGGTTGCCTTTAACTGATTTTCTTTCCAAACACGTCCCCTGAATGTTTACCTCTTACTCCCTTAATTTTCAAGTGATGTTTATTATCTTCCTTTCACTTTTATCTTCTTATAGTAATTTCACGTATTGAATTTGTTTTCTAAGTTGCCCTTTTTTTCCTCCTCCCTTTCTTCCCTCTCTCTTTTCTCTTTCTCCTTCCCTCCCACAAAACAAAACACCCTTAAAAGCTTTGTTTCTTGGTATAGTTCATTTACCCCATTTTGGGGTATGCGTTGCATAGTTTCATTTTAACTGCTTTTATATCTTTTTCCACTGTAATTTATTTTTGTCATGATGTTTTACTGTGCATATTTTATTTAATAAAGCTTTCTAAACTTAAAAAAAAGACTAGGGGGCATATTTATGAGCCCCTTGCGCCACCGGAACATCACTTTTTGTGGCAGTCTGGTGGCGCAAACTACAAAATCACATTTATGAGGTCACAAAAAGCCACTTTGCGTGGCTTTGAATGACCTTGGGGCATATTAGCAAGAAGAGGCTGGATTTCATTGCCTAGATAGCGCTTTCTTAGCAACGCTTATGTCTAAGGCGATAACAAAATCCAGTGGTTTTGGCAAAAACCAGAAATAGCGTGAGAATACCAGCGCTAAATTAACTGCGCTAATGAAAAGCTTGCTAATAGGCAAGTGTGTACTCAACCTAACAATCCACCCCCCATTGACAAGATGGCTACGTCAAGTTTTTATCAGGCGTCAAAATCAAGCGATAATCACGGTTAGCGAAACTTTTTTTATCGCTTCGTGGGCATTGATAATAGGGGGAAGTTGTGTTTGGGACTGTTTCCCTTTACTTTTAGGGAGGAACGCCTACTTTGCATGTCATTAGCGAGAAATATCGCTGAAATGCAAAGCGGCAAAAAAAACGGGCGCTATTGTCAGTAAACTGTCGCTAACAGATGTTATCGACAGCTTGCTAATAGGGCGATAAAAATATTGCCGCTTTAGCGGCAAAAAGTGCAGCTAAAGCAGCGATACAGCCCTTAATAATATGCCCCCTCATATATATGGAGTAAGGCAAGGTAACTCAAATCACTGTGTTACCTTAATCTGCGTTAGGTGGGCATTCCATGGGTGTTGCGGTGGTTTTTTTCCCCCAACACTCATGGATTTAGATGCTTTCCCTGATTTACAAAACCATGTAAACCTGGGGATGTGCCCAAACCTTTTGCCTCCCCAGGGGAGGTGCAACAAGGTGGAATGACTGTATTTCTCATGCTATTTTCCTCTTTCCATGTGTGCTGCACTATGTAGCACACATAGAAAGAGGACAAAGCCACCCAGGATTGTTTTTAGGCAGGAAGGTGCCACAGTTGTACAAAAACAACCCTGCCTAAAACCATGGTGCAAGGGTGCCTATGTTGGTGATAGGCTGCCTAAACTGCACCATCACCTAACCTCCTGGTCAGAGTCACTGCTCTCCCTCCACGCAGCTCCACCGTTAAAGCTCTGCCCTCAGCGCCACTTGAGCTCCTTGCCTGGTCGCTGATCGAGGTCCTCCTCCACCCGCAGGCTCCTGCCTGCGCCTCATTCCTGGTGGTCTAGTGGAAGAGCACCCTGCACTTCTGCTATTCCGCTGTGTTATGTACCTTTTTTCATCTTTTGTCTCTTTGCCTCTTTTTTATTTCTCTCTATTTTGCCTCTTTTTTCTGTTCTGTTCTGTGCCTTTTTTCAGCTTCTGTCTCTCTGCCTCTTTTTGATTTCTCTCTATGTTGCCTCTTTTTTCTCTTCTTTCTGTTTCCCTTTTTTGCATCTTTCTCCTCTGCCTCTCTTTCCCTCCTCACTCCATCTTCCAGCACTCCCTGGTGCTGCTGCCCCCTCAGCCCCTCCCCCCAGCATGCCTCCCCCGCTTCTGCCTCCCAGCTGATCACCATTTCCTTGACTCCTACTTAATGGCAGCCACGGTGCAGACGTGCTGCTGTCCCGCCGAAGGTGTGCCAAAGGCAAGCCCGTCTGCACCTGTCTGTAACCCGACAGTGAACAGCGCCAGGGACCCTGGTCCCCCGATCCCCCACCGCTATGACCTCAGCACTCTCATCGCACTCAACCCCAGACGCAACAACAACTGCCAGCCCTCGACTCAGAGCAACACCTAAGTCCCGTTATCCTGCAGAGTGCAGACACTGCCGCCGCACCTTCACCCACCAGACCCCGGCAGCAACCTCCAACCCACTGGATGCCACCACACTCAAACCATTGAGATACATCCTCCTCAACGTAGGCTCCCTGCACAGACACGCCATAGAAATCTGGGTCCTCCTCAACACTCACAAGCCCAACTTTGCCTTCCTCACAGAGACCTGGACCAACACCAGCTCCGAAACCAACCTCGCAACTGCCATCCCCAACGGATATAAGATCCTAAGAAAAGACCACCCCAACTGTCCAGGAGGAGGCCTCACCATCATCCACAAAAGCTCCCTCTGATTGACAACCACCAACTCGGACAACACATCGCCCCCCCACGGAACACATCCACTTCCAGATCCAAACCAACCCCAGAACGACACTCTGCGGAACTCTCACCTACAGACCTCCTGGACCCGCACTCCCTTCACCAATGACATCGCACCCTACACCCTCGCCTCTATAGACTAGATTCTACTCGGAACCTGAACTTCCACCTGGACAACCACAGCGGCCCCAACTCCACCATCGTCCTAGAGAACCCCACCAACATAGGACTAAAGCAACTTCTCTCCACCCCCACTCTCATAGCAGGACACACACCCGACCCCATCTTTGCCCGAGGAAACAGCTGCAGCCACACCACAGAACTGCTCTGGTCTGGACCAACCACCACTGCATCCATTTCTCCTTTATGAAACCCACAGCACACAACCACAAGTGCCACCTCCAAAGCAGAAGCTGGAACAAAGTCTCTGAAGAACACCTCACCTCCACCCTCACAGGCACTTTGACGACAAATGCCAACACAGCGGCAAACAACCTCCAGAACACCACGAGATGACACAAGAAGAAAGTTAACTAGTTCACCACTGATCCCTGAGAATTCAAGCGCTCCTGCCAATAACTGGAGAAGACGCGGAGAAACAGAAAAACCCCGGAAGCATGCTAGGCCTACAAAACAGCCATCACAGCACACCACCAACTCATCAAATCAACAAAGAAAAAATGAATCCAAGAAAGAATCCTCTCCAACACCCACAACTCCAAGGAGCTCTTCGCCATCATACAGGAATTTACCAAACCCAATAGAGCAACAACCGACGTCCCTCCCTTCCAAGACCTCAGCAACAAAATCTGCTCCTTCTTTCACCTCAAGATCAAGACACTTTAGGACAACTTTGACAACCAAGACCACTGCACTGCCTCAATCCCCTACCCACAATGACACCACCCAACAGACCCTTCTCACCTGGACCCCTCTCACCATTAAGACACCTTAAAGACAATGAAGAGCATCCACTCCGGAGCACCTTCTGACCGCTTCCCATTGCAGAACTTCCACAGGGCCGCTACTGCCATTGCAAACGAGCTACGGTGAACTATCAACTGCTTCCTCGAGACAACCACATTGTCCATCAACTGGAAGTGCGCTGAAGTCAACCCCTCCTAAAGAAGCCCTCTGCAGACCCGACGGACCTCAAGAACTTCAGGCCCATCCTACTGCTTCCTTTTGCACCGAAAGTCATCGAAAAGGCTGTCAACACCCAGGTAGCACACTTCATAGAAACCAACAACATCCTAGACACCTCTCAATCCAGATTCCACAGCAACCACAGCACAGAGACTGCCCTCCTCTCCGCCACCATTGACATCCGTGCCCTCCTCGGCCAATGCCATGCAGCAGCGCTCATCCTCTTAGACCCATCAGCAGCCTTCAACACTCTCTCCCACCGCGTGCTAGCCCTCAGGCTCCACGACGCCGGCATCCAAGGAAAGGCCCTAGACTTGATATAATCTTTTCCCTCAAGCAGAATTAAGAGAATAAGACTCCCACCCTTCCTCTCAGTATCGACAGAGATCAGATGCGGAGTACCCCAGGGATCCTCCCTCAGACATACACTCTTCAACATCTACATGGCCCCCCTCTTAGCCATTGTCAGAAACGACGGGATCAACATCATCTCCTACCCCAATGACACCCAGCTCATCCTCTCCCTCACCAAGGAACCCAACATCACCAGGCACAACTTCCAAGAATGGATGAAAGCTGTCGGGACCTGCATGAGAAACAGCTGCCTAAATCTCAACTCCAAAAAAACTGTCCTCATCCTCAGCTCTACACCCGCTGCATCGGATGACACCTGGTGGCTCCCCGCTCGTGGAAACCCACCCACACCAAGGGAACATGCACCAACCTCAGCATCATACTCGACTCATCACTCACCATGAATCGCAAGATCAACGCTGTATCCTCCTCATGCTTCAAAACCCATGCATACTTCGCAAGACATTCAATTGGATCCCCCCGACTCCAGGAAAACCGCCCCTCATCACCAGCAGACTGGACTACGGCAACGCCCTCTATGTCGGAATAATAAAAAAACTTCTCCACAAGCTCCTGACCGTCCAGAACGCTGCAGCCAGACTCATCCTCGATATCCCACGACACTACCATATCACACAACACCTCCGCACTCTCCACTGGCTCCAAGCCAAAAGAAGAATAACTTTCAAGCTCCTCACTCACGCCTACAAGGCCCACCACAACACCAGACCCCAACACCAGACCCCAATACCTCAACAACCGAATCTCCTTCCACGCCCCCATGAGAAACCTCTACTCTGACGACCTCTCCCTAACCACTGTCCCACGTTTTTACAAGACCAGAACTGGCGACTTTTACATAGGGTTGCGCAGCAAGGTGACTTGTTGTGCTGCCCTACGTCAAAACTCCTAAAAAGAGTCTCTAGGTGCGGGCATGTACCTGAGATCTGGCTGTGGGGCATGGGCCCAGGTTATTACCTGCCCCAAGGGTTCCTGTGAGGCTGGTAGTTAATCCCTGTACTGAGAGATCACCACACACAGTGAAGCCTATATTCAGTGGATTTTGTGACAGAGAATTGAGATGCAGGATGTGACCAAAGGCAGCATCCGTTCCCCATTGTCTATGCACACACACAAAAAAGTCACTCTTGTTAAAGGGAAGTTGTAGTCAAAAGATATAATAAAATTTGTTTAAAAAGAAAAACAAATACACTACCCTTTAAACAATTTAATGAGCATTATGGTTTCTATGCAAAACCTAAAAGCCAATGAAATGTGCTAATTATAGTCAACAATAAAGCCACAACTTCCTCCCTACACAATGCTCAGAATTGCACGACTGATGTCACAGATGATATCACAAATTACATAATCAATGATTCTACAGTTTGGGTTGTGGAACTCACCACATAGCCAGGGCAAAAGCAAGAGGACAGGCGCTGCAACGAGATCTCATTTACCATGGGCAAAGGTAATGCTCATTTACCTCTAGGGGTAGGGCTGACGGATGCAGATCCTCGCCAAAAACCAGATTCACCATGTAGGGGGCTTTGGGCTCAGCAACTGGCCTTTGACCATGTTCTCTGGTAGACCTGGTGTCCCAAGATCCTGCTGTACATGATCCAAGGTCCTTAGCAGTGGGCCTGAGCACAGAGCTGGACCTCCAACCTTGCTCTTCAATCCAGAGTACTCCATTAACCACTATGTGTGGCTGCAGCCATTCTCAGCAGAGCCTAGGTACAGGCACGGTATCTTACCACACCGGCACCCAGAGCTCCCACAAACCACAAATATCCCCAGAGTCCATGGCTTAACTCCTTCAGGCGTACACAGCATGCTCTTTGCACACGTGGTAAGTTTACCATGAATGCATTGCCCTTTAGTTTAATATTTTTTAGGAGATTCTACTTTTTGTAATTTTTAGAAGTTTGAAAACCATTTGGGGTTTTTTGAGTCTTAAACCTGAGGGCACATTTACTAAGATTTAGTGCAATGCTACTGGACATCTTGCTGCACTGCATTAAATGGAGAAAGCAGAAATACACCATATCTGCTACAATACGGCACATTCCTGCTCTCCCTCTGCATTGTTGCACTTGTGGCTGCCAAGTGCCAATGCAGTCACCCTTCTACCATGATGCAAGGCTGCTTGTGTTACAGCCAGGATCGTTTGTGTGCAGCAGGCATGCCTTCCTGCGCAAAAACAATCCTTTGAGGCTTTCTCCTCTTTCTACTTGTGCTGCACAATGCACATTACAAAGAGAAAAAAACAAGGAGAAATAAACATATTTCACCTCATTACCCCTACTCTGGGAATGTGTACCATTTTGTCGCATTTCCAGTCAAAATGGTATTAGGTTTACTAGTGTTAGTAAATATGCCAAAACTGTTGGTGGAATGCCCAAGCTTCACCCATGGAATGCAATCCAAGGGCCGAGTAATGCAACGCAGCAAGTTGTGCTGCCTTGCGACATTGTGACATTGTGTGACATTGTAAATCTCACTTAAGGGCTTGCCCTGCCCTTGAGCCACCTTATGTGGCACAAGAGCAATGCAAGCCCTTGATAAATCTGCCCCCAGTGTGTCAATTTAAATGTTTATCTTTCCCATCAATGGTACACGTCTGAGACAATCCAGTTCCCCTTTGGGGTCGAGATGTGGCTCACTTTCAACCTGTTGGCTCCAGGGGATTTGTTTCCACAATTGGAGTTAGAGAATGATTCTTGAGTGGCTTGCATAATGGCGACTGGAACATAATTTACACTCTAAGACACCCAGTCAAGAGCCAATGGAGTAGCCTGTGTGTCATGGGCCCTAGTGTAGAGAAGGAAAAGGACCCCCTGACTGATGATTGAATTATGAAAAACAGCCACAATCAGGGTTCAATGGGCCCCTCAGGCCTCTGGGCCCTGGTGCCACTGCACTTGCTGCACCAATGGAAGCTAAACCTCTGTCAAGAGTGGCAGGATAGGGGTGAGTTTCCTGGGATTCTCTCAGCCTCATGGAGGTGGTGAAGGGGGCCCCCACTGCTTCTGACCTGGCAGGAAAAGCACACCCACCCACCACTTTGTTCTGTTAGACAGTGTAACAATTGGGTTGACGTCACAAGACTCTTACATAACAGGGGTTCAGCAGAGACAAAGATACTATTTCCGCATTCACCACCACCATGTAATTGGTGTATTGAAGATGGTTGGCAGTTTCCAGGCAGAGGGCAGGGTGACTGGAATTATGTGATTGTGCGGCTGTGACGTTTTTCGCATAGTTATAGATTTGCTGCATTTGCCACATAATCCCATCATCTGCTGCATAATCTGCAGATTTTAAGAAAAAAACGTTGGTTCTAGGTCAAACTGTTTAAAAGTTACTAAAAATGCAGCAATGCTTGTTGCCAAGCAGTGGAAGGCACTTTCCAGAGCTTTAATCACCTTTCTGTTGATTATTACTTCTTTTGTGTGTTTAACTAGTACTGATAAGGTGCAACCAATGCCAAGATATTGTCAATAAGTCTCAAAATGGCAAAATAATGAAGTAATATTATTACAAAATGTGCAACATTACGTTGCATAATTATAACATTACATTTTCTTACTGCATAATTTACTTGACCCTGCCGCATAATTGGGCCCTAGAGTTTTCATCTACCGCTTTTCCTGTCTCATCAGCTTTCACGGAGGCATACCTTTCCAGGCGGCATCTTCCCTTGTTACTTCGCCCACACCTCGCCGCACCCGCTTCGCGGGTGCCGCATCGCACAGGAGTGCGTGGGGCTTGGGCCTTCAGGCAGCAAGGCGGCTGGGCGTGAGGCTCGGCGGGGCTGCGAGTGTGCAGGGGACTCCAACCACCAGGAGCCCCTGCGAGACCAGGGAGACCAGCATCCGGTCCGCTCTCCCTGCTGGCCCGCCCCCCGCCCACCTGAGGGTTGTTAAGGCGCCCAGCACCTTTCAGCGGCGGGATTCCTGTCTCATCAGCTTTCACGGAGGCATACCTTTCCAGGCGGCATCTTCCCTTGTTACTTCGCCCACACCTCCCCGCACCCGCTTCGCGGGTGCCGCATCGCACAGGAGTGCGTGGGGCTTGGACCTTCAGGCAGCAAGGCGGCTGGGCGTGAGGCTCGGCGGGGCTGCGAGTGTGCAGGGGACTCCAACCACCAGGAGCCTCTGCGAGACCAGGGAGACCAGCATCCGGTCCGCTCTCCCTGCTGGCCCGCCCCCCCGCCCACCTGAGGGTTGTTAAGGCGCCCAGCACCTTTCAGCGGCGGGATTCCTGTCTCATCAGCTTTCACGGAGGCATACCTTTCCAGGCGGCATCTTCCCTTGTTACTTCGCCCACACCTCGCCGCACCCGCTTCGCGGGTGCCGCATCGCACAGGAGTGCGTGGGGCTTGGGCCTTCAGGCAGCAAGGCGGCTGGGCGTGAGGCTCGGCGGGGCTGCGAGTGTGCAGGGGACTCCAACCACCAGGAGCCCCTGCGAGACCAGGGAGACCAGCATCCGGTCCGCTCTCCCTGCTGGCCCGCCCCCCCGCCCACCTGAGGGTTGTTAAGGCGCCCAGCACCTTTCAGCGGCGGGATTCCTGTCTCATCAGCTTTCACGGAGGCATACCTTTCCAGGCGGCATCTTCCCTTGTTACTTCGCCCACACCTCGCCGCACCCGCTTCGCGGGTGCCGCATCGCACAGGAGTGCGTGGGGCTTGGACCTTCAGGCAGCAAGGCGGCTGGGCGTGAGGCTCGGCGGGGCTGCGAGTGTGCAGGGGACTCCAACCACCAGGAGCCCCTGCAAGACCAGGGAGACCAGCATCCGGTCCGCTCTCCCTGCTGGCCCGCCCCCCGCCCAACACGCCCCCTATATTACAACCACTTACTCCCGCAGCGCGGGACGCAGCTCGGGGCGAAGACCGGGCTAAGAGCGGGCCGTTTGAGGCCGTTCGAGGACAGAGAGGACTGGACTGGCCCACCCTCTTTCGCCCCTTGCGTACCTCCTTGGTTTATTTGGTCTATTGGGCATACTATTGTATTACCTTCATAGAAACGCCAGCCTAGGGGGTTGGACCTCTTTGCTAAGCCATGTGCACCAGGACAACCCGGAGCAGGCTGGTCAAGGGTCTACCATCAATCACCGGCCCAATGGACGACTTTATTTCTCGTACTAATTTAGCCATAGACAATGAAATTACTAAACTACAGTCTCGTGTTTCTCTGGAGTTGGCTGCCGCTAGAAGATTGTCCCAGGATTTTGCTCTCTCAAAAAAATCTTCCCTGGGCCACATAGCAAATGTTGTTACCCCAGAGCGCCCGGCCATTCCCCACCGGGCATTAATGCAGGCAGACGTCCATCAGACCCCGATTCTACCCCCCTTCGCCCAACCCTGTGTCCTTTGACTCAGACAGGCGACCTGAATCCACCTGTGGTTACTTCGCAGCACGAAGTAAGTTCGTACTCCCCTGCCCTGATATCTTCAATCACACCTAAGGGTAATAATACTAAAAGTAAACCACCCAAAAGGAAACGCAATTCTCGGTCTGCTTACTCTCGTAAGAAGGCTAAAATTGCGGTGCAGCAACAGCTGAAATTGGACAACGTTCCAGTCCTAAATGTAGTGGGAGAGGGCATTTATAGGACACAGCCACAACTAGAGGAAGTTATAGAGGGGACAGCCCCTGCCTCTATTTCTACAACTGTAGAGGACAAGGGCCCTTATGTAGAGGGCTTGGAAGGGAAAGACGGGGATTTCATAGGTCTAGTTTGGGAAACTCTTAAGAAACTACTTTCTCCACTAGACCTGAGACTCTCACGAATCGAAAATAACTTGCTTGAGATGGAGAAGAGTATTATTGCCTTGGCCACTCTTGGCCTGAGAACCCTAGAAAATCAAGGTGCTCTTGTAGAAGATCTAGTACCACAAGCTTCTCAACCCTCCCCTCCTATACCCGTAACAGTACGGCCGGTTCCTAAACCGCGGACCGTGGGTGTGGATCAGATTACTGCAGTTCCCATTACTAGGGCTCCTAAGTAAGCATGGGCGTAAAATCCGCTCCGATCGCGGATTTTTCGGATTTTCGGCAAATTCGCAATCCGCGAACTCTCGCGAATTTGTCGAAAATCCGTGAATCCGCTCGCGGCGGATTTTTTGCTTGGTTGCGGCGCGCGGCGTGGTGCACGGCGTTCACTTTCCGTCATTTTAGCGTTTGCCGAGTTGTTTTTCTTTGCGAGTGACGCGCCATTTTAGATCTTGCTGCGTGTTCCCGCGGGAGTTTGTCGCCCGCGAATACGTACTCGCGGCTTGCCACCTTGCACAGCACACCTCGCGAGAGTTCGCAATTGCGAACACGTAGTTGCGGCGGAAAGGAACAATCTCGCACTTGCGAAATAGAGATTTTGCAATTTCGCACAAGAAAATCACCAGCAAACAGGATAAACCTTCAGAAAATTATGATTTTTATCAGAATCACTCCTCAGGTTGACATTTGCATGGCCTTTTTTTTTGCAAGGAGTCCATTTGGGGGGGGGGGGAGGAAGGAAGTGCCCCACAGTCTCCAACTTCCTGTTCCTGTCCAGCAGGCTCCTCCCAGTGCTTTGTCCATCTCCTGGTCACTTTCATTTGGATCTGGAGCTGGAAGGATTACTTTTTGTGGGTGCTGCTGGATATTTGGATTTGAGGCCTTTTTGACTGTCTTTGGATCACTTTTGGATTAGAAATCAACTTTCACAAGTAAGTTTGTTTGGGGCATTACAGTTGCTGCAAGTACAATTTTGGAACTTTTTCAGAAAATTAAATAAATTATATTGTGGGTAGCCACAGTATCCAGTAGGACCAGGGTTGGTTATGGGTGCATGATACAACTGTTTTGTTGAATTTAAACACCATTGAGGCCATGGATGGGCTGGGATTGTGCAGATTTTATTGTTTTTTGTCGTTTTTTTGGGCCTGCTGGTGTGGCCCTTTGCCCAGGGGTGGTGAGTGTTGCATGGGCCTAGTCTTTCTGTGGTGTGTCTTCTTGAATTTAAACATAATTGAGGCCATGGATGGGCTGGGATTGTGCTTATTTTATTGTTTTTTGTCGTTTTTGGGGGGCTGCTGGTGTGGCCTTTTGCTTGCCCAGGGGTGGTGGTGGTGCATGGACTGAGTGTGCCTGTGGTGTTGTCTCACTCTCTTTGATGTAAACATCATGGATGGCATTGGATTGTGGTGATTTCTGGCTGTTTTTCTGTTTTTTGGGGGTGTACTGTTGATGTGGTCTGGCCATGTGGGTGGTGGTGGTGGCCATCTTGAGTGCTGGCTGGTACAGGCAACATGTGCTTGGGGTGTAAGGGGGCCATTTTGAGGAGAGGCAGTGTCTGAGGCCTGCACTTATTTTGCCTACTTTTCATCCCTTATGCCCAGGGGTAGTGAGTGTTGCATGGGCCTAGTGTTTCTGAGGGGTGTCTTCTTGAATTTAAACACCATTGAGGCCATGGATGGGCTGGGATTGTGCAGATTTTATTGTTTTTTGTCGTTTTTTTGGGCCTGCTGGTGTGGCCCTTTGCCCAGGGGTGGTGAGTGTTGCATGGGCCTAGTCTTTCTGTGGGGTGTCTTCTTGAATTTAAACACCATTGAGGCCATGGATGGGCTGGGATTGTGCAGATTTTATTGGTTTTTGTCGTTTTTTTGGGCCTGCTGGTGTGGCCCTTTGCCCAGGGGTGGTGAGTGTTGCATGGGCCTAGTCTTTCTGTGGGGTGTCTTCTTGAATTTAAACATAATTGAGGCCATGGATGGGCTGGGATTGTGCTTATTTTATTGTTTTTTGTCGTTTTTGGGGGGCTGCTGGTGTGGCCTTTTGCTTGCCCAGGGGTGGTGGTGGTGCATGGACTGAGTGTGCCTGTGGTGTGGTCTCACTCTCTTTGATGTAAACATCATGGATGGCATTGGATTGTGGTGATTTCTGGCTGTTTTTCTGTTTTTTGGGGGTGTACTGTTGATGTGGACTGGCCATGTGGGTGGTGGTGGTGGCCATCTTGAGTGCTGGCTGGTACAGGCAACATGTGCTTGGGGTGTAAGGGGGCCATTTTGAGGAAAGGCAGTGTCTGAGGCCTGCACTTATTTTGCCTACTTTTCATCCCTTATGCCCAGGGGTAGTGAGTGTTGCATGGGCCTAGTGTTTCTGAGGGGTGTCTTCTTGAATTTAAACACCATTGAGGCCATGGATGGGCTGGGATTGTGCAGATTTTATTGTTTTTTGTCGTTTTTTTGGGCCTGCTGGTGTGGCCCTTTGCCCAGGGGTGGTGAGTGTTGCATGGGCCTAGTCTTTCTGTGGGGTGTCTTCTTGAATTTAAACACCATTGAGGCCATGGATGGGCTGGGATTGTGCAGATTTTATTGGTTTTTGTCGTTTTTTTGGGCCTGCTGGTGTGGCCCTTTGCCCAGGGGTGGTGAGTGTTGCATGGGCCTAGTCTTTCTGTGGGATGTCTTCTTGAATTTAAACATAATTGAGGCCATGGATGGGCTGGGATTGTGCTTATTTTATTGTTTTTTGTCGTTTTTGGGGGGCTGCTGGTGTGGCCTTTTGCTTGCCCAGGGGTGGTGGTGGTGCATGGACTGAGTGTGCCTGTGGTGTTGTCTCACTCTCTTTGATGTAAACATCATGGATGGCATTGGATTGTGGTGATTTCTGGCTGTTTTTCTGTTTTTTGGGGGTGTACTGTTGATGTGGACTGGCCATGTGGGTGGTGGTGGTGGCCATCTTGAGTGCTGGCTGGTACAGGCAACATGTGCTTGGGGTGTAAGGGGGCCCTTTTGAGGAGAGGCAGTGTCTGAGGCCTGCACTTATTTTGCCTACTTTTCATCCCTTATGCCCAGGGGTAGTGAGTGTTGCATACTTGCATGTCCCTAGTCTTTCTGTGGGGTGTCTTCAATGTAAACATCATGGATGGCATGGGATTGTGCTCATTTTTCTGTGTTTTGTCGATTTTTTGGGGTGTATAACTGAACTGATGTTCCTCTGTCTTCCATTGCTTTTAGGTGCACAAGAAGACTCAATAGAACCACCAGTGCCAGGAAGAAGTCCTGCAGCGGTGTGTGCAGCATAACGTCACGCGACGTCACGTCTGGACACAGAACCCTCTGCAACTCGTGCAACTGCTGCCTGCTGACCTGCTCTGAAGAAGATGGCCCCAAAAAAAGTAACCCGTAGCTCCTCTAGCAAGAAAGGTGCCAGTAAGGAGCAGAAGAAGCAAGTTACCAAGGACACTGGTGTGCCGCCCGCCCCTTTTTTTGTGAGTAAAAAAAAAGTATGCCTGCAGCAGCTGCAGCGGGATCTGCTGGGGACCAAGCTGGCAGCAGCACCCCCGCTCCATTGGGCTCAGTGCCACCACCACCACCACGCCAACTTAAGTCCAAGCCCTTGAGTGCTGCAGAGGCAGCCAGTATACTTCTTCAATCACCATCGACCAGTGATGTTGGCTCATCGCAAGAAAGCAGCAGCAATGTCCCTCAATCAACACAGGTTGTTGTAGCTCATCTGACGAGTGTTGAACAACCACAGCGGCAACAACAATCACATGTGCAAGTACAAGCCCAAGTACATGTGGAAGGAGAGGCAGCGCAAGGAGATGCGCAAGCAGAGGTGCATGGAGGGTCACAACAAGTGCCCACAATAGTTGTTCCTCCCGAAGTAGGGGCACATCAGGAAATCGACAATCAAGGCGAGGTATCATTTGAGGAAGCCACTCCTCCTGATGATCCTTCATTGTCTTCCACACCCCTAGCAAGGAAGAGATCAAGGGTGGTGTCTACATCCTCTTCAAGCACACCTCCTTCTGATGATACGGATCAAACTTGGGAACAAACAAAGGTAGTTAAGCGTAAAAGGAAGCTCGTCCAAAGTCTCAGAGTTATGGAGTGTGATGAGTCTCAACAAGAAGTGGCGGATACTGCTGCTGATGAAGACTCTGCCAACGACGACCCAGTCATCATAAAGGTCACTGCAGCCCCAGCGGGCATGCAGCAAACAGACATTTTGACCCTAGCCCGAAGAGCTGCTGAGCGTGATGATGATGTTGTCGATGAGGAGGCAGTGGAAACACCACAATCATTGGAGTTAAGTAGTACACCAACTCGTCCCGCTTCCATATTTCTTTCTGGCAAGAAGAGACCTCCGTCAATCTCGACCTTAATTAGTGGCGGTGAAAGTGCAAAACGTACAAAAGTTGGGCAATCCACATCCTCCACTTCATCTGGCATTAGCTTCATGACCACCACCACCAGTATCGCCGCCTCCTCCATGTCCCACAGACACTTCAAGTCCCCAGTTTGGGACTTCTTTACTGTTTGTCCAAAAAATCCAAAGTTTGCCATTTGTACCATTTGTAAGCAAGCAGTTAGTCGTGGTAAGCCAGGTACCAACTATGGTACCGGAGGCCAGAGAGGTCATCTTAGGAGACAGCACACTGTCAAATGGTTTGCGCACCTAGATGCGATCAAGAAAGGCCAAATTCAAGGAAACGTTGATGTTTCATCTAATGATGACGAGCAGGAAGAAGACGTGTCAAACACTTCCCTTACACCCAGTACCCCTGTCAGCAGCACACCCAATGTGAGGCACACTAAGAGTGTTGGAGCGAGTGAGACACCAACGCACAAAAGTTCACCAGCGAGCAAAATTGGGTCAACGAAGTCATTATCAGCCCGTAAATGCTTGGTCCAGGGCAACATTAGAACAATGCTTACTTCAGACGTGCCATATGAACGCAACCACCCACTGACGCGTCTGTATAACACTAAGCTGGCTAAAATGCTAGCTGTGGACCTTCTACCTTTTTCTTTTGTAGAAGCGGTAGGTTTTCTTGAATTAGTGGCAACGCTCTGCCCTAAATGGAAGGTTCCGAGCCGGTTCTATTTTGCCAGAGTTGCGGTTCCAGCACTACATGAAGATGTGCTGCAGGCGATTGGGGCAGCTTTGCAGAAGAGTGCTGTTCACACAATACATCTGACAACAGACATGTGGACCAGTGGCCCAGGCGATGATTACATGTGCATCACTGCACACTGGGTCTCTTTTTCAGGTGTTATAGCAAAGCTAAACGCAGGTGTTGACCCGGACCAAGTTTTCAAAGCTGCTCGGAAACATGCAACACTAGCCATGTTTGGCTTGGAGAAAAGTCACACAGCAGAAAACCTTTTGGAAGAGTTTGACAAAAAGGTCTTGACAATGCTATCCCCCCTAAAACGCAAGATTGGTTATGTTTCCACGGATAATGGCGCCAATGTAGTTAAGGCCATGTTGAAGGGTGACCATGTTAGAGTGCCGTGTTTGGCGCACTGTATCAACCTGGTAGTTCAAAAATTCTTGAGTGATAAAGAGAGTCCAGCGTTCGAGGTAATGGCCACCTGCCGCAAAATGTGCAACCATTTCAGCCATTCTTTTAAGGCCCGGAAGCATCTGCGGAGACTGCTACTTGAACGTGGAATGCCAGTGAAAGCACTCATCCAGGAGGTGGCAACACGTTGGAACTCAACCTTCTACATGCTTGAGCGTCTGTATGAGCAGTATACGGTACTCGATCACTATTTCTTGACAGAGGCTACATCTCAGAAGGAGGACCTGCGGATGAGTAAGGCGCAATGGGCCATCGTTAAAAGCCTGACAGACATGCTTCGTCCTTTTGAGTTCTTCACGCGTGCAGTCAGCCAGGAGGACTGTAATTTGGGAAAAGCTATCCCATTGTTGTGCATACTGGAGCACCAACTGATGGCGGTTTCTTCTGAGTTTCAAAAAGATGAAAAAAAAAAACCCATTTCATTTTGTCTGAGAAATTATTACATCGCCTACGTGGTGATGAACGTCTTAAAAACATCAACTCAGATCAGCATTACATTTGTGCTACTATTCTGGATCCACGCTACAAAAAGGCGCTGGCAGACAACGCATTCTTTCCTTTCGCTGATGCAGATGTTCAAAAGTACAAACATTGGTTAGCCTGGTCAGCCAAGAGGTTTGAAAAAGAACGGCAGGTTATTGAAGGAGAAGCCAGTACATCAGCATCAGCATCAGCAGGCCATCCGCAGTCACAAGAATCCACTTCTGCACCTGTGGCTGGGGCACAAGTGACCTCTCAGCCGTTAAAGACACCGGCAACTGGATCATCTGCACCACACACAATGACAACACTAACAGTGGCTGAGGAGGAGGATTGGCTAAGTTTGATGGGGTATGGTTCTCGAAAAAATGTCACAGCCAGCACAGCAAAAAGTAAGCAAAGTGGAGGAACAGTTGATGACCTTGAGTCGATGGTGCAGGACTATCTGAATGACTCAACAGTGGTCTTTCTTAATGAGGAGCCATTGCAGTATTGGCATGGCAAAAAACAATTGTGGCCACAGCTCTACAACCTGGCTATAAACTATTTGTCTTGCCCACTCGCAAGTGTGTCTTCTGAACGTGTTTTCAGTGCTGCTGGTGGCATTGTAACTCCCAAACGGAGCCGCCTCTCGCCCAAAAATGTGGAGCGGCTGACAATGATCAAGATGAATCAGCACCTCATACCACCAGATTACAAAGTACGAGAAAGCACGCCGCATGAAGACGAGGAGGACAGCAACGTAGATGAGGGGATTTTTTCTCTGTTCGGTGCCACTGACCTCATCCAGCCTGAATTCGCAGAGTATGATGACGAAATCTTGTTCTTATTCCCTGACACCGAGCCCTGAAAATGAGACAATCAATCAAGAACTTTCTTTTTCGTCCTTATTCACTTTTATTCCTGTGTGCTTTGTGTCTCTCTTTCTTTGTTTTGCACAGTTAATTTAATTCAAACTTTAATCACCTAATCCCAAAAACAAGACCATCATCAGAACTGTCTTCACTTGTTTGCTTATTGATTTGAAGGTGCCGCAGTCTACATTCCTCAGGTTCACAAGTTCTGAAGAACATGCTCCTCTATCCTCCTCCTCCAGACTGCGATTTCCCTCCAAGCAGAGTGCTGGATTACGCACAATGAAGAAAGACTCAGCACTTGTGGGGGTGTTGTACTTCTTTGCGGGTGAGTTGACGGTTTTGGGCCCATTGCTGTGAAGCTCTAATAATGGACAAAAGTGTTTTGGACCAAATATGAGGTGGAAATTTCTTGCCGTTTTTGCTGACTTGCTTGCCTTTGAGGTGCTCTTTGGCGGGGTTCCGGGGGTTTGTGTGTAATTTTTGGTGTCTGTCGAAGCACTGCTGCGACAGTCTAATCTTGATTGCATTTGCTTTTCAGGAAATCCGTGGTGGAAAACAGGAGTTATGATGATTGATGATGATGACGACCTAGCTGCACAGCGCCGCGTTTGGACCGAAGGCCGAGAGACATTGTAAGTATGAGATTTAGCTTTTCCGCTGTTTGGGGGTGTTGTGTCGGGTGTTTTTTTGCGGGTGGGTTGGCGGGTCTTGCCTGGGGCATTCCTGGGAAGGTCTAATACCGGATACAAGTGTTTTGGACAAAATCCATAAGGAACAGCCTTTTTTTTGCCATTTCTTCAGACATCTTGCTCAATGTAGCGTTTTGGGGGGCTTCCTGCTGTTCGTGGGTGGGTTGCGGCCGGGGTCTCTGTCGAAGCACTGCTGCGACAGTCTAATCTTGATTGCATTTGCTTTTCAGGAAATCCGTGGTGGAAAACAGGAGTTATGATGATTGATGATGACCTAGCTGCACAGCGCGTTACTTTGGACCGAAGGCCGAGAGATATTGTAAGTATGAGATTTAGCTTTTTCGCTGTTTGGGGGTGTTGTCGCGTGTTTTTTTGCGGGTGGGTTGGCGGGTCTTGGCTGGGGCATTCCTGGGAAGGTCTAATGCCGGATAGAAGTGTTTTGGACAAAATCCTTAAGGAAAAGCATTTTTTTTGCCATTTCTTCAGACATCTTGCTCAATGTAGCGTTTTGGGGGGCTTCCTGCTGTTCGTGGGTGGGTTGCGGCCGGGGTCTCTGTCGAAGCACTGCTGCGACAGTCTAATCTTGATTGCATTTGCTTTTCAGGAAATCCGTGGTGGAAAACAGGAGTTATGATGATTGATGATGACCTAGCTGCACAGCGCGTTACTTTGGACCGAAGGCCGAGAGATATTGTAAGTATGAGATTTAGCTTTTTCGCTGTTTGGGGGTGTTGTCGTGTGTTTTTTTGCGGGTGGGTTGGCGGGTCTTGCCTGGGGCATTCCTGGGAAGGTCTAATACCGGCTAGAAGTTTGTTGGACAAAATCCATAAGGAAACACCAGTTTTGGCACTTTTTGTAAGTTAGGGTTCGTTAGGGTTAGCCCTAGCAGCAGGATTGCATGTGTTTAGGGGGGTTCTATTGCAACGCGGTTCTGTTGTTGTAGAGCACTGTTGGAGCGATGCTGGCTATGGATACTTTTGCTTGCAGGCAAGTGGTTTGAATACAATCCACGGTCTGTATTTGGGTCTACTGTTACTTTCAAAGTACGTTTTGTAACCATTTTTCTGCTAGGCATCGTTTTTGGAGATATGATTGGGTTCTTCTACATTTTTGCGACTGGCTTTAGTAAGGGTCTTGGTGGGAGCATTGCTGGGAAGGTCAAATTTTGTTCTAAAACACAGTAGTACACCCACCTTGAGGGGAAAGATCCGCTATAATATTTTGGCCATACTTATTGATCCTTAAAAAGGTGACTCAGACAGAGCACGCAATTTCAAAAATATTGTACTGTCTATTAGGGAAATCAAAGTGTCACTTTTTGAACCACACAGCGTACATACCTTTTATTTATTTATCAGTGGTATTGTAATAGCACTTCCTGTTTTCCGTTCAATAATTACAGGCCGGGTTTCAGTCAACATCCGCCAGGCAGGCAGTGGACAGGGTGTCTCTTCTGTCAGTGGTCACCACCACATTGATGGACGAAGCGTCAGCTGGAATGGAGGAGTGCCGCCAATAAGAGGAATTGTTTGCTGCATGCAACTTACTTACCAATTTCAACAGGACAACTCCAACAACATACGCAATACAGATACAGTATCCATTGTTGTCTTTTATTCTATGAGTGTGACTGCATGTGCTTACCTTTAGTTTGTAACCAAAGATTGTCTGTAAACTCTGTATCTTCAATTATTGTTTGTCCATGCTCTGCTTTTTTTTTCTTCTCTCAACAAAACCTACCCAAAAAGAAACCCCCATTCCCATCCATTTTACAAACCCTAACCCTCTTCCCCCGGGCTGTGTTGTTTTGCTTGATGTCTGACTAAAATGACATCAATAATTCCACACACTTGCTGGGGAGGATAAGGTGATAGCAGCAACAGGCTGGTGAAGGAATACGAGGATATCTTCTAGACTTACTCAGCTTCAGTACTATATCTTCTAGTAGTAGTAGCCAATGTCAAATAAATTCAACGCAAGTACTAGTTATACTTGCAATACTTTACCATTTGTTAGGCTACATTATGGCACTGTTCTAGTGTACTGTCACCTGCTATTTTCTCGATCGTACCGTAACCGTTGTAATGCTACAGTAAGGAGTACAAACAAGGTTTCGTTTTCTTTTTTTCCATAGGCATGCAACTGCCACTGTGTCACACCACTAGTACCACCGCAATGAGGAAATGTCACCCGCCCAGGAATGACAACGTTAATCCCCATTTCACCTGGAGCCAGCCCTGGGCCTAGCCCTAATTTCTAACACAAATTACAGGTAAGATAAGCGTTTGGTGGGAGGTAGTATAATGGAGTATTATTTCGGAGTAGACAAGAGATTGACGGTTGTACTACTAAAGTCCTACGACTGTTCAGGAAAACAAAGTTACTGTTACACCCCCGCCCCCCACCCACCAGACTGAAAAGCAGTAAAAAACAGGTATGGTCAGATAAAGTTGAAAAATATATTTATTTATCCCTAACAAAATAATCTCCCTCACCCACCCTAACCCCAACGATTGTCTCTGAAACGTCCCAAAACGATCCCAACTCCCAAATCCCACCCCCCAAAAGTCTATAAAAAAAGGGCAAGGGACACTCCACTACTGGAGGGTGCTGGTGCTGGTGCATGATGCGGCATGGGCATCATACTCCTTGCGGAGGGTGGCAAGCTCGGAGCGGAGGCCCTTAACCAAGGTCTTATACCTCAGGACCTCCTGCTCCAGGTTGGACATGCGGACTCGTAGGCGGCGTTGGCGTTCCTTGCAGCTCCTGTGGGGGGCAGCTGGTATTTCGGTTGCTTGGCGGTGGCGGTGGCGGTCGGCTTTCTTAGCCCGGCTCGGTCCCGCTGGCTTAGTCACGGAGGAGGATGCAGTGGTCACAGTCGAAGATGTTGCCCCGCTCGACTGCGTGTCCTCCTACTCCTCCAGGGCCACCAGCCGCCGATACTCGGCGACTGTGGCCTCCAGCCTCCGTTGCCGGGCCAATCTAGCCTGCTCCCTCCTTGTTGTTGATTTGGAAGGAGCAACTATATGAAGAAAGAAAGACATAGTCTGTAACCAATGCTCCTTATTAATAACACAAAGTGATTGAGCCGAAAGTTGGGTCACAGAGTACAAGTAGCAAATTGAAAGCACAGTACATAACTATTGAGGACAGTATCTATGTAACCTCCCACTTCTGCATCCTTGCTCTAACAGTAGTGGTAGTTTAATGAACTAATTCTACGACCACTATGGACTTCCATTACAGTCGACTATGACAGTACACCAGTCTTATTCTTCTTCTTCTCTCTTGTTTAGGGAAATGGGTACGTTATCTTATGCAAGCCGGCAGAATGACATGGACACAGCACAGTGAAGTTGCACCCGAGAAAAAAAGTTGCACACCATGATGATGGAGACAGACTTGCGTTACTGTACCGGTCCAGTACATGCAGGTGGTGAAGCTATTACTTTTCTATTACGGGTGGCACTGAGAATACTCTGTTACAAGGGCTACTGCTTAATTAATTTACCTTTCACCCTACAGTGCAAATGAGTACTAGAAAAGGAAACTGAAGAAGCTAACTAATTTGATTATCTATCACTTCACATGGGACGTATTTAATGACAGATGAGATGACTTTAGGTGCTTTGCTTAATATTGAGTGAACAGTGATACACCCACACATGAATGACGTACTACAAGTAAACTAAAGTTATTAAGAGAGGTACGGAGTGTCCACCGTAATAACCAGATATATGCTGTGAATGCAAACGCAATACAAAGTACTGCTACTATTCATGGTAGTATTGGACACATTTACAATTTCTTTTCCTTGCCTTCCCTGCACTGGGACGGACGTGCGGGTGCGGTGGTACATGCTCTTCAAGGTAACACTTACTTCACCTGGCGACCATCTACTCTCTCTAGATACACATGTGCTATGTAAGAGTCAGAGAATACCATGCTCCAGGCATCCATTCAGTCAAAGTATACGCACACATACAGTTTCTGTTTCACCCACCCAGGCTGCTGTCCTTCCACCCATCCTTGCTTCATCATTGACCCAGCCATGCACCATACCATATTCTTTCCTTCCCAGCCACCTCTGGGTCCAAGCAAACACATATCGTTCTTCTTTGCCAGCCATCATACAAGTTCGCGTCCCACTTACTTACACCCTTCTTTCGCTTTTCGTTCATCCCATCCGTCACGTTCGTCTAAGAACTTATTGGGATTCTTCTCACCAAAAACTTCACAGCTAAGTCGAAGTACATTTCGAGGAGGCTACTACCTGGTTGATTTGTAATTGTAATACACCCGTGCAGAAAGCACACTATGCAGTCTTCAATCTCAATAAGTAAGGAATATATAGCTTACCTGTTTCCGCCACCACCGTTTGATCCCCCACAGGAACGGCCACCAGCTCTTCTAACGCCGCCTCCTCCCCAGAGGCCTCCGAGTCCAAGTCCAACACAGCCACCTCCGCGCTGGCCCCGTCACCAGATGTTACACCTACAAAGTACATTTAAGAATGTTAGAATACACCACTCACTACTATATAATATTTGGTCTAGGAGAAATGTTAAAAAAACAGAATACAATGTAATAATTTGTGACTGTCTACTCCATAGTAAAAATGTCCCATTTTCCAGGGAAGGCTGTTGTCTTGCTGCACTTTTATGCACAACTGATGAATGCTTGCTTTTGATTTTTAACACGCACCACTTTTTCTCCTAACAGACAGAAGCTTGACTCCTGAGTCCTAAGAACACGACCAGGATCAAGTTCAAACTAGGTGAGAGTTCGGCTCGACCACAAGAAATGTGTCCAATTAATCGTCAGCACTAACCACTTTTCCGTTTACAGTTAAATAGTTTTATGACAAAGTAGATTTTAATAAATGTGTTTACTTTTAATAAAGCTTTTACACTTAAATAGACTCTGTGGTTTTTGTTCCTCTAGACTGGAGTGGATGAGCTAAAGGTTTTGGAATTTTTGCAAGCATGAGTGCCTCTGACACTTCTTGACTGTGCTGTGACTCCGTACTACTCTCTTGTCCTGCGTACGATAATCTAGAGATCATTGGGGATCTATAATCGGTGACTTCGGGAGCTGAATGACTCTGCCACACTATCTAGTCAGTAAGGAGACAGTGCATAGAGGTATTGCTGAATATAATGGGAGTCCAATGGAATTGCCAAATGTCCAATCTTAGTTAGCTACACAGACAGACTAATAAGAATAGTCTAGTAATACCACAGGGAGTCATATTCGAGGCAGGATAAGAATTTATATCCAGTCTACAAGAAGATCAAAGACGATTTAGAAAAAATCGAATGAGGAACGCTAGGAAAAAATAGGTACTGTTTATTAAAATGTAAACTTACTGGGGCCAGCAAAGGAGCCCTCGCCTGCCCGATCCTGGCCTGCATCCTCAGCACCCTCCTCCTGTGTCCTCTTGCCCTTGGGGGGAGCTGATGTACAACATGAAAGAAAGAAAAACCAGAAAACATGGATGAGATTTTTCAACCAAATCAAACATTTCAAAAGAACAATAACAACATATTTTGGAAAAATAGCAAATAGATAGACAACTATTCCACGGGATCTATCTCATGTGGTATACTACGTTATTCGTATTGCCTGATTTGCGGAACGTTGACTTAGAAAGTTCCTATGTAACTCAATAAACAGACTACTAAAGAGGTTTGCCTAGGCCTGGCACTGCAGGCAGCAGTGCGCAACACGTGACAGACAAAGTCCATCCTGCTTGCAGATCAGTGAATACTCAAACTATCAATCCACCCGCCACCACCGCCACTATTTCTTCTGATAGCCATGTGACTGTCTAAAGGAAGGACTGGACTTCAGTCTGTTGGGGCTGATTTATAAGTCCCTTGCGGAAGTTGCGGCTGATTTTCCTCCATTGTTGCGTGCCTTTTCTGACGCAGCGGCAGAACAAAAGACTCGCCATGGTGTTGGTGCGGCGTATATATTAAAAAAAAAACACATATGGGCATATGGGCGATGCATCACGTTGTAAAGCCCTGCGCCATCAGGGGGCGTTCCGGCGCAAGGGAGGGCGTACCTGCGCAGGAACGAATCCTAAAAGTGGCTGAGGGAAATCTACAAGATGTCAATCAGTCATTTTTAGGACAATGATGCATGACTCAAACCCTGCGCGCTTGAAGCCGACGTACGGCTTGATGCAGCATTGGGGAGATAGGGTACCCCAGAGCATTGCTGGAGCTGCGCCATCGTTGGCACGCAACTCCAGCAATGCGCTGCCTTTACGGCACAGATGCGTAAGGCTTCTGTGACGTTTTGGGCCAATGGGTGGTGGTGGCATGGCACACAATTACTGCCGCATCCCTGCTACTTTGCAGGGATGCGCCGGTAATTGAAAATATGACCCTTACTGTCTAGCATTACGCAGTTCTTTTCTTTACAGTACACTCATACATAATTTCTCAGGCCAATGAAATGCTTCTGAACACAACATACAAAACAAAGAAGCATAGTAGCAAGCAAGGCTACTGAGAAGGAGAGCAGTGCACCTGAAAATGAAATGCATAGAAGATTTTGAAATATAATTTACCTCAATGTAATCGGCAGCATTATTGCTCTTGGTAAAGAACAAAGATTTGCAAATAACAGAGCAGGATAAAACAGAGTAGTAAATGTACTACTACTACTACTCACCAAGCCCGGGGACCTCTACGCCGAGCGCGTCCAGCAAGTCCCGCTCCCGGTCCATGACATCGGTCCAGCGGTGGGTGGCCTGGTTATATGTGCGCCGGACCCCAGAGATCTTGTACATGGCCCGGCACACCTTCTCCCACCGCTGGCGGCGCTCCCGGATGCCATAGCCGGTCGCGATCTTGCCGCCTCCCAGGATCGTCTTGGGGAGGCGGCGCTGGACGTGGAAGATCAGTGCCGCCACTTCCTCCGCGCTGAAGATCTCCCTCGGGACCACTTGCTCCCCCCTTAAACGCCCGCACGGGAGCCGGGCACGGGGTGCGGGACCCTTCCCCTTCTCAGGGTGCTTCCCGGCTCCCTTTACCATGGTCTGGGCAGAAATAAACTTAAATGATAAAGAAGAAATAGAATAGTGAAGAAGAAAAGAAAAGAGTTTAAAAAAGTAGTTTAAAAGTAAATAAAAGCTGCAGAAAACACAAAAATATAGAGCTAGAAAAATAGAGGGTTAGATAATAAGTAAAATTAGATCAAAAAAACTTCAAACAAGCAAAGGATGGCAGAGATTGAGAGAGGATACAGAAAGCATGCCCAGAACCATAGCAATGAATGAGAAACAAGATGGCCGCGCCCGTTCACGACCGCGTGGGTAAGTTCGCGCGAGATTTTCCTTGCGAGTACGCGCGAAATTGTACTAGCGAGCAGCACACTTTGCGAGATTACACATAGCGGGCGGAAACGGAATTACGTCACGCCAACAAGATGGCCGCGCCCGTGTACGACCGATAGGGTAACTTGGCAAACGAATAGCTAGAAGCGCCTCGCGAACACGCGCAAGATCACGCGAACATACACGTCGCAACAAAAACAATTTTGTATTCGCACGTATTCGCGGCTTCCGAAATCGATCTCGCACGGATTCGCGCCCCAAATAACGCGCGAAATTGCAAAAAAAACGATTTTAGCTAAAATGAAAGCAATGAGCAGGTGCAAAAGTTCAAACTTAACATTAGTAACATTCAAGGTAGTGCTTCCTGATGGGCCCCTCCAGAGTTTGCAACAATTCTATGACCCTGCTATGACCCAAACAGCAGGCTCATAGAATAGCACCATAAAGGTCCTGTAAAAAAAAAATTTCACTGCAACAAAAAGCAAATTACAGATAAGGAAGGAAGCAGGTGCCAGCCAGACTGGAACTTTCAAAATTACTGACACATTAATGAAACACAAATTAATTGATGGCAGTTGAAGAAGGGCAGGTGTGCTTGCTTTTTTCAACCACCATAATCTACAGTGATAAATAAACCTAATAGGTGCCAGTGAGGATGTACTAGAGGGTGGCATGGGTGTCCCAGAGGGTGGCAGTGGTGAAACAGAGGGTGCTGTGAACCTGTGATGATAAACCAGACGTAGAAACAACATAGTCGCGGCCGTTGCAAGCCGAAAAGTAAGTTCGCAATTGCGAACTTGTCCCAAAATCGGCGCGAACACGCGCCAACACAAAAAACGGAAAAATCCGCAAATCCGCTAGAGTTCGCGGATCTTCGCGGATTGCGAATCCGTAAATCCGCAATTTCGCGTACGCGAGATCCGCTAGATCCGCCCATTCTTACTCCTAAGCACCCCAATTCCCAACCTTCAGCAAATCTTAGCGCTGGCGTCCCTTTAAGATCTTCTCCCAGCGAAGCTGTTCACCAATCTACTCAGGACCCACACCTTAAGAGCAATTTCAGAGGGGGTTATATTGATCTTCCTCCTGAGGCCAATGACTACGTGGTTGTTTTGACGGGCGTCCCCCAGATCGGAAATGGTCACCACGAGAATCACTGGTCTCTCAAGAACAAGATAATGCATTGGCTTAATGCGAACAGACCAATTCCAAATGGGCGGAAAAGTAGAGTTCTGATGGTTCGTCGAGTTCCCTGGGTAGGTCCGTCTAGGAAATCCAGTCCTGGGGACTGTATAGTGGTGACCTTTGAGGACCCACTTACGGCATATCACATTTGCTCGTGGCCCTCCGGCGAAGGTTCTCCCATTATACCCAGGCCGTTGTCCTTCTTCTATCCGCCATGCCCCAGACAAACTCGGGAAGGCGACTGGTTAACGGTTCGCCATCATACATGGAGGAACAACTCGAACAACTACCACGATTTCCTTAGACAGTGGAATGGGTTCCCAACCTCGAACAGGTTTGGCGGTCTCGAGGATGTAGATTGACTCCCAAGGCAACTTGCTTCCCAAGCAATGACAAGGGCCCCTTTACCTATGGCCCTAGGGACCATAGTATCTCCATCCTTGAAGACAGAAATCATTCCCACCAATCTCTTTGCTCCAGAAGCAATGCCACATGCTTTGTCAATAGAGGGGGGTTTTAATACTATAAGCACTTTAGATTCTGAAGATGCAGTGCAGCAGCTGGACACACCTTTTGTGGCTCCCTTGTCATCTTTTCAGATCGCTTCAGCAGGCGGGAAGCAGACTGCTGTAGCAAAGGCATTTAAACCTCCGCAGATTGAGCCCCCGCTAAGGTCAATAAGTGCGGCTGCAGTGGTGACAGGTCTTCAGTCTATTCCGGCTGTATCCGCCAATTCATCAAAGCAGATTACCCCAGGCAATTCTCCGATCAAGATTTTAAGTTGGAACGTGGCAGGACTCGCACACAATTTTGATATCCCTGAGTGGAACACTTTTGTGGACCCCTTTAACATCTGCCTCTTGCAAGAAACCTGGTGCCTAGAACCCAGGCACAGAGTAGGCTTTACATCTTACTTTGTTCCAGCTTCACAACATCACGGCTGCAAAGGTCGCCCGTCTCGCGGCCTTCTTATATGGGTTAGCATTGCACTGGGTTTAAGTGTAAGTCAAAAGACCACCCAATCTCCCGACCTCCAGAGGATAACCATACATTGCCAAGGGGGTAGGAAGTTAGAAGTGTTCAATCTCTATCTAAGGGGGGCCAAGGGAGGGGCTTCCTCGTTAACCTCCACAGGGCTAATTAGTGAACTAGACGCTTTCAGTATTGATTCCTATGTTCTTCTTGCAGGCGATTTCAACTGCTGCTTCGAGCCACTGGCTAGGGAGGATATTCTGGACACTTGGGATGATGATATAAGGAGAGGCATTCCCACCCTGACCCTAGATCCGATTCGAAAATGGACGCAGAGTGCTATAGATATCAATGCACTCTGTATGGAACACGACCTGAGAGCGACAAATGGTAGATCTAAATCGGATCTTAAGGGTATGCACACCTATAATAGAGTGGGATATACCTCCAGAATAGACTATATTATGTTGAATCATAACCTATGGCCATTTCACCAAGACATGGAAGTTATACCGTCTTGTGATAGTGACCACAATTCTCTATCCTTATCCATCATTCCGCCCTGGCACGCAAGAAGTCCAGCAAAGGTTGCCCACACGTGGAAAACATCTCATGATCTCGTACCCTCCAACTGTGCAGACGTCTAAAATGGGCCAAAGTGGCAGAGGATGAGGGAAGGATTGCGCAAGCAGGGTCTATAATGGCAGCAGTGGGCCCGCGACTCGATGCCTTGGGTACTAACAGCCAACCTGTTTTAATGACATTCACAGAAACTATTGCGGCATTAAGTGATCTGTTTATTATTCCCCAAAACAGGGCGAGGGCTCCAACGAAAGGCGCTTCCAAGGCAAGAGACAAGTGGTATACCTCTAGTTGTCGAGTTGCTAAAGGGGAACTTATCTCTGCAGTGAAGTCCAAGGACCCTGACAACATCAGACTTGCGAGGAAATTGTACAAAAAAACTGTAGCCACAGCTAAGGAGGCTCATGAGTACAGTTTCTGGAGCGAGTTAATGGAGGCGAGCATTAGAAAAGACTCTAAGGGGTTCTGGGACCTGTTGAGAGCCAGGGGCAAGCCCATTGATCTTCAACTCACATGTAACATTCCTGGTGAGGTCTGGTTTGCCCACTTTTCCAAACTGTATTCCGTCTCACATGGTGTATTACAACCAAACATGGGTTTTTTGGTCGGATCTCGAGTTGCTGCAATGACTAATGCTTGCCCCTTCGGCATTGAGGAAGTCGAGGGGGCAATCGGGTCCATTGTCACCAATAAGGCTGCCGGCCCAGACGGAATCCCTGGCGACCTGCTCAAGGTAAATCCATGTTTGTGGAGTAGACTAATCTCCATGCTACTGAATGAGGCTGTGCTGGGGGGTTCTTTTCCCGATTCCTGGAGGGGCGCTGAGGTCGTCCCTATTTTTAAGAAAGGCTGTCGGGACGACCCAGCTAACTACCGCCCAATTAGCCTGCTTGACTCAACTCAGAAGGTTGCGGGCAAAGTAGTACTAGGTAGGATCTTGCAATGGGCCGAAGAAACCCAGGTACTGTCAGATTTCCAGGCAGGTTTTAGAACAGGGACAGGCACCATTGAGCAGACATTTCGCCTTCTAATGCTATATTGGAAAGTGGTCGTACTGGGAAGGGGCAGTTTGTATTTGGTCTTTATAGACTTGCGAACTGCCTTCGACCTGGTCCCACGAGTCCAATTGTGGAAAGTCTTAGATGGGTTGGGTATCCCGCCCTATCTGTTGGCTTTGCTTATCAAGTTTCATGACAGCAACTTTGCCCAGATTAGATGGGGTGATCAGGGGGAAAAAACATCTTGTATCCCTGTAGATAGGGGCGTCCGCCAGGGTTGTGTGCTTGCCCCCACTCTGTTCTCACTCTATGTTAACGGAGTGGTGGAGCATCTTCTTCAACAACCAACAGATGCACCTTCCCTGGCTGGCAGAAAAATACCTGCGCTCCTATTTGCGGATGACACCCTTCTAATCTCAAAAACACCAGTGGGCATCCAAAAGCTGCTTTCTAGCTTCAAGGCCTTTTGTGACAGCAAGGGCCTGTCTATAAATACAAGCAAAACCAAATTCCTTGTTCTGAACCCCCCCAGGAAATCTGTTATTCCTCCTGCGCTAGATTCCGTCCCTTTAGAAAGAGTCAAAGAGTTTGACTATTTGGGCATTCGACTCTGTGACACCATGAGTTGGAAAGCACACCACCAAAAGGTGTTTCTGACCCATAAGAGGGTCACAGGGTCCCTGCTCAAAGAACAACGGGCTTCATCTCTTAAACCTATTGGGGCACTATTAGACATCTATAGGGCTAGGGTGGTGAGTGCAGCGCTGTATGGTGCGGAACTGTGGGGCGTTCAGAGAGTTGACACCTTATCCCACCTCGAAAACAACTTCCACAAAGATCTAATGAAGTTACCCCACAGTACCCCCACACTCCCCCTCCTTCTAGATGCAGGTACACGCCCAATATGTGAGCAAGCTAGGCTACGTCCCCTTTTACTATGGGCCAGGATATGGAACGTCCCAGAACTGTGCAGCTATGCCGATGCCCTGAGAGAACTCCTATCCTTACCGGGCTGGCACAAGGTCAGCTGGCTTAGGGAGGTCAAGCGCCTTCTACATGAATTGGGTCTAGGAGACGCTTGGGCTAACCGAACAGCACCTTCTAAACAGATGCTCAAGAAGTTGTACTGGCTATGGGTGGCCAAAGAGAGAATGTGCAATTCTAAGCATTGTAAATCTGTTGTTGAGTTTCTCCTAATTAAGGAGCTCCCTTACAGAGAACCTTACCTGGACCTAATCCATATCCCCAGCGACAGATCATTGTTCTTCAGATTTAGGGTAGGAGTACTCCCCTTGGGGCTGTTGACTTCTACTTGGAAACCACCCTTTCAAATAATTCCGTATTGCCCCTTCTGTGATCTAAGGGTTGAGTCTATTGCCCATTTGTTGTTTGAGTGTAATGCGTATGCAGCCCCTAGGTCGAGGTGGCTGAAGCCACTATGTAGGAGCTTGAGCACAAGATCACACTTAGAAGCCTTACGCATATTACGGTCAGATGCCCGCCCCTTCTTTGCCTGTTCTATGGCAACATTTTTGGGCTGGGCTTGGCGGATAAGATCTGCAAAGAAACTGCTGCTCCAGTAATGTACCTTTTTACCTTGTACCTATCTTTATGACTGGGCCACTAACTTACTCCCCTGATATCTATGTTGTCTTTGTAGGTTTTTTAGATTGTATAATTTACTGCTTGCTGTCCTTGTAGGTTTTTAGATTGTCAAATCCTTAACTGTTTTTATTAATTGCTGTATATGTATGCTTTTATGATATGTGTTTATATCGAAATAAAGCTTTACCTACCATCTACCGCTTTGCTAACTTCATCTGCCCATTAATTTCCACCAACTCATTTGGGGTTTTCTAAAAAAAAAAGTGTGTTCAAATTTTTTTGGTATAGTAATAACTCAATGTTTTGTACTGATTGAATCTCTGAATTGTAATTTTAAATATATATTCAAACAAAATGAAGAAAATAAGATAAATGAATCTATAAAAATATTTTTCTATATACATCATGTTTGGTCTTGTTTAATCATGGTCACATGTCTTTTTGTATGTTAATTTAGTTGGTTCCCTAGGTTCTTAGGCATCTGTTCTATTGTCCTTCACTACTGTTATTTTTTCAAAATAATTGTTGTTAGTCCCTACCAGTAGTGAACATATTATTAGTAGGGGTCCCCATTTTTTCCAAATTGCATAATAGGGCCCTACCCTGCCGCGTATTTTCAGTGGCCTTTGGCAGGCAGGCATTAAATCAGGCTGTCAACTAGGCTGAGACTCAGAGATGGATACAGTCATCCTACAGGTAGGTAGGCAGGTAGGTAGGTAGACAGACAGACAGACAGACAGACAGACGGATAGATACATAGATAGATAGATAGATAGATAGATAGATAGATAGATAGATAGATAGATAGATAGATAGATAGATAGATAGATAGATAGATAGATAGATAGATAGATAGATAGATAGATAGATGGATGGATGGATGGATGGATGGATGGATGGATGGATGGATGGATGGATGGATGGATGGATGGATGGATGGATATAGATAGATAGATAGATAGATAGATAGATAGATAGATAGATAGATAGATAGATAGATAGATAGATAGATAGATAGATAGATAGATAGATAGATAGATAGATAGATAGATAGATGGATGGATGGATGGATGGATGGATGGATGGATGGATGGATGGATGGATGGGTGGGTGGGTGGGCGGGCGGGCGGGCGGGCGGGCGGGCGGACGGACGGACGGACGGACGGTAGGTAGGTAGGCAGGCAGGCAGACAGACAGACAGACAGACAGACAGACAGACAGACAGACAGACAGACAGACAGACAGACAGACAGACAGACAGACAGACAGATAGATAGATAGATAGATAGATAGATAGATAGATAGATAGATAGATAGATAGATAGATAGATAGATAGATAGATAGATAGATAGATAGATAGATAGATAGATAGATAGATAGATAGGTAGATAGGACGGGAGGCAGATAGAGAAAAAGGCAGGCAAATTGAACTATTGGAAGGCAGGTGGATAGATATACTAACAGTCAGATAGAAAGGTAGACAGATAGACAGATAGGCGAGTAGATGGACAGACAGGCAGCAGACAGACAGATAGATAGGCAGGTAGATGGTCAGACAAATAGATAGGCAGATAGAATGACAGGCAGACAGGCAGGCAGGCAGACAGATAGGCAGGTAGATGGAAAGACAGACAGTCCGACAGACAGACAGGCATATAGACAGACAGATAGGCTGTCAAACAAACAGGCATGCGGATAGCTAGGCAGGTTGACAAACAGACAGAGAGGCAGATGTAGAGGCAGGCAGACAGACAGGTAGATGGACAGACAGGCACACAGACAGACAGACAGATTGACAGGTAGACCGACAGATAGCTATAGACTTATAAATACATATACAAACAACTAGATAGATAGATTGATGGATAGATAGATATGACTAGAGAGACACACACTTGGTTAGTTGTACAGCGCTCAGTGATGTATTATAAATTATAATACATTTGCTAAACTTTTAAATTTATGGATGGTTTTTTGAAAAAGACTTTCTGTACAGCCCCTCCCTTGACCTTGGTTTGTCAGATTCGGTTTCCTACGCTCAGCTTGGTCTGTACACAGAAGCCCATGCAACCGTTTCTATAACAACCCTACTATAGTTCAGAGCTTCTTACTGATTGCACGGTGAGGGTACCTCACATACCTTAGCAGTGGAGGACAGACAATAGGAAGGCAGAACTAGCGATGTTTGACTCGTGTTGCATGGAGACTGCAGGCTGCACGCTGCCCGGGAAAAGTTAAAAAAGAAGTGTAGGTTTGAGAGTCAGACAACACACCACCTGCTGACCACCGAGGCTCTTCTCCAACCACCATGGCGGAACCCAGGAGAATCCCAAACGCACCCATGCCTTTGGACATGGAACACCGCGACCCCAACAACTTGAACGAGCACGTGCGGGTGAGGGGCTGACATGCGTCTCTTTTTTTCTCGTCTAGGGCTTGTGGATGAGGAAGGCTTGGGGATGGGGTGAAGGGAGGAAGTGGCTACAACTAACTAATCTTGTTGTTGCCTCCCTAGTCTCCTGTGCTCATTACGCGGCTATTTGAGTCCTCCAGGGATCACAGTGTGTTCTAGTGATATTAAGATCCATGATGCATGCAAGTACTGACTAGTACTGGCTGATGTAAGACGCTTTCTCTGACGCGAGGCAAGGCCTGCTAAGGCTGACTGAATGTGTGTGGCCGCCCATCTATAAACAGCTCACTTACATGGATTAGGAAGGCAATACCTTTATTATGAGTCAGTGGAATGTTCCAGAATGTGCATGCGCTGTCGCGACCAGTGTCAAACAGCTATGAATGTGTGTCATTGCTTTTCTACACCATGACAGATTCTCCTGTATACATAATGGCCGCTGCCAGCCAGGCTCCGATGCTTTCATACACCACACAGCGAAGGGCATGTACTGCAAAAGCCAGATAATTTACTTGTGTTGGCATATGGCTGGATTTTGAGTACATTTCCTACTTCTGTGGAATTCATAAATAATTTCACTTCTTCAGAATGTCTGCAACGTTTGCATATTCTCAAGTGAACTTACACAACAATGTACAAGTGTGTATATTTCTGCATGGGCAAATGGACCTAAAAAGTGCATTCCCAATACTTCTCTTTTTGTTGGTTTCTCTTTGGGGGAATATATTTTTCCTAAAAAGAAACCCCTTAATCTGCATCCCTACTAATTTAGGATTATCCTATCTCCTTACGCGGCACGAAAAAGGATTTCGTCATACCCTTGATGGGAGTAAATCTATAATTCGTTTTAGGGTGGGAAACAACCTGCAAAAAGATTGGGGAATTCAACGAATTTGTGTCCCTAATAGTTGAAGGATGACCCACCCACAAATGCTTCCAAAGCCGGCTGTAAGAGCAGAGAAGGGAAGTGCAGGTCTTTTCTTTGCATTTTGGTACTTGTAGTCCTAAATTAAAAATAGCTTAACAAGGACTGCAAGTGCCAGAAAAAAAAATAAAGACTCTGGTCTCTATTAACTGCTTATAGATGGCCCTGTAAAGCTTGAAAGACCTCTTTACTAATACACTTGCTCCCATGAAACCTTTACCAAGTTGACCAAGTTTCCGTGTGAGAAAATCAGTGGGTGCTCCACTGTGCTTGATTTTGTGCACAAAAGCTGCTATTTGTGTTGCATTTATAATAGTTTTGAGAATCTGGCCCATGGTGACACAAAAATAAAAGGTGGCTTTCATTACATTTTGGCAAAGCAGGCTGTAGGTCAGTGCTTTAAATGGAAAAAAAACAAGTGCAGGTACTCATTAAATTGAGCTAGGGGCATGGTAGTGGGCGGGGTTAGCAGCGGGGTGAGACATGATGATACAAAAACACTTCTGTTGAGTATTCATTTTGTCCTTGATAGTTGTCTGAAACTTTCCATATGTGCAGAGAAGGGCATTTACACCAGTTGCAGCGCATACCAAAACATGTGAGAAATGTATCCATACAAACATTGTGCTAACTCGTTACACAAATATTTAGAGCTTCTTAATGTCATACTGTTTCTACTTATTTGCATTTTTATGCAAACCTTTTATATTCAAGAGTACACACACACATACACACAAAACAAGTATTCCACGCATGTATTTTCAAATACCTCCTAGTGTCCCGATTCTCTTCCACTCTGATTTAATTTCTCTTTCACACACAAACGTACACTCAAACAAGCAGAAAAAACACTCCCTATCAGTCTTCACATCTCTAACCTCTCGATCCCTCCCCCTCATTTCTCTCCTATTTGTATCTAACTCCGTCCCACTCTCTTTACCCCAATTGTATCCTATCATTCTCTACCTTCACTCTCTCTATTTCTCCGTACCTCTCCTACTCTTTCCATAGCTGTCTCAATCGCTTCCCCATCTCTATCTGTGCTTACCCCTTCTGTCTATCTTTTTCCCTTTTAAACTCTTCTCTGCTTCCTCTATCCCTGTCCCTTCAATCTTCACCTTCTCTGACCCCATTACTCGTCCTCTTCCCCTCAGCAGACTGCCCCACGGTTGGTAAGATTTCAGTGGCAGACAGTGAGCACTGCTGGGTCGTGAACATGTGCAGAGTCCAGCAGGGTAGAGGTCAGGGGCAGAACAATACTGACTTCTGATGGGAAGGTCAGTAGACCGCCTCTCACCTCACTTGGGCACGAGGGAGTCCGCCTAGGTAATGCCCACCACTTCATCCCCGCCCATCATGGACTCAATGTCACAGCAGGCGGGTGGGTGGGGGTTGATTTGCAGGGACAAATGTGTCAGGGGAAAGACAGTCAGACCCTAGTGAGAGGTTAAGGGGTGAAAGTGGCCACTCCTGGGCAGGCTCTCCCTCCTCCCACTCATGCAGTCTGCACACATCACTGTGCCCCAGGCAGAAAATGTCCCATACACTATCTAAGAAGACGTCCCAGTATGGAGGCTCGGCAGGGGGCTGTTGAGGACAATGAGAGCTTTTATCTGAGTGGGAGGGAGCAGAGGCACACTTGTCGCATCAGCAGGCCTCCAGCAGACCGCTCAGGCTGCATTGTGTCTCTTGCCACAGCTGATGACAGACAAACGGCAAAACGGCAAACATGCTGCTAAAAACCAGGAACACAGCTGGCCTTCAGCCCGGCCCAGTGCCCACCTTATCAATTCCACCCTGAATACCGGTACTCTTCTTGGCAGTGAAGAAGGGCCGGTACTCAGCTTGGTAAAAATAAGAAGTGCCGGTACTCAGTACCGGTGAGTACCGGCCCATTTAAAGCACTGCTGTAGGTAGAAAAGTACATAACATGCTCAGGAGAGAAGAGGACCAACTTTGGAATGGTCTATGGGTAGATATTTAAAGTGGTGAAATGTATGGAGAGAGTTGGTGGATAAATTAATGCATAAAAAGTGTATAGATACTTTTTAAATTAAGGGCCAGATGCCCATAGGCAATTGTTTCCGATTACTAAAATAGCAAATTTTAGCGATTCGCTATTTGGTATTCACAAACACCCACGTACAAATGTGTGGTTGACACATTTTTTGGCTTCCTAGTGGATCACAAAAAGACCTACCTCATGAATATTAATGAGGCAGGTCTCGGTTTGCAACCTATTGGGAACAGCAAAAGTGACAGGGATGGTGGACTACTGGGGTCAGCAGACTACCATGTCTGTGATTGTTTTTAAATAAAGCAATCGTTTTTTATAATTACAGTCTGTTTTCCTTAAAGGCAAATTGGATATTTTAATAATAATAATAATAATAAAGACATTTATAGAGCGCTATGGCTACGCCATCCCGGCGTGTCCCCGCACTAAAAAAAAGAGAGGAGAAACTCGCCAGGGGAGAGTACAGTGCAAGGCCCAAGACTCTAGGGCGGACTTACAAGGAGAACATGTGGGTTTTCAATTGACGGCGGAATTTGGTTTCAGATGATTCCAGGCGGAGGCTGGTGGGAAGTTTGTTCCAGCCTATAGCCGCCGCCACTCTAAAGGATCTGCCTCCCATTTTTTCTCTCCTATAGCGGTGGGTCACCAGCGTGCCCATTCCTCTCGACCTGAGCGGTCTACGTGGCTCATACCAGGTAGCCAGATCCGCCAGATAACTGGGAGCTTTGTGCCAAAGAATCCGATGACAGATTAAGAGGGTTTTGTACATTATTCTCTTTTTCACTGGGAGCCAGTGGAGGGCCTCCAGGGCTGCTCTGGAATTGGCTCTTCTTGGGAGTCTAAGCACTAGGCGAGCTGCAGCATTTTGCAATATCTGCAGTCGACCTATGCTTTTGCTAGAGGCTCCCATGAAGAGGGCATTCCCATAGTCGAGGCGTGACGTAATCAGTGCCTGGGTCATGGTGCGCCGAGCCTCCAGAGGAAGAAGGTCAAGGGTTTTATTGAGAGTCTTTAGGACTCCGAAGCACTTGCCCACTAATCTATTGATATGTACCTCTTAAGAGAGTGTGGGGTCTACCCATATCCCTAAGTTCTTAGCTTCAGAACAGGGTGTGGGCATAGAGCCTAGACAACTTGGCCACCAGTCACATGTCCAGAGCTGTTGATCACCACCAACCACCAAGACTTCTGTCTTGGAGCCGTTCAGTTTAAGACAGTGACTATCCATCCAGGTGGCCAAAGCTTGCATGCAGGCACGGAAGTTATTGGCTCCAGCTGCGGGTGTTTGGGTGAGGGTGAGTAAGAGCTGCGTATCGTCGGCGTAGGAAACAATCTCTACGCCGAACAATTGAACTACCTCAGCCAGGGGGCCATATATAAATTAAAAAGAGTAGGGCTTAGAGCTGAGCCCTGTGGCACCCCCTGTTCCAATACCCTCTCCTCAGACTGAAACGAGCCCCGCTGGACCTGAAAGCTTCTGCCCGTCAGAAACGATTTTAGCCAGCCGAGGGCTCTACCAGTCACACCTCCTCTGTTCAGACACTGTAGCAAGGTGATATGTGCTACAGTGTCGAACGCTGCACTAAGGTCTAGCATGATCAGTGCCATGGTTAGGCCTGCGTAAGCCCCTTGACGTAAGGTTTCGGTGGCTCGTAATAAGGCTGTTTCAGTAGAGAAGCCCCTTCGGAACCCTGATTGGGAGGGGTGCAGGAGATTGGTCTTCTCCGCATATGCCATCAATTGCATATTAGCAATTTTCTCTGCAATTTTCGCAGTATAGGGTAGTAAAGAGATGGGTCGTAAGTTCTCCAGGACATCATGGCTTACAGTAGGTTTTTTCCTAATAGGTAGTACAATGGCCTTTTTCCAGTTTATCGGGACGGTCTGGGAGTCAAAGGAAGTTACAAGGACGTGGCGGATGTAGGGTTCTAAGGCCACTATGCTTGCACCCAGGACCCTCGGGGGGGGCAGGATCACGTGGAGAACCCAATTTTATACTGGTGCAGATGGCTTCAAGTTCTTTGCTGGGCAGTACGGTAAAACACTCTAATCTCAATTTAGAATTTGGTAATGCCACTTCCTTCAGTTCTACGAAGGTTTCACCCTCAGCAGGACATCTAGAGAAGGAGCTGTAGATTTTTTTAACCTTGTTGGCAAAATGTTCTGCCACCTTATTGCAAATGTTCTTTTCATTTTTTTAAGAGCAGCTCTTAAAATATGTTTCAGCAAATATTCACAAACGGGGAAGGGGTTCCATGGGAACCCCTTCCCATTTGCAAATTGGTCACCAACTACTTGTAGTAGGCAGTAAAATGCAAATTTTTTGCGACCACATTTAGGTCGAAAAACATTCACATATTCTGCTGCGATTCAGTATTAGGAAGGGATGCCCTAATTACGCCCCTTTTCTACTACCAAATCGCTAAGCCAATTTGCAGATCAGTAATAGATTAGCGAATCGCAAATTAGGATTTGCACATTTCAAAAAGCCTTTTTGCATTCGCAAATGGGTGGACTATGTGAATCAGCCTAGTTTGCAAAGATAAAAACACTTTGCACATCTGAGAGCAAGGAAAGACACTTTGGTAGTGTGGTCGAGGGGAGAAGAATTGGGTAATAGTCAATTTGGTGTCAGAAGAGAAGAGGAATGACTTTGGAACGGTTGATAGGTAGATATTCAAAGTATTGAAATGTATGGAAAGAGATGTAAAATAGATCAATGCATAAAAAGGGCATATATACATAAGAGAGCAAAGAGAGACACTTTGGTAGTGGGACTGAGGGGTGTAGAATGGATTAAAACTAAGGTGCATATTCACGAGGAGTTATTGCCACGTTAACAGCACTTTCGGCCACTAATGTGGCAATAATTTTACCCCTCTATTGCCAAGCTGACGCTAACAGTCGTTAGCGACAGTTTTTAGGATGAAAGAGTCTGTTGTAAAGATCGCCACTTCTGTTAGCAATAATTATATGCAGGAGAGGTGTTCCAGTGCAAAAACGTCCGCAAAGATCACTACTCCATATTCACAAGGGGATCCTTGAACTTCTGAAGACCAAAAAACTGTCTCTAACTGCAGTTAGAGCCAGTTACTTGAGACCAGAAAATAGCTGGTCTTAAAAATGGGGATAACACTTGGGGCCACATCTCAGCAGGTTTTGGTGATGGGCAACACTGCAAGCAATGTTGCAGCACTGCCCTGCGACAAAACTACAGTGCAGGAACGCGCACCATCAATAAGATAGTGCTCATTCCTGGGCTCAGTCATGAAAAGTGTTGCAGCGCTGCAACAAGACAGCATTGCAACACTTCTCACTATGCCCTGCTTGCGACAGCATGAATGCGCTGTATTCATTGGACAGTGCTCCATGCCGCAGGTAATGACAGATAAGTCAGAAATCCTGACATATCTGTCTGCGCTAAAGTCACGCATTGCTGCAGTCGTGTCACGACCATGACGCAACTCCAGCAGTGCATGGGGCCAGCCTATCCCTGTGGCACTGTGTCATCCTCAAGCCTGCCATCAGGCAGGCGGTAGGTACTGACGCAGTGCCGTTCATGAGGGGTGCCCGAATGTCGCGCTGTTGGAGATCCATCGGTGGTGGTTGCGCGCTGCAGTGTCATCGTTTGGAAGCATTGGTGGAGTTTTGGTGTGGAGGAAGTTGACGAGACGTTCTTCGGTGGCCTTGATCCAGCTGCTAAGGGGTGCGATGATGGCGGTGGCATCCGGTGGGCAAGGTGAAGACGTGACGTTACCAATGATAGTCGGTCCAGGAGAGTCCGGTGATGTGGCTGTAGTCGAAGTTCCCGCTGGAGGAGTTGACATGCTCGACCATGTGTCCTGCTATGTGGCTTGTTGCGGTGACTTGCTGCTTGCGTCCGATGTAGGGGACCTCTCCCAGGAGAGGGTGGTGTTCTGGTCACTGGGGTTGTCCACGTGGAACTTGAGTTCACCAAGTAGGATGTTGTCAGTGGATGGGAGACCCTGGGGTGCAATGTGGTCTACAATGGTATTGGAGAATGGGGGGTCATGGCCCGGGGGGCCTGCACATGAGGATGCCACAGAAGATGTGTTTGGGCTTGGTCTGGATCTGAGAGTTGAGGTGGTCCATGGTCACCCTTGGGTCATTAGAATGCAGGGTCAGTCGGAGTGTGCTTCTGTAGGTGATGGCAATGCCACCTTGACGGTGGGGGGTGCTCCTTGCGGGTGATACTGCAGCCGTCAGTGATGGCGATGGCGATGTCCAGTCTGGAGCAGAGATTGGTCCTGGCAGGTGAGGTGGCGTCCAGGGTTGATGACGATGAGGGTGCTGGTGTCATAGGGTGGAGTGTCCAAGAGGAATGCACCTTGGTGCTGAGCGCGTTCCAGGGGCAGACAGACGCAAACGGCGTAGCCTATGGGTTACCTTTGGCACAGGTAATGACCATTACAATGCAGGCAGTACATCATTAACAACACAACTCCGACAACGCAGGGGCCTTTACATCGCATTTGATTACAACACATTGTGAGGTCGTAACAGGGTAATGTACAATTTTTCGGGTGGGTATGGGTTGAAGATGTAAAGTATGAAAATTGGGGTGTGTTTTGTGATAAAATATGAAAATTGGGGTGTGTGTTGGGTAAAATATGAAAATTGGGGGGTTTGTGATAAAATATGAACATTAGGGTCTGTTTAGAGGTATAATATGAAAATTGGGGTGTGTTTTGTGATAAAATATGAAAATTGGGGTGTGCATTTGGCTCCAATTTGATTTTTGGGTGTGTTTTAGGGGCTCTAAAAGGATTTCCAGGGTTCACGTTTGGTTTGTGGTGCAAAGGTTAGTTTTGGGTTGCACTCACTGAAGTGGTAATGGTGATATTTATGTATCCACTATGCAACACCTACTCTACTGTTGCAATGTGCCTAGTGTAAGTATGCATTGGAATGGAATGCGATGTTATGGCATGCATCACAACTACATATGTGCCTTTGGCATACGAGTGGTACGCCCGCTGTGCATGGGCCCACATAGGCCACCGTTTTGATGTGCTGGGGGGGCTGGACAGCTGTGAGGTGGTAACCACCGGAAAGAACACTGGATGGGGTGTGGACGCGGGGATGTGTGTGTGAGTGTAATGAGGGAAGTCTTAACTTGAAGCCGGGACCCTTGTCTTCGTAGCTCCTGCTCTCCTGCATCTGCTTCCGGGAAAAAGAAGTAGGCAGCCAGGCACCCTCCCCTGAGTCAATCACAACGCTGCAGCCAGTGGCCATAGGTGTGGGCATGTTCTCCACGCAGGCTATAATGCAGCCTGCATTGCGAACAGGGAAGTGCGCATGACTGATTTGTGCAGTCTGAGGGGGCCGACCACACTATCATTGCGCCCTTAAGTGGGCATGCCAATACGCCCATGCCCTGATTCGTGTTTAGAACAGTCCTAACCACCCTCCCACCCCCTGAGGGTACATAGCATGATTACATCAGTAAATTATCCCTTATTTTAACCTTTTGAATCTGTTTGTTTGGCTTCTCTGAGCCCGCGCTTCCCGCTTCCTGCTGCTGCTGCCCCAGCAGTCTGCACCCCTGTCCTTGCCCATTCCTGCCTCCCAGCTGATCTTTCCTCCCCCCTACCCTACTTAATGGCGTCCATGTGCCGCTGGCGCACCCAGGGTGCGGCTAAGGCAAGCACGTCTGCCGCCCGTCCGCAACCAGCACCAGGAACCCTGGATCTCGAGCCACCCACTGCTACAGCGCAGCCACCCTCCACGTACTCAACCCCCGGAAACTCAGAGACTGCCAACAGGACTCACCAAACACGACCCACGGCCAGTTCTCCTGCCTTCACTGCCGCCAGACCTTAACCAATACCCCGGCCTCCAATACAGCCGACACCAGCACCGGCGACACTCTAAGATGCATCCTCCTCAATGTGCGCTCTGTGTAGAAACACAGAGTGGAAATATGGAAGCTACTTGACTCTATCGCGCCCGACATGGCCTTCTTCACAGAGACCTGGACCAACGCCTCCTCCACCCCGCCATCCCGGATGGATACAAGATCCAGAGGAAGGACCGCCCCAACCACCCGGGAGGGGTCCTCGCCATCGCCCACAAGAGCACCCTCCGCCTAACCACCTCCAGCGAAACCTTCCCATTCCCTGAACACCAGCACTGCCAGATCCAGACCTGCCACAACTCTACACTCTGAGGAACCCTCATCTACAGACCCCCCGGCCCCTCAACACCCTTTGCCACCACCATCACCTACTTTATCGCACCCAACGCCATCCCCTCAATGAACTACATACTTATTGGAGACCTGAACTTCCACCTCGACAACCCCAGCGACCCGGACTCCACCATCCTTTCTGACAAGCTCACCAACATCGGACTTAAACAACTCGTCACCACACCGACCCACAGAGCAGCCAACACCCTCCACCCCATCTTCGCGGCAGGAAACAGTGTTCACTTCAGCCACACAATGCAATCGCCATCAACGGCAACCAGTCAACAGGGAATTGACACGATTCATTAAAGACAACACCATCCTCGACCCATCCCAATCCGGATTCCAAAGCAACCACAGCACCTAGACCACCCTACTTGCCGCCACAGACGACATCCGCACCCTCCTGGACCAAGGCCACTCTGCAGCCCTCATCCTACTCGACCTTTCAGCGGCCTTCGACACCGTCTCCCACTGCACACTAGTCGCCAGACTACACAATGCCGGCATACAAGGAACAGCCCTAGACTAGATCCGATTATTCCTCACAAGAAGAAGCCAAAGGATCAGGTTGCCACCTTTACTGTCCGACTCCACGTAAATCACCTGTGGGACTCTAAACAGAGCCCGACCCTCTTCAACATCTACATGGCCTGCTTGCCGCTATTGTCTGACAAAATGGCCTCAACATCGTATCCTACGCTGATTACACCCAGCTTATCCTCTCCCTCACCAAGGACCACACCACTGCCAGACTCAACTTCCAGAAAGGAATGCAAGATGCTGCAGTCTGGATGACCAACAGCTGCCTGGAACTCAATGCCGGGAAGATGGAAGTCCTCATCCTTGGAAACAACCTTTCAGCGTGGGACAACACCTAGTGGCTGAACGCACTCGGAAGCCCACCTACCCCCTCGGACCACGACAAAAACCTCGGCATCGTACTCAACTCATCCCTCACCATGAACCAACAGGTCTATGCCTTCACCTCCAGCTGCTTCAACATCCTCTGCATCCTCCGCAAGACCTTCAAATGGATCCCCTGGAGTCAAGGAAGACAGTCACCCATGCACTTATCACCAGCAGACTAGACTATGGAAACGCTCTCTAGGCCGGCATTTACAAGTCCCTACTCTGCAAACTCCAGGCATTACGTGACACCGCCAAGATAAAGGGGGCCCCAGGAGGTGAATAATAGGAAGGTTGGACAGGGGAACAAGAGCTAATAACAATCAAAAGAACCCAACCTGTCTAACGATAATATAGGGAGTGCCCGTCAAGGTCACTACAAAATTAGAACATCGCTAGGCTAACAAGAACAAATCCCCCCAAACAAAATAGAGAGGATTTTTTTATATGACAAAAAATATGTTTTTTATTTTATTATTCTTAGTATTTACAACATTGTGTCAGAGTTTACAAAACAATAACATAGGGCATAGTCTTATTAGTGCCAACAAAACAAATAAGTAGGGTCCCACATTCATACACTCAAAATACACTCACATCCTCAAATACACACATACTCATACACTCTAACGATTCAAGAGCAATTTACCATAAGAAGTGTTGTCAAAAATCCACAGCAATTAAGGGTCCTATACAAGGGATTAATATTGACAAAAAACTAGTGTGCGTCCTCTTAGTGGAAGGTTGTAGACATATCTGGATGCACAAGGTTATCCAGCGCCAAAATGCATTTTGGTGTCTAACCCAATATGGGTCACACCTTCATCAGGGTGACCAGATCAAATGTGGGACACAAGAAAAGAACCACCTAAGAGAATAATGGAGTGGTGTGAAACCATCACAGTCAAACATTGCAGTTTTTAGATTTACATACAACTTTAACAAAAGTGATGAATTTAAAGTAGGGGGATAATATGTTAGCAGCGAGGACACAAGTACAGTTTTTTCATGTTTAATGATGGTCATATTTGAATATCAATTAATGAATAGGAGTAGCCTGCACAATGAATAGACCCATAATACACCAAAAGACAGAAAGACTAACCCAGGTACCTGTGAAGATCAAAGGTATGAATTAAGTGACATAGATTAGCCCAAGAGTTTTATCTATATATATATATATCTATGATATAATATACCTTAATGCGGGGCATCCAGGTCAACCCACAGGATCAATGGGGACAAAAGGAATCTAGGATGTCAATCTGAACAAGTTTATTTAGGGAAAAAGATGGAGGGTAAAAAAGAATATCCGGACTGTGCCAGGACTCCAGTGGGGGGCACATATCAAGAGATAAGATAATGAGAATATGATGGACGGGTGGGCTCCTCAGGCTCTAGTATTTAACTGGTTTAAAAATGCACTGAAACTGAGGTCCAGTATCCGTAGGTCGGGGCACTCACTGGCGCAAATGCAAATCAGTCCATTCTCATCTAAAAAGGTGGATAAATAGAAGTCTGATAAGTAAGAATGTCTGTTTCCATAACGGACTCAATAGAACATGCACACCAATTTGTCCAATGGTTCAGTATTCCTGCATTGGAACATGGAGTCACAGTGGTAATACCTAGCCCTCTTCAGACAGTCTTTGATCAATTTGGTGGGGTATCCTCAGGTGAGTAGTTTCTCCTTTAGAATGTCCGCTTGTTTCAGAAATTCATTCATATCAGTACAATTTCTCTGAAGACATGTGAAGTTTTTACGTGAAACCGCCGCCAGACTTGTCCTCGGCATTCCCCAGCACGAATACATCAGCCAACACCTACGAAGACTCCACTGGCTCCCAATGGAGAAAAGAGTCACCTTCCAAATTCTCACTCACGCCTACAAATGCCTGCACAATGGACCCAAATACCTCATTGACAGAATCAACTTCCATGTACCCAAAAGAAACCTCCGATCTTCCAATCCCGCACTGGCCGACACACCGCACACCCACAGAACCAGAGCAAGCGTAAGAACTTTCGACAACATTACAGCCAAGAACTGGAAAGAGCTACCGGCAGACATCAGATGCGTCCCCTCCCTGAACACCTTCAGGAAGACCCTCAAGACCTGGCTCTTTGGCTAACAGATCTGTGGAACCCCCCACCCCCCCTCTGTGCCTTGAAACCCTCACGGGTGAGTAGCACGCTTACAATTCCCCAGATTGATTGATTGCGTTATCATCATGTGATGATTGTTCCTCTTCAGCACTGCTTGAGGCAGTGGGACAACGCTCTTCCACCACAGCGGAAGAGCCGCCACTGGGTGTGCCTCATCTATGTGTAATAGGCCTGAGCGACTCACCCCCTGGCCCTCCAGTGCTAGGCATCCTACCTTCTCCTTACCTGGAAATTGACACTGTGGTGCAATCCACTGCACTCTCTCCAAATCTGTTACTCAGCCAGCAGGAGCCTCAGCCAGGTGTGATTACACTAGGCTGGGTACAGCAGTCCGCTGGTGGACCTCCCGATGCAGTTGATGCAGCAGGCCCCCCTTAGGGCTGACGTTGCAGTGCTCATGCCACACAAGTTTGGCGTAGCACAGGGGCCTCATCTTCCACAGCGTACGGCCAGCCCAACATCATCCGGCCTATGATGAAGGAAGACGGCACACACCGTTGGAAATCCCCTCCGTGCACCCCGGTGTAGTGGTGGATCGTAATATGCGATGTGGACCTCACTACATTGCCCTCCACAGCATACGGCCAGCCCAACACCATCAGGCCTGTGATGCAGGGAGATGGCACACACTGTTGGGAATCCCCTCCATTTACTCCACTACTTTGGTGCGCAGGAGCGCCTCTACCATTAATAGCTCCAAGGGTCGCAAGGCGGTCTTCTCACACAGGTCAGCAACGAGTCTACATGCAACCTGCAAGACTCCACCACCAGGTACGGGCAATCGTTGTGCCTCAATGTCTACCGCCAGGGCTCATCAACTCCCAGCTCCTCTACATCCCACTCCGGGCTCCAGATGCAGGTCCAACAAGGCATCCAGGCTCCAGACTCAGGTCCACTGAGGCATCCAGGCTCCAGGCACAGGTCCAGCAAGGCATCCAGGCTCCAGACGCAGGTCCAGCGAGGCATCCACACTCCAGACACAGGTCCAGCGAGGCATCCAGGCTCCAGACGCAGGTCCAGCGAGGCATCCAGGCTCCAGATGCAGGTCCAGCAAGGCATCCAGGCTGCAGACACAGGTCCAGCGAGGCATCAAGGCTCTCATCCTGGTCATGCTGGATGTTGAGTGGTTTGCAGGGGTTGTTGATGTGTGCTGCACTTGGCACCGGCTGCTCCATTCTGCATTCCTATTGGTTTTTATGTTTATTTTATATTGGCGGTTGACTGATAGGCTATTTTTTTGCATTAGAGGCAAAAAACTCACGTTGGGCTGACTAACATGAGTTTTTTTGCTGCTAATGGGCCTATTGGTATCTTTCTCCCGCTAACACCGGATTTCCTATCGCCATCGTGCTGATGTTAGCGTCAGTTTTCACTTCTATCGCCATGTAGCGACGGTTTGTTAATACAACGCTAACATGGTGATAGTTTTCAGGGTTAGGCAGCAATAAAAAACTGCTAACCGGTTGCGGAAATTGTGGTCGGAGGAACTCTTGGCGTTTATGATGGAACTTATCATGGCTCTGGATAAATATTAAATGAGGACTACTGCTACTCTTGCTGGTGTTTGAATAGATTGAAATACACATTGGGTGGAGCTCACTTTAAGGGACATTGAATGTCACAAGCGTTGGTAGATACAGTGCTGATCTAATTGGAAATCTGCCTTGAGGAAGCCCGCAGGGGGCAAAACGCGCGTCGGCTGTGAAGCACTTTGTTTTAAAAGAAATAAAATCTTAAATGTGTCTACACTAGGTGATTCCCTTAGACTGAGAAGGAGTGCCTGTGCAAGAATTCAATCTGAAGAATGGTGCTGAATGCACAGGGATAATAGTCACTTGATATGATGTGCGCTGGTGTTTCTGTTTTCTATGGATGTGTTGGTGGGCAGACTGTCTATGGCTAATGCTTAAGGTGGATAAGCATTCCACATCAAGGCTGCACTCAATAGTTGGTCTACATATATAGATATATGGTCTTGTTCTTGTATAGGAAAGAGACACTTTTTGATGTGCATATCGGATATAGCAAATCCGCCTCTTTTGTAATGTAACTGGTGTTTGCGATAGGTTTCGCCGGTCCTTGAAAATATTCCCCTAAATTTGGAACTAGGGCAAAGAACTAAGTGATATAAAGAAGGAGGGATTTAATTTCTGATACATTATTGTGCAAACATCATTTGGCTGCATCAAATCTGGTTGTTGTGTTAAGAGTTTTGTTCAGTTTAAACCCCTGCTTGCTCTGCAGTGATCTGAGGTTGTTCAGTTAACAATACCTCATTTTTGGTATAGCACTTCACATCACACTTCTGATGTTTCTAACTGGTGCAAAAAGGAGGGTTCTATTCTCCAGTTTAATGGTACTAAATTCATCCATCTAAAAGGCAAAATTCACTGCATGTTTCAGCAGTTAGATATCAGATCACTGAGCCATCCTGTTAACTAATCAATGAAGAGGAGGGCTCTTCCATTTGTTAACGTCCTGGGGCCATGTTACACATAGTGCCCCAGGGGCACAACAGGTTTGTGAGCCCATTCTTTACGCACCTGGGGCACTATGGTATTGTAGAAGGGAAAGCAGAACCATTTTGCAGCCCCTTCTGTAATACTGATAGTGCAGGTGCACGTGTAGTGCCAGCACTATCTTCAAAGGGTAATCCCTCAATAGAATGGGAGTGTGGCTCCATGCAAATGATGGAATCACTTTGCCTCTGCACCCATGCCATATTCCGGACTGGGGCGTTGAGGTAAACATGTCCTTAGGAGACGCACTGACAGTGCACTACAAAAAGGTGGCATTCTGTAAATGCGCCCCCAGAGGGCTGCCCTCTAGAATGGGGAAGTGGGTATCATGGCCCCCTAAATGACATGCACTTGCAGGTAGGGGAATGACTCACTCTACCTGTCAGCAACAGGATCTCTCCACCCTCTGTACACAGAGAAACACTGAGATGCTTGGAAGCAGCTGCTCCGTATAACACTGAATGCACTCCCCTGGAAAGTGTGAGTTCAAAGATGCCCTGGGGGTAGCATATCCGTTATAAAAGGCGGACTATCCCGATCTGTGTCAGGCACATCTTTTCATAGGTGCGCCATGGTGCAAGCAGGGAAAGTGCACCCTATGTGTAATATTTGCCCAGGTGGACAAGTTGAGCCTCATCCTGCCTGGGCACTAATGACACATGAAATAACTTAGTCCATGATCAATAACACTGGGGTCCTCATTTATGAAAAGTGACGCATCACTGCGTGAAATAAGCGATGCACCACTTTTCATTGCACCCTCCTTGCGACACCAATGATGCGTCATATTTACAGTATGACGCTTCATGTCGCAAGGAGTTACAGATACGTCAGTATTTCTGATGTATCTGTAGGCGCAAAATGGGCGCATTGCTGGAGTGTGTCACAAAAGTGACACAACTGTTACACATGGGCAAGTCCCATGTTCAATGTGCCTGCGTCAGTCTTACGCCTGCCATGAGGCAGGCTTAAGATATTGACGCATTTGAGTCCTAGAAGTGGCGCAGTGAAATCTCATAGATTTCACTGTGTCACTTCTACGACCCTTTCTTGCGTCGGAACGCCCCCCTGCATACATTATACCTGGCGCAGGTATAATGTGGCGCAGGGGTTTACAAAGTGAGACATCTCCCTAGATGTCTCACTTTGTAAATATGATGCAACAGGGCGCATTTGTTACACCACTGGTGCGTCACAAAAGGTGACGCACTAGTGGCGCAAAAGTGACGCAAGGGCTCATAAATAAGCCCCTAAGGGCCCGATGTAGGTAGCCCTTTACCGATCGGAATCGGCCGAAAATACCGATTTTCGGCCGTTTCCGATCGGTAAAGGGCTATCGAGATGTAGGGGCACATTTTCGGTAATTTTACCGAATCGTTATCATTTCCGAATCGGTAAAGTTACCTAATCGGTAATATTTACCGATTCTGTAATGATAACGAATCGGTAGAACTACCGAAAATGCAATGTAGGTAGCCAATGTTCCATCAGCACATGGCCTACAGAATCGGTATTTTACCATGGAATACAAATCCATGGTAAAAAAACGATTCCTGTGTACATGCACATCTGTGCATGTACACATGTGCCATGTGACAGACAGACGTGCCCTTAGGGCATGTCTGTGTGCCACATTGCACACATGCCTGTTTTGGAGGTGCTAGAGGGTGTCAAAGTGACACCCCCTGCACCCTTGTGAATTCTTAAATTACCGATTCGGTAAATACCGAATCGGTAATGCCTAATCATTCCTATGGGCTTCAAAGCCCATAGGAATGAATGGGCATTACCGATTCGGTATTTACCGAATCTGTAATTTAAGAATTGTTAAGGATTCGGTAACGAATCCAGATGTTGGGACCTACATCCCATTTACCGATTTTGGAATACCGAATCGGTAGGATTCGGTATTTCAAAATCGGTAAATGGGATTTACCTACATCGGGCCCTAAGTTCCCAAACATGCAGATGTGGACTAAATGCTAAGTTGGCTAAATTGCGTCTTTGCTACCCAGAGGACCATTTGATGTTCTGGGTAAATAACTCCAGGCTTACCAATTTCTACAGTAAGTCAGGAGTACTCCAGGCTCACTTCTCGAATTTAGGAGTTCTACATGAGTAAGTCATAATGAAATCTGTGCAAATCATTCTTCTAATCGACTGCTGTTTTAAAGTGTAAATATGTGCTGCATACATATTTGTAGAGAATTGTTTAAGCAAGGTATGGCCCCCATTGATCACCAATCAACTTTAATAACTCTCTGTGTACCCATTCTGCTGTCAATAATTGGATGCACCTTAAGATTACTTTATAATTATAAATAATTATAAATGATTATTATGCATTTAGAACTAATAAAATAAAATGTGTTAGCATGTTTTACTTATTCCATTAATTAAAATATATCAATTGAATTTATAAATATTTTTTTTTACTTAAAATTAATGTCCTCCCTAGCTTTTTAATATTTTTTTTTTTTTTTAGATAAATATTTTTATTCTTTTTCTTAGCCATCGGTATAATACAGTACCCAAAAAAGAATTACGGAAAAAACAATAACAGGAAATAGAGCATACATAATATACAAAAATAGAGAAATAACATTAATCAAAGCCTAATACAATAACCATAAACATACAAGGGAAAGACAACATCAGCAAAAATAATAACACAATTTAAAGTAAGAATCTAGAGAGGCAAATACAAAGATCCAAAGAAAAGGGAGAAAAAAAATATTATATTAATCCCATTGGAGGCTAGACAGACCCTTTTAAATTTTAACCAAGATCGTGGGCCTCTGGCCTTGGCTAGTGCTAATTTCATTTCATATATTCGTCTAAGTAAGGTCCAAAATTTGTTAATGCTTGGGCTCGTGGTTTGAATCCATACTCAAGCTATACATAAGCGAGCACATGCTATAACAATTGAAACTAATAGTCTTTTATAACTGCCCATGTCTTGTATTACCCCCAGTAATACTTCCCTCTATGCGATCTGGACATTATTTCCAACCAATAATGGACCTGTTTGCTGTTTGCTCCACGGACCTTTGCCCTTGGATACTTGTGTGGGAGCTTTTTACTCTCTGGACCCCTACACCTCGCCGGACCCGCTCCGCGGGTCCCGCATCGTTCCTGAAGCCTGAGGGGAACTGTTGCTTCAAGGAAAAGTGCCAGTTGGGGAGTTCAGGGCTGCTGCTGGGCTGCGAGCGACGACCGGGACTACAGCTCCCAGGAGTCCCCGGTCGGCCGATCACCATCACCTGGCCCGCTCTCCCTGCAAGCGCCGCCCCCAACTCACAGGTGGAGTTATTTTCTTCTACTTAGTCCAGCCCTGTGACGCGAACGCGGGACGCGCGCGGACGGAGGCGCGGGCGAAGACCGGGCAAAGAGCGGGCCGTTTGAGGCCGTTCGAGGACGGCAGAGGACGGCCCTGGCCCACTCCCCCTGCCTGCAGACTCCAGTAAAAGAAAGAAACGATGTGTACCAGGGAAACCAGGAGCAAATCTTCCTTGGCTGCGGCTGGAGCCGCAAAAGGTACCATCGACAATTACTTTGTTAAAGCTGGATCACTCTTGATTGAGGAAATAGAGGTCCTGGAGAGAAGAATTTCCCAGGAAATAGACTGGGTCAGGAGATCTTCAATGGGACCATTGGCTCAAGCTAGAACTCCAGAGGGGAGATTAGAACCTATTAACAATGCATCGAAGGATAGGGGGGCTAATTACTTATCGAGCGACTTAACCACCAACCCAGATTTTACACTAAAGGTTCCGAGTGACCTTGACGATATGAGCCTAATGGCCCTGCCCAAAGTCCAAATACCTCATAATCCATCTGCAATCCCACCCCCGACTCTTGAACCAAACACAGTCCAGGTCATCGACAAAGAGACTAACTTTGAGCTAACAAGGGGCACCAGGGAAGGCGCCATACAAAAAAAGAGAAAGGGGGGACCAAACAATGAAGGCAGTAGGACAAAAGCCTCAAAATCCAATTCACCAAAGGGAAATGTTACTAACATCACCAACATTGACATTAATCAGAACACCCCTAGCATAACAATTTCACCTTTGGCACCCACGCATATAGCTAAATCGGCTGATTTAAATAACATCGCAGTGGAAGATTCCAGAGATGATATTACACTCGCTGATATAGGCGCACTTTGTAGGTCTTTATTGAGCCCCCTCGAAGCTCGCTTAATAAAGATCGAAGCTAGGTTGGTCAATATTGAAAAGTCTACTGTCCAACTAGCAGACCTAATGAAACTTGAATTGAATGGAGCCAAGGGGGACATAGATCCAAAATGCGCAAAAGGAACTGCGGCCACAATAATCCCAAATAAAAAGGCCATGGCTTTAACCATTCAGGACCCCCAACCCACATTACTCCAAAAGAAGACCCCTAAATCTCTCCCTAACCCTAATACAAATACTGCCCTTCTAACGACCCAGCAGTCTTCGCTCCCAACTCCCACTATTCTTCCCCCATCCAAAGACCCAGCCATAACCCAGATCACATCTCAGACTGAATTAACTCTCTCGGGGAAGAAATCCACCATTCCCCGCAAATCGAAACCTGTGAATCTTCCACCAGAGGCGTCCCCTTATACTGTGATTCTGACAGGGGTCCCTGAACTAAAACTTGCGATACAAGAATCATTCCCCTCCCTTAAAAATAAAGTCATTAGCTGGTTGTCTATCAATAGACCGCTCCCACATGGCATAACTAGTAACATCACCATGGTAAGGCGGGCCCCGTGGGTGGGATATTCTAGAAAAACAATCAGAGGAGACTGCGTCTTGGTCACTTTCAGAGAGCCAAACACAGCTTCTTACATTTCCACATGGCCCTCTGATGACCAAGGCAGTAACATCCAAGTCCTCCCACTCTCGTTTTTCTACCCTTCGAATTTATACAATTCGGAGGATCAAAGATGGGGGCTACATCAGGAAATGCTGGACGACTGGGGGAGTCGTTCCAGGGAGAGAAGGGATCCTTACTATCAGAAATGCAGAGTCCCTGATCACGTTTTACCATATGGGGAGGAGGCAGGATGGGAGTATAAAGTTGGGAGGAGGGGAGGAGGGGGGAATTGGGAGAGGAGTTCTAGGGCCATATAGAATGCACTACCCTGCCCAGTTCCCAGCCTACAATAGATATAGTAGTCTGGAAATGGTTGACTGACAATTCAGCTTACAAGGAATAGAGTCCTCCCCAACCATTTGGACAGGGAAGAGCACATCCCCAGAAAGATCACAATCCACAGGAGCATATAGGGAATTAACACCCCACCACATAATAGAGCCTCCCCTAGTGGATATATCTGAGACTAATTCTAACAACGTTTTGGACCAAGGGAAACTGCCGCCTCTTCTGTGGGTCAACCACGAGACTAATGGCTATAAGGCCCCAAATATAGGGCCACCTAACAGCAAACCACCATCCATGACAATAATCTCATGGAATATTGCTGGGTTGGCCAATAAAATCGATAACCCGGAGTGGGTCTCCTTTATCAATCTAAAGAGTGTATGTCTCTTCCAGGAAACCTGGGCTAGAGAAGAACTCAGACGACAAGGTTATGCAGTATTCTCTAAACCAGCCAAGTGGGGGGGACGGGGTAGACTGTCTGGAGGGTTGGCGACTTGGGTAGCTTCAGACCTGGGCTGCCAGGCCAGATGTATGGCGACAGGTTCTGAGGACATCTTAGCTGTCCTCCTTGAGTGGCCCAATTCCACGAAATTGGTGGTAGCCAATGTGTATTCGAGGCCTGTACCCACATCACAAGAATCTACTACTATAGAGGAGCTCTCGGCTTTCCTAGCTAGTATCCCAGGGGAACTCCACTGTATAGTGGGCGCTGACTTAAATTCGCACTTTGAACCATTACCAGGCCTTCGTGATGGATCCTCCTATGAAGAAGACTCACGATGGCTAATCCCGACCACGGTGGCGCCCCCACCCAGAGCTTGGACCCCTCTCGCATTGCAGATAACCGCCCTTATTCTAAACCAGAGTTTAAGGGCCTGCAATGGGCGTTGCAAATCAGACATGCCCAGCAAATATACCTACAATAAACCAGGCAGCGAATCGCGACTTGATTATATTCTTGTCAAATTACCGTTGTGGTCTCAAATCATTGATTTTAAGGTTACCGAGAGATGGGACAGTGACCACAACGCCTTAGAGCTTGAATATGCCCTGCCAGCAAAAGAGGATATAGCCCCCGCTCCTAGTAACAATAAGTCAGGCCTGCTCTTGGTAAATAACCGGAGAAGAGTAAGGTGGGAGAAACTGGCCACTAGCAGTAATAAGCTACCAAAATTGTATGCCAGAATCACCCCACTCTTAGAGAGCGCATTCTACACTGGGGCGAAAATAGAAGAAGAGGGTAACAAGGAAATGCTGGCTCAAATCCATGTAGATTTAATTAGTACCTTGGAGCTGGACCTTTTCTCCAAACAAGAAGGAAAAACCGGCCCAACAACTAAGAGATCATGGTACAATGCTACATGCAGGGACGCAAAAACGAAATTGCTTTTAGCAATAAAGGAGAATAAACCCAGGGAGGAAATCCAATCCTGGAGAAGTGCCTACAGGAAACTCCTGGTGAATGCCAGGGCCGAGTGGGACCAACAATACTGGGAAGAACTAGCAAGATCACTTACCATCAGAGACTCCTGTAAATTCTGGTGAATAGTGGCCAATGGAACAGAGGATTTATCCTCTGCTATCGAACCGAATATAGCTCCCAGTACATGGCAGAACCACTTCCAGTCATTGTAATCAATAGAGGAGGGGGCACTCACCAGATCACTCAACAGGACAGTACCAGATTCCAAAGGGGAACCTTTCACAGAAAAAGAGGTGAGGGTAGCTATAGCTGGGTTAACAACAGGGAAAGCCCCAGGCCTTGACGGGGTACCTGGCGATCTATTCAAGCAAGAACCTGGGATATGGGCCCCTTACCTTATGCCCATATTCAATGCTGTCTTGGGGGGGATGGAGGTCCCCGATACTTGGCTGGGGGCAGAGGTGGTTCCTATCCTGAAGAAGGGATCCCCTCTGCTCCCATCCAATTATCGTCCGATCAGTCTGATTGACGTATCCCAAAAGCTCTTTGGGAGACTGATCTTAGATAGGCTACAGAACTGGATTGAAGAGATGGAGATTTTGACTCCTTACCAGGCGGGATTTAGGCAAGGGGTGTCCACAACCGATCAAATTTTCAGGTTCAACCTGTTATATTGGAATACAGTACTAATCGAGGGCGGCACCTTGTACACAGTTTTTGTGGACTTACGTGCCGCCTTCGATTTGGTTCCAAGAGCGAAATTATGGCAGGTTATGGAGGAGATGAATGTCCCGGGAGACATTTTGGCAATCCTCATGAGACTACACCACAACAACTACGCGCGGGTTAGGTGCGGTAGAGGTGGTAAATTAACAGGAAGGTTCCCCGTTTGCAGAGGGGTAAGGCAGGGTTGCGTGCTTGCACCGACCCTGTTCTGCCTCTTTGTGAACGGGGTTATCGCTCATTTGGATAGGATCCCCAACATTGATGCTCCAAAAATGATTGGCAGCAGGGTGCCTGCAATTATGTTTGCAGACGACACCCTGCTGCTGTCTAAATCCCCGATGGGCATACAACGAGTCTTGAACAGTTTTCTGGAGTTCTGCACTGATAGGGGACTCGAAATCAACCCGCAGAAAACCAAATTCATGATTCTCAATCCCAAACACCTTAACCGCCCACCACCCATCCTAGGTACAGTCCAATTGGAACAGGTCCATACCATTGAATACCTGGGGATTACGCTCAATGAAAATTTAACGTGGTTACCCCATCAGTTAAAAGCTAACATTAAACTGGCACAGTTGGCGGGTGGCATAATGAGATTAGCGAATAAATCACCCTACCGGCCACTCACCCCCGTCATTCAAATCTACAAGGCACAGGCTCGGGGAGGTGTCACTTATGGGGGTGAACTGTGGGGCCATATTCCATCACCAAAACTACTCACTACTGAGAACAAGTTCCTGAGGCAGATGACCGCTCTTCCACTGAGCACTCCAATTCTCCCTCTAAGGTTGGATCTGGCCCTCCGGCCTATAACCGAGGAGCTGGGGTTCAAACTGCTTGCATTCTGGAGACGCCTATGGAGCAGCCCAGATCTCAGTACTTATAGAGCAGAGCTACAGGAATTCTTAATGTTGCCGAATGCCACCAGAATACCGTGGCTAAAATACATTAAGAGAACTTTTGAGGTAATTGGATTCCCTGAACTCTGGTCAGATCCTGCAAACACAAGTACTAGGACCTCCAGAAAAATACTATCGAGAGCATATTATGATCATATGCTGCTACAATCCGTCAATGGCATCAGAGATGGATCCCTAACCGATCAGTTCATAAAAATTAAAGACTCTTATCAACTGGAAAGTGTCCTAGATGCTATGACCCCGGCAATAACCAGGAAATTATTCCTTCAGTGGAGATATGGGACCCTCCCCTTGGCATCCTTCACAGCAACATGGTCCTCCCACCCTTCTATAGAAAACTGTCCCGCTTGTGCCCATGTAAAAGAGAACGATGCACATGTGATCTTCTTTTGTCCAGCCTATAAGCGGAGTAGGAAGTACTGGCTCGTTCCTTTACTTAAAAACATGGGATTCAGAACTTTGTTGCCTGCCTATAGAGTTCTAAAGACTGATTTGGCCCCAATTCTGGTTTTTGCACTATCCAAATTTTTAACTTCAATGTGGTATGCCCGCAAACGCTATATTAAGAGACTTGGTGACTCAGTATAGACTTGATTTTTGGCACACCTCAATTATATTAATTAACTACGATCACTATTCTTATTTAATGCGTTCTTAATTTGTAAATGAATTGTTTTATGATGTTATGTATATCTTTTATGATCATGTGATCGAAATAAAGATTTTTCGAACTCGTACTCGAACTCAAATAATGTAAGTATAGATGTTACATCTGTCCAAAATGTGTTCACCCTTGGACAAGTGAGGAACATATGTCTTGGATCTGCAGCATAAACATAGCATTTTGGACAAAGTGATTTAGCCTAGGGTTGGATTGTAGCCCATTTGGAAATGAGCTTAGAGGTGTAATACAACATGAAAACTATCCTATGTTGTTGAAGTTTCAAATTAACAAAAGTTACAGCTGCATCTACAGTATCCAGTGAAGCCTGTATTTCATCGCCTGTTTTATTGGTTTGAAAAATCCTACCTGCACACCTTCGTCCCTTGCGACTGCTAATAGTTTCTGATAAACTATACTGATAGTTCCTCGGCCTGAAGTCTGAAAGAGTGCAGATAGTACTTCAGAGGGACTCATCATTTTTGATATCCTATGGCCCTGTAAGAAATAGTCCCTTACTTGTAAATACTTAATAAATGTACTGTGTAGCAGCCCAAACTCCTCTTTCAGTGCTAGAAAAGATCGAAACTCTTGTCCATCGAAAAGCTGACCAAGTTGAGAAATAGCCTTGTGCAGCCAACATCTACCAATGTGATCATGGAGTATGTCGGGCAGTATAGGATTGCCCCACAACATCGTAAAATGAGGCAGCACTGGCAAAGAGTATTCCTTTCGAATGTCAAGACATTATCCGGGTAACATTTCTGATTATCTTAAACCTGACCAGCGTGTAGTAATTAGGGTCAGCCGATTCATAAAGCAGGAACACAGTAGTTGGTCCACAAGCCAGTTGGTATGACAGCCAAACAGTATCAGTATCAGGCCCACTAAGCAAGCTTTATATTCGATCAACAAATACGCCCAAAAATAGGATTTGAAATCAGGACGCTAAAATAGCGGAGAGCTCTCCTTGCACGTCTGTAATCCCATATAAAACTGCCAATGGCATTATCTAGACACTTGAAAAACATCCAGGGAACTCTTAAAGGGATTGTGTGATATAGATATAAAAAGTTTGGGAGAATATTAATTTTCACTATGTTGCACCATCCATATATACTAAGAGGAAGCCGGTGCCAACTACGCAATTTTGCTGTGACTGTTTTAAGCAATGGCTCATAGTTCAGAGAGACCACATCGTCCACTCGGCTACTAAGACATACTCCCAAATATGTTGCTGTTGTTGTAATCCCTAGTGTTGTTGGAGCAGTTTCAAGTTGAACATTTTAAATTGTCTGAGTCTTAGTCAGATTTAGTTTATAGCCGGAAAAAGAGCCGAAACGCTGTGCCTCTTGTGTGATTTTGACTATAGCATCTACCGGGTTAGAGGAAAAAATAGCAATGTCATCCGCATATGCATGACATGGCAGCCCATATTAATACAGCCATACAACATATAGGGATGGTGAAGCTGGACGCCGAAAAAGCCCTTGGCTGACTTGCCTGGGGAGCACTATGGCCGACTATGTCATCATTTGGCCTCGGTCAAAGGTTCATCTCTGTGGTTCAGAAATTGTATAGCAACCCAGCAACAGCATTCAAGCTGAACAGCCTTTCTTCAGACCATTTTGCAGTTCAAAGGGCTACGCGGCAGAGCCGTCCGCTATCCCCATTATTGTTTGCTCTTGCTGCAAAACATCAGGATTCCTCCAGTATCTCATAGCGGCCTGGAATTAAAATATGTATTACATGTAATAACATTTAATTAAATGTTATGCATTTTGGTATTAATTTAAAAAAAATATTAAAAGTGTCATTTTTTTTAAAGAATACGTTAAATATTTTATCTTAAAACTATAACAAAATTAAATTTTACTTTAATCCAACTTTATAACAAGATAAGCATGATACATATTTAAATCAAAAGTCAAACTAATTTTATTTTTCTAATATTGTTTCCTAAGTGTGTTGCATTAAGTTCCTGGCGTGTATTGCAGTACCTGTGAGCGGCCATATGTGTGTGGTTCTTAACGTACTCGAAGGCTGGGCTATAGTTGATTTTCCCCTCTTTTGGGATCTTTGTGGCTGTAGTAACTTGTAAATAGCAATGATTTTACCCGTTGAACCCCCACTTACACCTCCCCTATTCCTCCTTATTCTTCCCTAAACCCCTCCTATTTAGAAGTAAGTATTTGCCCTTTGTCCTGACCAAATTTACTAATAAAGTGTATGTTTACTTACGCTGAGCTCTGTACATGTGGCAGAGATCTCCTCATAGAAAAGATAGGAGTGGCAGGGGCAGGGGTCTCCTCACATACATTTGGAAATTGCATTTCACAGTATTTTAATAGTATTACTGGGGTACTACTAAAGACAATACAACATGCATTTTGTAAATCGGGCCTCCTTCTTTTAAAATCATTTACAGAGGTGTCTTTGCCACTGATTGCTCCACTGTGTTTCGTCGCCAATCCACAGGTTTATTTTCTCCTAGTTCATCCTACAGTCTTTCAGTCTCTCTTTTTTAAGCTATTTTGCATCCATCCTCTCTTTTGCCTCCATTTCAGTGTTTAATTTTAGCCAGTGTAAGTAAGTAATATTTTGTATATGATTAATTAAAATCTTTACAAAAATATAAAACGCCATATGACAGTACAAATGATTTAAAATACAGCAATTACTATTGTCAATTCAAGGTTGTTATTAAGTCCCGATGAGTCTTTCAGGTATGCTTGAGTCTTTCCTTCATTAAATCAAAGAACTTCACAACCTGACAGTTCAGTTTAATGTCACTAGATGAAAAACACAGTTTGACTGCCTGCCTTCAGGTCCGAACGGCGTGTGATCTAAAAAAAGGTAGCAGCAGCTTACGCCTCAAGTCCATTAGTCTCGGGCAAATGCATATCACGTGGATGATGTCCTCCTTGCCAGATTTACACAGGCGACATAGAGCCGAGGCATGAGTTCTCTCCCATGGCGGCAGGTGCGGTAATATCGGGATAGCTCCAAGGCGCAGTTTCAGGAACTTTTCTTTGATTTTTATTTTCATCCCGATGTTAAGATATGCCTGTGGCCGTATTTTGCCATAATCTCCCACCGTTATCCATCCATGTGCCCTGTTGGCTAGGTCTTTCTTATCTTCTATTGCCGAAATTATTCGTGCAGATTTTTTTGCCAACTTTTTGAAGGACCTGTGATCTATGGCGGTTTCCCAAATATCGGTTAAGCCTAGCACATCAAGAGATCCAAATAGGTAGTCCCTCGGCAGTGAAGTGCGACATCTAAGTAGCTCTTCCCAGACGCTAGCATTTAAGGAGTCAGGATCTGCATCGCGGATCTTGCGCCAGTTAGTTACATATGCACTCCGTCTTTCTAGTGTTTGTTTGACCACCCCAAATTCTAAACGAATTTGGGCCGGAGACGCGTATTTGGGAAGGTTGAAGATGGCCCTGTAACAATTGGCTATAACTGTATCTAGCAATGCAGCATCCTTCCCATGCAACGATTCACTCCCATAGGTTAGCGTTGGTTGAAGTTTCGCTCGGAGGATTTCAAGGAAGGGTTTAAGGGTGAGGTCAGGGAGTTTAGTCTTTAGTGATTTCAGTGCGAGGTGGGTCATTGTTGCCTTCCCACGAATAGACTGGAGCTGAGGCCTAGACGTGTTCTTGGAATCCAACATGACGCCAAGGTACTTGTATGTGGCTACCCGTTCAAGCTTTACTCCGTTCAGATACCAACAAGGGATCCTTTTCTTCCTGTAGTTCACTGTCATGACCTTAGATTTGTTGAGGTTTATTTCTAGGGCATTCTTTACCGAGAAGGCATGGGTACAATTCAAAAGATGCTGAAGGCCTATTGGCGACCGGCTTATCAGCACCAGATTGTCCGCATATAACAGACTAGGAAGGGTGACTTTTCCTATCTTGGGCGCATGATTGCGGCATTTGTCAAGTTCCTCCGGTAAGTCCGAAATAAACAGATTGAAGAGAATTGGCGCTAATAAGCACCCCTGCTTTAGTCCTTTAGTTGTCCTAATCTGCTTCGAGAGGTGCTGGCCAGTTCCGAGTTTAATTTTAACCCAGGTGTTAGAATGGAGCAGTATTAGGGCATCTAGGAGGTGTTTCGGAATGCCCCAATTGAATAGTTTTTCCCAAAGTTTATTCCGGTCCACATGGTCAAAGGCCGCAGTGTAATCAATGAATGAGAGGAATAGCGGTAGCTTGGTGGTTTTTGCTTCGCCCATCAGTAAGGACAGGGCCATGATGTTGGTTGATGTCCCTTGGCCTTTACGGAGACCTGTTTGATTGGGAGGGATAATGGCTTTTTCGGACGCCCACGCCGACAGTTCTTCCAGAATGAGACCGCTGAAATATTTTGCTTCTATATCAAGCGAAGCAATAAGACGGTAGCTGTTCGGATTACTCTTGCTCCCATGTTTGTGTATTGGACTAATGATGGACCCATGCCAGGAGTCTGGAAGGGATAAAGTAAGTCTGGCCTCGTTAAAGACCTGACCCAAGGATGCACTCCAAAATGCTACGTCAGATTTGTACAACGTGGGAGGGATTCCATTCGGTCCCGGGGCCCCATTCGGTCGTCCCTTGGTGATTCGCCGCCCAGGCACTTACCACTTGTTCCGGTTGTCCTGGCTGCTGTGGGTCCGGTGCAGTGCCCCCGACCATTCCCGGGACTCGGGGGCGGACTGGCCTGGTTCTTCATCCCGGCTCCTGGGCCGGATGCAGCCTGCGGGCTTGCCCTTCGGGGCGCGCTGGAGGTGATTGGAGGGCCGCTGTTCGTGTGAGCCGGAGGTTCCTGGCTGAGAGACTCCTGTGTGGCGGCAGCCTTGGATGGTGACGCTGCCCTTCATTATTGGGGTTCCTCGTGTGATCAGCTTCCTCCCCCTTTGTTCTCCGGTCCGGCCATTTTGTTCTTTGCCGCCCGGACTCGGAGCACGGGACTGGCGGCATTGGGGGGCTGGCGAATCCCCTTCTTCTGGTGGCCCCCCTTCCTGTCCGGGGTGTTCTTCTGCCTGTCGGCGGGACTTCATCTGCTTGACTGCCGCCCCGGCGGAGGTTGTTGGCCGCGCGGCCTGTTCGGGCTCTCAAGATGGCGACCAACCCCATTTGTTTGGGCCGGGCCCGGATGAGCACTGGGGGCCCGCCGCAAGGCCCGGGTGTCGGATACTGTGAAGGTTTTCCTGCACTTAAAGGGATCTTGAACGTCCTGCTATCCTGGCGGCTCTCGGTGGCCGCGCCACTCCTGGCTCTGGAGACGGTTCCTCACTGCGGGCCTCCCGGGCCCCCACGACCGGATGAGGCATTGATATCGCGGGGTGTGGCTGGTACTCTCCTGGCGGACTCGGCCCCGGCTGCCGCCCCGGAGGTGCGCAACCTGATGGCGCCTTCTCCTCCTGTGCTGCCTCCTCTGCCCTTGGCCCGGGAGCTGGATTTTGTTTTGCCGGACTTTCATGATTCTCCTGGTCCCTCTCAATCACCACTGCCCGATGACGTCTCCTGTGCCGGCCCGGATGGGTCGGTTTTTATGGACATATCCTTGGAACTGTGCCTGCATCGTTTGCTACATTCTGTGATTTTCCTGGATCTTCCGTGCTTTTCTTCCTGTGACTTTTTTGGACTGCCGTTGGACTCTCCTGCTGCCTGCCTTCTGTTCTTTTTGGCAGGGTCCTCGTTGGATCGGACCCTTACTGCTTTGGATAAAAAGGGTCAGGGCTGATGAAAACTGACTCTTATATGCGGTAGCTTATGAACGGTTTGGATGGTCTCTGTGTCCTGATATGGTTCTGTGTAACTGGTTAGTGCTCCTGGACTTTGGCCTGATACTCTTTGGCTTCCCGAGGACTTGGACCTTTAACCCGGGCGGGTGGATGGGTGCGTTTACTCCTGTCTTTGGCCCTCCCCCGTGTATATGTTTGTATGTCTTTACTCCCTTCTTTCTTTCCCTTCCTTCCCCCCCCCTTTTTTGTCTTTTAATTCCAACTTTTCTTGCTCCACTAAATTTCGGGTTCCATTTAGGGCGACAGGCACGCTGCGGGGGGGGTTGGCCGTAGCCTTCTGCAGGGGTGCAGGGTGGGCTTAGGGGTGGGTGGGAGGGGTCTGTCTGTTTCGGGGGGTCTTTTTCCCCCCTTATTTTCCCCTTTTTTGTTCTATGGCTCTTGTGTATTCACTTTTTCGGGACTCTGTCACCTCGAATCTCCCCCGGGGGTTTTCTGTCCTTCTTCCGGTGTGTGGCTGATTGTGGTTCGCTGCCTATTCTGGTATCGTGTTTCTGTTACATCGCATGCCGGTTTTATTGTCCTGTTTTTCCCCCTGGGGGTGCATGGTCTGGCGGGTGTTCCTTTTTGTTGTCTTTTTCTCCCTCTTTCCCTTCCTCCTTTATGGAGGTCCCCTTTTTCCGTTGGGGTGCGTATTGCATAGTCTTTGTGATGGGGCTTTTTGATTACGTCTTCTTTGTTCGGGTAGGGGCGGAGGTGGGTGAGCGCGATTGACTGTTGCCACTGTCGCTATTTGATGGTCTGATTCTGTTTCTGTCCTTTGCTGGATTTGATTATATGGCTTCATTTTCTTACGTTGTGTTCGTAAAATGGCGGCTTGCCCCGGTCCCTCCCTTGTATTCTCATATACGGCCCGTTATTCCCTTGGTCCCCTCCCCGTGCTAGAAAATTAACCTTTGTCATCCTGCTCTTGCTGAACGCTCGTTGGTTTTTATTGCTTCGCCAGTGCTCCTGATGTTATATCCTGTGCAGATCTTCTTTTTGTATGCTGGTTATTCGACCATTCTGTTCTGGCCAGCCCGCGGGGTTGTAGGCCAGTATTTGTGAGCTTTCATTGTTCAATAAAGGTTTTAAAAAAAAAAAAAAAAAAAAAAAAAAAAAGTGTGACAATAAGTATTTGGTCCATACTTCCTCTGCTATGTGCGAATTTTGCCCCAAATGGTCAGGGTTCTGGATTCTTTTCACCATTTGCCAGAACCTAGAACTGTTTTTCTGCTTTCCTTCGTGAACAAGTTTCCCCCAAAGTTCTTCATTCCTTTGTTTTTGACTTTAACCATTTCAGCCGTTTGAGTTGCTTTTTTGCTTCCCTCAGCACTACTTGCAAACTAGGGTTTCCCTGATCCTTTCGTGTCCGCCTCAGAGTTTGATTAATCAGGCATTTTTGTGTTTTCATATCCAACCACATCTGTCTCGTGCTTGAGGGTCCCCTCACAAGGCGAGAATTGGTGGGCCTGGTACTACCCAGTTGTTCCCCGATGGTGATGATGAAGTCATGCCAGACATTCCCCAACTTAGATGAGCAGTGAATTTGGTGGAAGATGGTTTTCGCAATTGAACCAATAAGGTCGATGTTATCAAGACTACACCGTATCCGTTTTAAGTTTGCACTGACTTCTGTTTCTGGGCCAATGTAGCGTTTTTTTTTCTCTGCCGAATTGGATTTTATCTCAGCCACTAAGGGCAGGTGGTCGCTCAAATCACTCATGTCTATTTTAAATGAAGTTATCCAGCTGAACATGTGATCCAAATGCGAGGATTGTGTGCTAGAGTGGAAAGTGGCTGCCGGTGGATCGTCTTCAGCATAACGTCCGTTTAGGGCCCTTAAGTTATGGGTGTTCAATTGCCAAAGAAGGTTTTTTGAGTGTTTCGTTAAGTTGTTATTTTTTGTTCGACCTTGCGGCGGCACGCCCCATGCTGTATCTAACTCATAAGAGAGGTCAGTGCCTTGCTCATTGCCGATGAGAAGCATGTTAAAGTCACCAGCCAGGATGAAGGTGTCTGACTCCCCGGAGTCACTTATTTTTTGTAAAACGTGCCCCAGCTCTTCCACCGATTTTTGTTTCCATTTGGGGTGAATGTATGTGTTTATAATAATAACTTCCTGGTGCTTCTTTGTTAGAGGGAGTGAAAGCTTTACCACCTGTATGACACTTGGGGGGGTTATATGAAAGCCCAGAGCCCTAATTTGGCCTATTGTCGTTATAGAGGCGAATACCATCAATCCTCCTGAACTGCGACCGAAGGTTGAAGTTTTGGTTGCTGGCGTACAGAGTGACGTAAATCCCTGAGGATCAAATACTTTATCTTCCCAAGTTTCTTGTATTAACAGGAGGTCGAATGAGGTTAAATATTGTATGAGCTCCAGGTCGTGCTTTTTATTAACTAAGCCATTGATATTCCATGAACAGATTCTTATGGCCCTCCGTACCACCCTGAAGTTAACGGGCACTTGCCCATTCTGTCAAACATCAGCAGTCGTTGTCGCGATAGTACGCTGAATGCATCTCCAATTGGGGTCTGTCGATAATGACAAGTTCGTATCTTGATTGGGATATTGACCTCATTGGGGACTTATAGTGTGTCGGTAACGTAGCCCCGGTGAGCAGCTCCTAGCTCCCTTTAATATTGAAGTGGGGTTTTTTTTAAGCTGAGGTTGGATGGAGGGTAAAAGCGGAGTTGGATAGCGGGGTTGCCTTTCCAGCTTCAAGGCGATTCCCCATTGCTGGAACATTGTCTCCTCTTCCAAGATTTTGTTAGCTATCTCCGGCGTAATCCAGGTAGTTTTGGTAATATCAGGCTGATGGGTCGAGGTGTTGGGTTCGAACCCTACTAGTAAAAGGTCTTCCGTGCTGATGTTTGCTAAATTTGTTGAAGAGTGCAGGAGTCTTAGAATGTTCCCCCTATTCAATGTGTCTTCCTTCCCTCTGGATATATATTCTGGGATAAACAGAATTGAGGTTGGAATGCTCTGACATAGCAATTTTGTTGGAACCATCGGTGGGCTCTTGATGGCCTGATAAGTTTGCTCAAGGGCGTGGCTAGAGGGTGATACACCTAAGACGAGTGAGCCTCCGCCTTGGTCATTATCTAGCTTCGTAGCCCATAGGGCACTGTAAGTTTTCGGCTGGGGCTCAGGACAAATTTCCGAGGTCATAATCGTGGTACTGGTTGTTTTCGGATTGGGCTCCGAACATGTCTCCGAGGTCATGACCGGAGGGGTGGCGTTCCGCCTGTTTTTTACGGCTTCATCACCCGATTTAATTTTACTGTTGTCCGGAGTCTGGCCTAGCTGGATTATTTTAAATTGTAGAAGTTTCTGTTTGGTGCATTTTTTTGATGTCATCTTCTTTATGAGATTATGTGTTGATTTTAAGCACTGTGATGGAGACTCTGTTGGCGCGCTGTCTCGGGCTTCGGGAGAGGGGGACTGATAGACACTGGGTGACGGGCTCCGGGCATCAGTGTCTGAAACCGCGGTAGAAGGTGATAATTCTTCTGTATTAAGCCTTGCCCCTATTAGGGTACGGTTCCTACCTTTCCTTTTGTTCTTTCTGCGGGACTTTGCGTTGGTTTGAGTCGGAGGTTCAGCTGTACTCGCGATAGTGATCGCTTCCTCTGTTTCCGGTGACTTAGTGGATGGAGCTTGGGGTTTCAAGGTAATGGCTAGGCACGGGTCACTTGGCAACTTGATCTCTTGCCTTGAAGCAGTTACCGAAGGAACTGCAGGAGGGTCGACGGTATGTTGCTTTAATGGTTGGAGGGCTGATGCTTTTAAATCGCTTATCAGGTCCCCTAACATAGATGGTAAAGATGATAATTTATCTAAGAGGGGATCATAAGGGGGAGGTTGGATGGTAACTGAGTTATCTGCAAGAACTGCGTCTTGGCCCCTCTTTATGAGTCCATTTAGTTCCGAGATTTTCCAGTCAATCCCTGAAATTGACTCGGCCATTGACAGTAACTTCCACATGGATGAGCCATCAGACCCGGATAATATTGAACTTTTGGAGGCCACTGCTCCCTTGGGTCTGATCCCGTATCTTCAGGGGCCAACGCATGACAAGGGACATACTCTTGATCAGGTCTTCTCAACATCTCCTTTGGAGGTGAAGGAGATTATTCCGGTACTCTGGTCAGATCATAGGTTAGCCAAATTTCTGGTTAAAGGCACAGTGAGACTAGCTAATCCCGCATCTCAGCAACAGGGCCGCGTTCTCAGGGCCTACCATTGTGTGACTCCAATTATGCTGGCTCAGGCCGCTTTGGATCACCCGTGTCCCCTCTCAGGTGATTTGGAGAAGGACCTTGAGTCTTTGCAGGCCTGGCTTTTGGATAGGCTAAATGATCTTGCCCCAGTGATGGCCCCCCGCCTAACATCGAAACGGGTTTCGGCCCCTTGGTTCACTGCGGCACTGTCGATCGCCCGGCAGTCTTGTAAGGCGGCGGAAAGAGCTTGGCGTTCTCAATATGCCCCTGAGGCAAGACTGACCTACAAGACAGCGGTTAAGGCCTATCAGCGGGACATTCGCCTGGGGAAAAAAGCCTATCTTGCGGGGAGAATAGAAGCCGCCTCCAACTCCTGTAAGGAGATTTTCTCCATAGTTAGAGAATTTACGGCCCCTCGCCCCAATTCATCCCGAGGCACGACCTCTAAGTCCTGGGCTTCGGATCTTGCTAACTTTTTCACCAGCAAGATTAAGCTTATCCAGGACTCCTTTCAACTGGCGGCGCCAGTAGGGTCGGTTAGCCTTGAGGTTGATTCGTGCCTCGCGGTTTCATCAGGCCCGATGTTGGCCGTTTTTCCACCTATTTCAGCTCCTGCTTCCTTAGCGCTTATGGGCAATCTTAAATCTGGGTCGCCCTTGGACCCCTGCCCGGCCAAATTTTTGGCAAAAATGGCGGAAGCTATAAACCCGTTGGCTAATCCACTCTTGAACCTTTTGCTGAGCCAGGGTTTGGTTCCGCAAGCATGGAAGCAGGCAATGGTCATCCCTTTGCTGAAGAAGCCTGGTCTTGATCCTGAGGCACCGGTCAATTATAGACCAATTTCTCTTTTGCCTGCTCTTATGAAAATTTTGGAGAAGCACATACATACGGTGCTCTCCAATTTCTTGGAAACGCATGAGATTCTGCACGCTACTCAATCCGGCTTCCGTCCAAATCTCAGTACAGAGACAGCGCTCCTGGAGGTGTCGGAAGACATTAAAGGGGTGCTGGACTCTGGGGGCAAGGCCATGCTGGTCATGTTGGACCTGTCGGCGGCCTTTGACACCGTTCCCCATGAGGGCCTTCTCGCTAGGCTCCATGAGATTGGCCTTAGGGGGACGGTGCTCAGCTGGTTTTCATCTTTCCTAGCTGACCGCCGACAGACGGTCTGGGCCTCCCCGGACTCGGCCGTGATGCCGCCACTGGGAGTCGGGGTCCCGCAGGGCTCTATATTGAGCCCGACCCTCTTTAACATCTTTATGACCCCTCTGGCGGCATTGGCGGAGTCGTTTGGGGCCTGGATCGTATCCTATGCCGACGACACACAGCTCCTCTTCTCTTGTAAGAAGGGAGGAGATTTCAATGGAGAGAGTATCCGGGACTGCCTTGAGGCGGTTTTTAGATGGTTTCATCGGAGCGGCCTCAAGTGCAATTCCGAGAAGTCTGAGGTACTCTTCTTCGGGTGTGCGTCGGATCCTGACTGGCAAGCCTGGTGGCCCATTAACATGTTTCCACCATCCTGTCCATCTTTAGTAGCTAAGAACTTAGGGGTCAAGATGGACAAGGGTCTGACGTTGAGATCCCAGATCCTAGGGGTGACGGGCACTTGTTTCGGCCTCCTTAAGATGCTGAGGAAGTTTTTACCCCTTCTGTCTGAAGAACATAGGAAGCTGACCGTGCAGGCTCTGATCGGGTCTAGGTTGGATTATGCTAATGTCCTTTACCTGGGCCTGCCAGAGTATTTGCTGCAGCGGCTCCAGGTCGTGCAGAATGCTGCCGCGAGAGCCATTTATGGCCTAAATAGGCGAGCCAGTGCTGTAGGTCTTTTGCAGACCTTACATTGGCTGCCTATCCGCAAGCGGATCGCCTTTAAGGCATTAACTTTGGCCTATAAAGCCCTCCATGCCGTGGGTGCTAAGTATCTCCAAAGGAGACTTGCCTTCTATCAGCCGGCCCGTTCTCTCAGATCAGAATCTCTGCTCTTGGCGACGGTCCCGCGTGTAAAAAGAGCCCGTATTGGAGGACGCTCCTTTGGACTGCTGGCGCCACAGCTGTGGAATACCCTGCCGCTGACACTCCGTGGAGCCACTAGTTTACTTGCATTTAGAAAAGGTCTAAAGACCTGGTTGTTTACCCTTTAGGCTTTCTCTCTCCTTCTTTATTGCTGTGCTGTCTACTTTGTTTTTATTACTGTGTTGTGTTATTTCGCTGTAGGTCTCATTATTAAAGCGCCGGGACACTCTTTTTGAGTAGCCGCGCGCTATATAAAAATAAATATAACATAACATAACATAACATAACTGCAAGACGGTAAGCTGTAAGTCCATTTTTTGTGACTGAAAGTGCAGGGCAGTGGCCGACTGTTGCAAGGTACCTAGGATTGTAGACCATAGGGTTTCCGGGACTGAATTGCCTAAGTTAGTATCCCCTTCCGGTCTTGGGGAGGCATTTATCATCGGCTTCTCTTCGGGGGGTTTGGCATTGTAAGCCGCAACTAGTTCCTCCCACTCTTGTACAGAAATAGAAGACATATCATTGTTTATGGAATTATTTGTAGATTGTGAGTCGTTAAACTGCATCAATGTGCGTCGTTGAGATGCTGTTGACACCGTTGGTCCAATGGTTGGAGTTAGTTGTTCGATGAGTCTGCTTAGGTTGCCTTGGGTTTTTTTTACGGGGTTCAAAGGAAGTCCTAGTGATTGGGGCAAGGGATGCCCGCTTTCTTCTCCTATTAAAGCCATTGGTGGCTCCATCGGTGGCTCCGTACATGCCCCTCGAATATCCATACCAGTAATTGCGCGAGTTGGGGAACTGCTAACTCGATGAAGGCCAGGTGAGTCTTCTCTTCCCACTTCCCTATGAACCATGGCCTTAGTTTCCTGAGACCTCTCTTGGCTACTCAAGTAAGGTAAACCGTACTTACTCGATTGAGTCAAGTTAGAGGTGGGTAAGGTCTGCACACATATTGACTCAATTATTTCTGCTTCGTATGCAGTACTCTGCACAACCATGTGGTTTTTCCTGACTGACCCGTTTCCCGGAAAGTTAGAGGTGGTAGTGTAAGCATGACTAGTTGTAGAATCAAATAAAGCCATGTCCCCTGGGTCCGTTGGTGTTAATTGTGGTGGTATTGGCGCGAGTATGGCTACCCCGCTGCTAGGTGAAGAAAAGTCACTTGAGGAGTTAGATGGGCCTACTAGGCTCTGTGTTGTGTGGGTATCGACTGCTGCACCTTTTAGTAGTGGGGTTTGGAGGCCACTGATATCCCCTGTCTTTGAAAATATGGCTGTCCCTGGGTCTTTGAGAAAGGAAAACTTTGTGTAGATCTTCGGCTGATACGAACATATCTTTTTCTTCGGTGGCATTCCCTCAATAATTACCAGGTTTTCCAGGGCTACTTGTGGTGGCTTTTGTGCGGGCCTTTGTAAGTTGTGGAGGACATTAGTTGGACAAAGCGGCAAGGGGGCCAAGGATGCCTGGTGGTTTCATTTTTTGAGGTCGGTTTGGGTTAGAGGCTGGTTGGGTGACAACATGTCCAGTGATTCAATTGGGGTTAGAGGTTGATTGAGTGGCGGTATGTCCACGACTGCTAGCGTACGGTCCTCTCCAGTGTTGTTGCACGCTTTGGGGTGGATAGCCTGGACGTGTCCTAAATTCGGTGAGGCGCTCAGCTCTAGATTGCCCTGTTTCCTTTTCCTCGTTTTAGATTTGGCAGGTGGTTTAGGCTTTGGTTCAAGTCTGACTGTTCCTGATCTCAATTTTAGCCAGTGGTTTCCAGTGTTCAGCTCCTGCATTTAACTAAGACACCAGCCCTTTTCATAATCACCATTTAAGGACACATTCATTTATGGTAGGCAGGGGAGATTAAATGATTTGCCCAGAATTACAGGAGCCGACGCCAAGACTTGAACGTGGTTCCCCAACTCAGAAGTCGGCAGCTTTGGCCATTACGGCACATGCCACTTGAAGGGTTTCATGGTTCCCACTTGTAGGGTTTCATGGTTAGTAGTTGGTTCTGTTTTGGCGGTGGTAACAGGAGAATAGGGCTACCTCCTGACGAGAGCCCCAGCACTTATTTTTTTACAAATGAACCACTGCTCTATTTCATCGACATTCCTTGTATTCTCTTTTACTACTCCTCCCAGAATGGTCTGGACATGTGGGGACACAGATAAACGTAGGCTGGTGTACCGGAGACTACTTTCAGTTGTGAAACAGCAGCCCAATCTTCCAATGCATTTTACTTGCCTGTGAGTGCCCCAGGCTATTTCTTAAAATCCAATTTCTGATTTTACTTCTCATTGCCCCTGCTGGGTCTAAGTCCCATGCATTCTCAAACCCCACTGGGAAAAATAGCATTGTTATGCCTCTTTGGGTAAACCGCCATGAAACGGTCGGTGGGAAGGGACATCGTAATCCCTACTGCAGTGCCTGGCAGGTACCGCCACCATTGTAGGGACTGCGGTTCCCTTCGACGGTCCAACTGGCTCATTGAGCCAATCAGATCCATGGCGGTCGTTCTCTCTGACTGCCAAGCATCCGCCAGCCATCAAAATGCGACAGGCGGTGAGGCAGGGTGTAGTAGGGTCTTTCTTTTATTATTATTTCTAATGGTTGTATAACTCTGACTATGTACATTCTCTCTTGGAACACTGTATTGTTGGTGTTCCAGAGAGAGACGGTTGGCTTCAGTCTGTTTGCCAGAAGCAGTCGGGGGTACAGCTGAAGTATTTAATTAAAGTATTCTTCCTCCCACAACGGTGTCAGTCTCTTTTTACACAGGGTCCAATGGCGGTGGGACCGCCACCGATGGGCTGATGGTGTGGTCCCAATGCCTTTACAATGAGGCCCTTAGTTACATTTCTGCCTAAAAGTTGAGGATCTGCATATTAGGGACAGTTTCTTTGGTGTATCCACATGCACACTGCCGCTAAGAATAATGAGCATTAAGAAGTTTGTGCGATGATGGTCATCCACTGTATATGCACACAGGATGGCACAGTGAGTCAAATATGTCATCTACACCTCACTTGTTCAAATCCCAGGATGTCCAACTCAGCCTTTTGTTCTTCCGAGGTCGATAAATTGCGTACCATTATATTACCTAGCAACAATAGAAGTGTGGTATAAAGAACTATGTAAAAGCTAGTTGTTGTGATAAATACTCATCCTAAGCAATTAAATAAAATAAAAGGCCTTTTTGGGCCACATGTACGACCGTCAGAGTTTGTGATTCACTAATTGTGATTTCCAGTGACTCGCAATTTGCGAATCACATGACCTGAAGTACAACAGTGTCTCAGACACTGTTTGCGATTCCCAAATGGGTTGCAAGGGACTTGCCTTATTAATATTCATGAGGCAGGTCACAATTTGCGACCCATTGGGAATGGCCGGCACTCACAGGGATAGTGGCCTGCTGGGGTCAGCCGGCCACCATGTCTGTGATGGCTTTTTTAAACAAGCATTTACAATGCAATGGTCTCGCCTTTGCAAAAGTTAGAGCTATTGGTATTGTAAATGACAAACTTTTTATTTATGGGTTGGTTTTGAAAACAGATAAATAAATGGCATTGTCATTTACAAAGCCAATAGCTTTAGCTCTCGCAAATGCGAGACCTATTGCATTTGCACACACACACACTCACACACACACACCCACACCCAGACACACACACACACACACACACAGAGAGCCACACACACGCATACACACACTGCGGCTCAATGGACAGATTTTCTTTTTAAATAACAGTCTTGGTGCCTGTTGCTTGGTGGGCCCTGTGACGTGTCAACTTTAAAGTATATAGAACCCAGCACAAGAAGAAAGCGTCCGGAAGCAGGGTGTGGGATGCAGTGGCCTGACAAAGGAGGCTGCTCGGAAGCCTTCAGCCTCGGGAGGAAACGGCACTGGGAGGAAGTCACCGGGCTCCTGCGATGCCTCCGCTCGGATGTCAGCGTGCTCTAGGGTGGGGCTTCTCAGTGCTTCCTCCAAACACCAGAGCTGCTTGGTATGACAGCAAGGGGCAAGGGTTTGGCAGGAACCCGAAGACCCCTTCCGGGACACTCTGGGTGCGAGCAGAACATAGGAGAGATACTTGGCAGTGCCCGTGTGCAGACCAGCCCCAGGGGCTCAGTATCACTACTACGAACAAAGGCTAGCACGGCCCTGAAACCACCGCCCTGCATCCTATCCCCAGCCCTGACAGCCACAAGTGCCCTAAATGCAGTGTGTGAGGAGGACCCACAAAGGGTTGTGCGCCCTGCCATGTGTGATGTACCAGAAGCGCTATCCCGCAACTTCCCCCCGCCCCCAGGGAATGGAAAGGAGTCCTCCCCAATCCGTCCCAGGACAATGCCCGGCGAAGCGTGGCTCTACCCAGTGCGCAGGGGAGGAGCGACCCTGCCTGTACCCCACCTTGTGCCCCGCAGCTTCCCCGCATGGGACTCACTAGGATGACCGAGGTCCGCACCGCCTCCGAGACGGTCTGCCACAGCTCAGCCACAGTGCCCGGCTTACTGAGACGCTTGGTGAACTTCCTGACTTTACACATGGTGCTGGCCGGCCGGGCTGGGCGAGTCTGGGGCCGCAGGAGCTGGGGGCTCTCTGGCTCATGCTGCCTCCGTTGCTGTCTGCGCTTTGGCTTCGGCTGAGCAGGGCGGGGGAGGCAGAGGAGTTCCGGGGGGAGAGGTCAGGAGGGAGGACGCACGCATCGCTCAGGCAGAGCCCGCTGAATGACTAGCACGGCGCTGCCAGCGGCATCCTCGTGGCCAGCGTGCTCCGAGTGCGCCCACAGCACTCAGGACAGGGACGGCTGCACACCGGACACCTGTGGCAGGGGGCATGTCCGAGCGAGAACCCAGGGCGCAGACTCCGCTGTGCCAGCCTAGCATCCCTGCCGGCATGCATAAGCTTCCTGTGGTTATCGGCACGTGGGTAGAAAAAAACGTACAGCCTAGACAGGAGACGAAACTGCACCACAAACAGCAATACAATTAAATTAAAAAGCATTTGCAATGCAATAGGTCTCGCTTTTACGCGAGTTTGAGCTATTTGCATTGTAAATGACAATGCATTTTATTTATGTTTTGTTTTTTAAAACAGAAATAAAAGCATTGTCATTTACAATGCAAATAGTCTAAACGTGCGTAAATGCGAGACCTATTGCATTGTAAATGCTTGTTCTTAAATGTTGCTGTCTATTTTCTTTTATCTCCTGGCTGTAGGATATTGCTCAGAGAAAAACCAAAGGTGGTGATGGACGGCGCGTTGACAATACAAACACTCACCCCCAGTCAACTGATCTGGGTTTAATCCATTACCGTTCTTTAGCTCACTCCGCCACCCCAGTTCAGACATGGCCATATGCAAATCAGTCTGACCCTGTGCCTCATGGGAACAGTCCAGCCCGAACTGCCAAGCCATGTCTTCCCTGGACCGGAATCAAGCTTCCCAGGACTGGTTTCTGGCATTACAGCCGTCTTCAGTCAGGCTTCCTTGACTCCAGTGGCAAAGTGAGCAAGGGACTCACGTCTGAGCATGCCCTGCCAACTTAGGGCGAACAAAGAAAAACCAAAGGTGGTGATGGACGGAGCGTTAACAATACAAACACTCACCCCCAGTCAACTGATCTGGGTTTAATCCATTACCGTTCTTTAGCTCACTCCTCCACCCCAGTTCAGACATGGCCATATGCAAATCAGTCTGAACCTGTGCCTCATGGGAACAGTCCAGCCCGAACTGCCAAGCCATATCTTCCCTGGACCGGAATCAAGCTTCCCAGGACTGGTTTCTGGCATTACAGCCGTCTTCAGCCAGGCTTCCTTGACTCCAGTGGCAAAGTGAGCAAGGGACTCAAGTCTGAGCATGCCCTGCCAACTTAGGGCGAACAAAGAAAAACCAAAGGTGGTGATGGACGGAGTGTCGACAATACAAACACTCACCCCCAGTCAACTGATCTGGGTTTAATCCATCACCGTTCTTTGGCTCACTCCGCCACCCCAGTTCAGACATGGCCATATGCAAATCAGTCTGACCCTGTGCCTCATGGCCACAGTCCAGACGAACTGCCAAGCCGTGTCTTACCTGGACCGGAATCAAACTTCCCAGGACCGGTTTCTGGCATTGCAGCCGTCTTCAGCCGGGCTTGCTTGACTCCAGTGGCAAAGTGAGCAAGGGACTCACGTCTGAGCATACCCTGCCAACTTAGGGCGAACAAAGAAAAACCAAAGATGGGAATGGACGGAGCGTTGACAATACAAACACTCACCCCCAGTCAACTGATCTGGGTTTAATCCACCACCGTTCTTTAGCTCACTCCGCCACCATATTGCTCAGAGACATTCTGTGTAGTTGTCCACTGTGTAAATGTTATGTTTGTAAATACACATTTACATAACTGTGCATCACCCAAATGAAAATTCTTATTTACTTTTTTATTTTGCATCACATCCAAAATGTTTATTTGTATCCACTCTAAAGAACGTTACAATCTGTTGCACAGCAAGACTGACATGGGCCCTGGCGCACGTAAGGAAATGGACCAGGGCTTTGTGGGTTAGGTAGATAAATGAAAGGAACAATCAGGGTTCTGTGGGTCCCTTCGGTCACTTGTCCTCAGTGCAACTGCACCTGCTGCACCATTGATAGCCACACCCCTGGTTTTAATTATATGTAATGTATTAGTACACAGATCAGAGGGATGCTGCTGGGGGATTGGGCGATGATGAAGCGTTTGAGGAGATCTGTGGTCAAGCTGTCAGTACACCCAACCCCCTATGGACTGAGGAGGAGGAGAGTGTTTATTATAGATGAGCGTTAGGTCGAAGTACAGGTGTGCAACAAATTCTTGGATTACCGCTCGATACAACTCTCACCACAAGTTATGGTGATTGTTCTGAACATGTTATGAAAATAGAACAAAATATTAACAATGACAGTATTCATATCGGCAATGATAATAAAAAATATTATGAGGATAAAAGAGTAATTAAACAGTTTGAGCCAACCAGTCTTGCCACCTGGAATCGCACGTTTTTATGATGTTTACGTTTTTCGGTATCTCTACAGCTTTAAAGCCAGAGCTGCTCGTTCTACTTGCACCATAATCCAAGGAGCTGACAGGCCGAGGCGGAGTGATCCACAGTAACACGCCGCACACAAGCCTGGAAGCAGAAGTGTCGTCCTCCGCTGTGATTGGCCAGCTGTCTCGCTTGTCAAAGCGCGAGGAGGCGATGTGACCGAGAGGACACCCGCCTTCTGCGATCCGCTGCTCCGGTTGGTTAATGTACCCGTCCATCGCGCCGCAGGGTAGGCTGCGCTGGCTGGTTACGTTGTAACTTTTCCAGAGGCTGCAATAGTTACCTCTGGAGCTTGGAGGAGGAAGGGATGTCAGCGGGGGGGAGTGAGGCTGTGACGCGGGGGGGGCAACGAGGGGACGAGAAGGAGAGCAGCACCACCGACGAGGGGCCTCCAGAGGCCCGGCTCAGCAGCAGCTGGTGAGTGAACACTGGGCCATGGGGAGGAGGATGGCTGATGGTGGGAGGGTGCGTGTTTATTTGTATTTTCAGCCTCACTGTTTTTTCATCCTTTTTAAGAGTGTGTTTATTTGGTATGAGGCCTGTCACCCTAAACATTAAATATCTTAAATGTCAGAAGGACGTATGCAAAAAAAACAACATCACAGCCCCCGCCCCCTTCTGTTGCCACGGTCGTGTGTCTACATCCAGTGTTTAGCTACGGTTGCTACTCATGCACAGCGTACTGCGTGTGGTGTCCAGAAACCACGTTGTCACTTCAGCCAATAATGCCCGCAATTCTCTGCTCCTCACTGTCTGCGCCTGATTGAGGTCAGTGCTAAAGTTAGCATGGCTTTTTTGGGGGGGACGGTGTGCTTTGCTTTTTGGATAGCTAAATAACCCTCATATAATCGTTTTGCCAGCTCAAGAAACCGTGGACGAAATGCTACTCTTAATTTCAGTGTTGTAGATTTTTCTTTTGATCTTCCATTTTCTTGTTGATATAGGCAGCGTGTGTTGTCTTTTCAAATAGATGAAGAGTTGAAAACCTCTAAAACACAAATCTCATTGTAGCATTCAGATTTGACAGTCATAGTTTCCGCTGCGTGTCCTCATAATAAAACAAGCGCGGCAGGCTGTCGGGAGCAGGGGGAGGTGCGCACGGCAGCAGGGGAGAGGAGGGGGGGAGGGTGGCTGTGTGCGTGCGTATGTGTGAGTGAGCGCGTGTGTGTATGCAGTGTGTGTGTGTGCGCGTGTGTGTATGCAGTGTGTGTGTGTATGCAGTGTGTGTGCGTGTTTGTGTGTGTGCGCATGCATGAGTGTGGCTGTGTGTGCGCGCGCGAATGAGAGAGGCGAGAGGCTGCTGAATGTTGAAGAGGAGATGTGCACGGCGCCGGGCGGGGCGTGCGCGTCCACAGACCAGAATCGCGCATGCCCCGGTCTGTCTCCCTTGTTGGCGCCCCCATTCACAAAGGGGAAGGGGTCCTTTGGGGACCTCTTCCCATTTGCAAATGACTTACCACCAATCTGAAACTGGTGGTATTCTGCGACCGTTTGCGACCACATTCCCCGTAGCAAAACATTCATACATAGCAGTGCGACTCGCTATGAGGAAGGGATGCCCTTTACACGCCCCTTCCTAATGGTAACTTGCAAACCCAATTTTGTGAGTTGGTACTAGGTAGCATCTCACATAGTAAGGTTAGTACACTGGAAAATGTATTTTACCAGTCGCAAACGGCTTGATGGGTTTTTTGCAGCCAGAAGAATGGATCAGTCATCTGGCCCTTTGTGCTTTATTCCAACTCTACCGTAAGCTACCAATGCTCTGGTTACACTCAGTGCATTTAAAAAAAGTCTCTCCTCTGTGTACTCTACCGTGCACTGTCAGGGCTTTGTTGTTAGAGAAGCATTTTGCACACTGTGCACACTTAAAAGGTGCATTTTCAAAATGTATCAACTATACCGTAGATTTTGCAGTTTCTTACTTGTCTTCTTCTTTTCAGTTTTTTATTCTCTCTCTCTCTGTATCCTTCCCTCTTTTTCTTTTTTGCCCTCTCTTTGTCTTTTGTCACTGAAACCTCATTGTGGCAATGGAGGAGGTTTGCAATTTTAATAGACCTGCCCTGAATGCTTACAACATGGCTATAACTAGCTTCTTCCCAGGGCCAGGAACTAACTAGCAGCACCTACCTAGCTGCCCTAGGCACCACTCTTTCCAGATGCTTACTATGCCATGCTAAACATATTTAAATACCACAAAATCAGGCCTTTTTTAATGAATTTATAATGAGGAAGGTGATGTCAACTGCCACTAAGTAGTACCATATGCCTTCAAATTTGTCTTAGGACATTTTTTTTATTTTGAATGTGGTGCTCATGTTAGCACAGAAAAAGAGAGGGGCTCTCCATGATGTTCCTGCCCGGGGTCCCACAAAAGCTTCTGAGAGGCCTCATCGTGCTTTATAACTCTTGTCCCAAACCCAGAGTTCCTTCTATGCCTGCTCTCCTAAAGTAGACATATTTGTGAATGAATTTATTTTTTTACACCTTTTTTCTAGGTGCTCTTCGAGGATGCCTTCGGTGAACCAGAAGGATCACACAGCATCAATGAAATTTGGGAATGTTCCTTCGACACCTTTCGAGAAGTGAAGAGCTGCTGTTACATCGTCCTGTCGGTTCTGTGTGGCGGCCCACTGGCCTTCTGTTGGGCACTGGAGTTTGCCTACCTTCAGTGTTGCCACATCTGGATGATAGGGCCCTGTCTCGCCTATTGGAGAATGAATCTCAGCTGCATGAAGCATTTCTGGAGCTCCTTTATCCACTGCATGTGCGACCCATTCTGCGAAGCCTGCAGCCTATGCTTCAGCAATATCCGTGTGCAGCACAAGAATGTATAAAGACACCATAACCCGATGCAGTAGAGAGCCTAATATCGACAACACAACAGCGAAACAGAAAAGGGACTAAGAATGCAAGCTCTCCTCCATGGTGAACAGATCTCATTCACTGCAACTTGTGACACACCAGAACACTTAGGGACATATTTAGTAGCATTCAGGCAGCGTAGCGGAGCTAGTCACCCTCCTGCGCTGCCTTAAAGGGAAAGAGCATGAATGTGCCATATTTAACATAATTAGGGCTCCCGGTTTTATGGTATTTCTTTTTTGTATATTTCGGTCTGTATTACAAATTTTATCTGTATTTATTTTAGGTTTTGCGAAATGTTTTTGCATGTTTCCATATTTATATAACCGAAAAATGTACATTTTAATTTGAATGTCTGACAGTTTTCAACGATATTAAGACCTGCAGATAATAAACCAAAACACTTTTTCAAAAAATATTAAACATTGAGTATCAATGGTGTGCCTGTACACTGCTCTTTCAGCATCATTATTAAAATGTCTTAATTTTTTAATCTACCTGACAATGTGCACGGCTATTGGCCTGACAGTCATGACTGACAGTATTTACATGTGCTCAGAAAAGATCCTGATTTCCATTTTTATACACATTTAAAAATGAATACAGACAGGGAAATGAATACATCTCTGTCTGCATTCATCTGTAAAAATCAGGAGAAACGGAAAACAGGGAGCCTTATAGATAATACAACTCATTCCTGTCCTCTATTTGTGCTGGTGCCCTTTTGGATGTCTGGCGGCAAAAAAGACACCCTTACCCCATGTTGCAAGGGTGCCTGCGTTGTGGGCATGATTTTTTGTGCAGGAATGGGTCCCTTCCTGCACAAAAACAATCCCCTGAGGCTTTTTCCTCTTTCTATGTGTGCTGCTGAATGCTGACCACATAGAGGAAGTAATGAGGAGAAATAAAGATTTTTCTCCTCGTTACGCCTCCCCTGGGGGAAGTGCAGCATTTTGACACATTCCCAAGTTTACAACTGATGGTAAATCTGCGGATGCTCCAAAATCCATGGGTGGATTCTTGGTTGCACCCATGCTCCACCCATGAAATGCCTCCCTGGGGCAGAGTAACACAAAACAGCAATTTGCACTATGTTTCATTATTCTGGATTTATCAAGCCACGCAAGGCCATACAAAGTGGCCTTGTGTTGTATGATAAATCAACCGTAGGAGTTGTGTTGCTCTTGCCCCCCATTGCATGGCTCAAGGGCAATACAACTCCTACATAATATGCTCCACAATATCTCTTTTTATTTATTATGACATTTGTATTATATTTAACCATTCTGAATAGTCCTAGCTGAATACAAGAAAATTAGCTAAGAACATTTTAATATGTTTCACTAAAAATCACCTTAACCTATAGAAAATAAACAATCACAGGTGCCAGAAATTAGAGGCACCCAGAATTAGAGGCACCAGTGTTTGCTTTCAACAGAAGGTAACCTTATTTCCCCGTCCCAGATGTGGGAATTCTTTAAACCCGTTGTGAACCCACTGTGCTATAATCTTTTTTTATTAAGTCGAGTCAGGGCAGCGCATAAGCTGCTCTGCAAGGCATGCTGTATTCAGTTAGGAACTTAAAGCTCCGCCCATGTCCTGCCCATCTTTTCAATTGGCTCCTATTACTGTCCTTTCTCAATCATTGTTTTTCATTCATAAAAAGGCTTAGTAGTCCCATCTTGGCACCGCCCAGTCATGTGACATCACAGGAAGTGACATCATATAACCTTCACCCTTGATGACATCACAGAAAGCGACATCATTTGCAACTTTGATCTCACAGCATCACAGGACATGACAATAACACAGAATTCAGACAGGTAATGGATGGAGCATAAATTATTCCAAAACGTACACAGTTTTCCCTTCCTTCAGTAAGTTTTACCTTCTCTATATCACTAAAATCACCCAAATCATTATATCTGCAATCATGTTAATTGACAAAACATTATGCATTGTTTCCATGGCATATATTCTTTATATGCTTTCCTACTCCATACAAAGGTAATTGTTTAGGCAGGCCCGTATTCAGGTATATTTTTAGGGGGGCATAACACTCAGCTATGACCAGACATTAAAGCTGTGCACCATAGGTGCATTCTATCCCAAACACTTGTGGGGGGAAAGTTACAGTGTGCATGTTTTTAAAGCACACAGTGCTTTATGGTGCCTTTTATTATTGTTATGATTGGATATCCTACTAAATATTGATCCCCAGAATATTGTGGTACAAGAATATCACGGACAGAATATTAAAAGATAAGTACATATAGAGAAATATAGATTTACAATTCCTAAATCCACATCTAAATGCCTCGAAGATACATATAATAAGACAAAACAAACAGACAAAATGGTGAGAAGATAGGTCACTTGAAAAGCACCTTGAGTTGGGGCAAATTCCAAGGGGATTGCGGATACTGATTGGGACCAGTTTCAAAAATCCCACCCTGACATGTTGAAAGAATGGGCAGAAAGCAACATTGAAACTTAAAATCAGTTGTTATGGATCTTAGCGAAACATACTGACATAGATCGGGTGTGTCTCCAGGAGCAAATAGATGCAGTCAGTATTGAACTGGACATCAACAACAAGATCTAGTAAAAGCATTATCGTGAAGACACTGAGGCATGAAAAAGAAACATGAAGAGACCACAACACTGTGTAAAGTCCAACGTTTTGCCAGAGAAAAACAAGATTACGAGAGGTCACATATTTATGTTTGCAAACACAATTGAACATTTTATTCATCAACATCTTGTAGAAAGCAATCAGGAAAGACAGGAAATTAAACCTGCTTATATTAAAACCAAATTAAGATCAGAATTTGAAGCGGACTCCGATGGGTGTGTCAGCAGCAGGAACATCGGGAGGATCAACAGCAAAAATATTGATTGTGGAAGAACTTGATTTTTTACGACTGAACTGAAGCCAAAACCTGAGGCCATGAGAACAAATACACTAAAACGGAAAGGGAGGCAGTGCAAGCAAATTAGCAGACTCAACAGCCAGAATGAAAACCAAGAAATCATGGAGAAAGAAATGAAAGCAATCACTGACACTTGCTCAGTCATCAATTTATCCATCATATTCCTTAGTCAAGCAGAGCAACAAATACTTTTGCTGGGACCCTCCTGCTGCCCTGAAAGTTCACTAATTGCACTCAGACAAGGATTGACATTTTTAAATTTATCAGAAAGTAAAAGCTCATAAAAGTTCATGCTTTACTTTTTTTTGTCCTCATCAGCCCAGGTCCACAAAAGGTAAAAGAAACAAACTCCGGGTTCTCCCTGGATGTAGCCTTGTCCGGAGCCCTTTTGTTATTAGACCTAAGATGGGTCACTCTAAACCTTGCTTCTTGTGCTCTGACCATAGGAAGCCTTGCTATCGACCCGACCCTCTCTGAGGCCACCACCGGAGTAATTAAGCAAAAATTGAATAAAGGCCTGATCATTGGACTATGATTATACGCAGGAATTTACCCAGTTCTCATAGGGGACCTAGAACTAATTAGCTTAGAAGCTCTATCTATCAGAACAGTATATTTTATTGAGGGAAACCATTCTGCTTTATTCGCGGGCATAGCTTTTAACCAATTCTTACATATTTCCCTGTGGGCAAGCAATATTAAGTAAAAAATATATTTTTTTATATTTTGTGACAAAGATTCATAGTTATCCGGGAGCCCAAAAAAGACAAGAGATTTGCTTACCTGGAGCGACCCTCCAAGTATTAAATATACTGTGTTACTCACACCCAGCCAAATATCTTGGAGCTCCAGGCAATCCAAGAACATAAGTTCGTCATCGCTTTTTTCTTTCCCACATTTAGGACATCTCGGCGTGACGCCTTTCGCAAATTTTGCCAGCTTATTTGGCATCCAGTAGACCTGTGGAGACAGAAAAGGTGGTTCCGCCTTAAATTTGTGGCATGTACTGTGGAGTATAGTATATCGCAAGATACTTGCAATTGGTCTGTCAACTGCTCTCCCTTCAAGCTCTTTTCCCACAGTGTTGCTGGTAACTTAAAGTCTCCGTCCGAACTCTCCACCAGGATACAATACCATCTTGCTACCTCTTTTCCACAGGTTCCTTCCGATTTTATTGAAGATTCTAATTCATTAGAATGTCCCGCGCCTATCCCATGAGTGAGGCTCCAATTCCTTACTTGAAGATATTTGAATCTTGACAGTTGCCCATTAGCTATCTCCTGGGCCTCCTACCAGGAGATAAATACTCCATCTACCATCAGTTGACCCAAGGTTTTTAATCCCTGACTCTTTTCAGTTCAAAATAAGCTTTATTGAAAGTTTTGAAAAAGTCATATACACAATTTAAATACACGAAAGCATGAACTTGATACAGAAAGAATAAATGAAACACATGAGAACGAGAATCAAAAGTCAAAAATAGATAAGAAAAAACAGTTCATATGAGATAAGTACAAAAAGAAAAAAAAAGAAAATACCAGCTACGAGATAAAGAGTAATACATTACTTTGAAATATAATAAGAAACAACATAGCAATTTTGTGAATATTATGAAAAAGAAACAAAAATAATACAAAAAAGAGGAACTCAAGGAGGTTTAGCAACTTCTTGTTGAAAGGGAGATTTAGGCAGAGAACGAAGGGCACAAGAATCAAAAAATGAAGTAACTGGGTCCCATAACTGCTTTCGTTTTGGGGCTAAAACAGGTGGATAAACATATGTTGTATCTAATCTATGATTATAGCACACAGCATACCACCAAGCCTGATAAGAGAGTTTAGTGGAGTCTTTCCAAGCTTTGGTAACTTGCTGAAAAGCTACCGCAAGAAGTAGGTCAATTATTTTTATATCGAGATTGTAAGGATTCCAGATAGCGGAAATACTACCTAAAAAAATATGGGATATATGAAACGGATGTGTAGTGGAAAAGATTTTGTTAATTTGAGACCAAACCTGAACCCAAAACCGGTGAACCAGATTGCAATTAAAAAGCATGTGTAGTAGATCTGCCTGAGGAGTTGAGCAGGACCAACAAGCGTGAGATAGGGCAGGATATCTTTTACTAAGTGTTAATGGGGAAAGTAGGAGTCGATTATAGATGAAAAATAGAGTTTGAATAGTATTTGCAGCCCTAGATGATTTTCGTAATTTAACCCATAGTCTATCCCAAAGATCTATAGGCCATGAAAGGCCCATGTCAGCTTCCCATGCCTCCTCTACCTTTGTCTTGGTGCGTGGCGATATTGGAGCGTGTAAGAAAGAATATATTTTTGACGCCCTGGATCCTTTAGTAAGTAAAGTTCGTAGTTGAGATATACTAGGAGACTCCTGAGGTGATGTAGAAGATAACCGGACATGCAAATCAAATGCAGATTGAAGTGCTTGTGTTAATCGGAGATAATTGGTGCGAAAGGAAGAAGGGAGACGGAAGGATTCTGCAACAACTGAAAATGGGAGAATACATGATTGATGGAATAATTGACGTACCCATATAAGACCACGATTTCTCCATGACTTCCAGAAGAAAGGCTTATTAATTATTAAAATCGAAGAGTTGTGCCATATGGTCCCTGACTCTTTTAATGGACGAGCCAAGCAGTCCTTTGACCACTCCGGAGATCCCAAGAGTCCCAAACAGGGGCCAATCCACTCTAGTAGTTGATATTAGATTATCTCCTGATTTTATGCCAAGTTATTGCAAACCTTTGCAGAGTCTTAAGCCACACATTTTTTTAAATAACGTGGGTCTCCATATTTATGTATAAAATCGTGCTCGCCCCCTTGCACATTGGATAACATGGCTTTAAACATTTTCCCAATATCAAAACTATCTGGTTTGCTTAATAGACATTTTCCTCCCTTTAATAAAAAAAATCAAGCATAATAAGATAGATCCGGGAGTCGTAGGCCCCCTGTATCATATTGCCGTCTAAGCATTTTCCAAGCAATTCTCGCACCTTTTGATGCCCAGATAAACCTAGTGATCTTTGATTGGTTTTTTTAAGCCATTCTTCCTTAAAGGCCATTGGAATGTTTTGAAACAAAAAAGTCAACTAAGGAAGAATTGCCATTTTTACAAGATTAACTCTAACATAAATTGTTAGAGGAAGGTGGGACCAGCTAAATAGGAGTTTCCCTACTGCCTTATTAACCTTTTAGAAGCTGATTTCCGGGATTTGTTCTTTTTTCTGCACAATTTTGATGCCTAAATACCTCATTTCTTCCTTCACACTGCTCAATTGCGAGTTAATATTCCACTTCATTACAAGCATTTTATTTTCGTTAATCTCATAGCCTAACGTTCATGCTTTACGTGACAAGAAGATGCCCATAGAGTCAACAGGAAGGAGTAATCAAGGCTGATACTCTATGCCTATTTTGGACCTTTCCCTCACGAAGGAGATAAGGGAATTCGGAAATTAATGCTTAGGGACTAGGGAGCAAATCATCAAGCAAGACATAACTGAATGCAACTTGGATGTATGGGGTGAAGCAGTGACCCCATTCAAGCCGTTATGAACTTTTTTCCTGGTAACTCCACATGATGTGGTGGGCACATTCAGTGACATCATAGTTGAAGATGTCAAGGGGCGTGGCTAGCTGGCCACGATGGCGGTCGGAGGTCGTTAGAGCTCCGGTGCTGCTGGGACGCCATCATCCTGAGACGGCCGCTACGGAGCTGCATACCGACCAGGAAAGGGCGCTCTTGAATGCGCTGCCTTCCCGGGAGCTTTGGGTTGAGGTTGGAGCCTCCGGCAGCCACAGGGGAAGTGAGGCGAGTCCTGGCGCTGATGCGACCTAGTCCCTGGTTGAGCGCCGGGGCCTCGAGTTTACGGCCGGTCAACCCTGCCCGAGATCTGGTGCGGCCTGTGCGGGGCTGGAGGCTGTTCCGCGGCGTCCGGAGCTGACTGCGGGGACCCGGCTGCAAGGAGGGCCCCCGAGGCGTCTGCGGGCTGCGGGGACGGTCCAGGGGAGCCCGACGGAGAAACGGACTGCTCCGGATTCAGACGCGGGCGGCGTCCGAGCCGTGGCATAACCTCTTGCTGTTTCGCCGAGGACCCGAGGAGGTACGAGGGGCGACCTTGCGTCTGGCGGGATTAAGGGAGCCGACCCCACACCTTTGGCGGTCCCCCCCTGACTGACTCCCTGCCCTCCCCCCTGGCTGCACACTAGGAGGCGAGGCAGCCATCTTTGTTTGGAGGGTTCTGAGGACGCGGAGGCTGGCGCTGCGCTACACCGGCGGCCCCCTCCCTGGGCTCCCATCCACCTCCTCTCCATTTATGTGGACGGCGCTTGCTGGAGGACTGAGATTGCGGCGTCCTGCTGACTCTGCTGCGTCGGCTGGGGCAGCGAACTGAGCACAGGTCAGTGACTTGGGAGGGGCCTTGCGGGCTGACCTTGAGCCGGGCCTACGCAGAAGACCGCTGAACAGCGGCTGGCCCCCTGACCCCCCTGCATATCTGAGTCTATAAACGTGAGGGCTGCAGAGAAGCGGCTCGACTGCTGCGATCGGTCAGTGCCCACGGACGGGGCTGAGATACTGACCCCTGTGCCTTGAAAGGAGATTAGGAGGTTGCCCTACGACGAACAGTATGGGGCGGAGAGGGGTGAAAGCGGCCGCTACTAACGATGATACTCCTACTGACAACGTCTCGAATGAGACCCCCGGCGATTCCGCGCCAGGGACTGCGGCCTCTAGCCACCAGGGTGACAAACTGGACCTGATCCTAAAGGAAATTAGGGATTCCAGGACTGCGATGGAGGTGCAACTGGGTACCCTTACCTCTAATCTTTCCCTGCTTAAGGCCGATCACTCCAAGTTGTCGGACAGGGTTAAGGACCAGGGACTGGCGCTGACAGATCTTACCCCGACGGTGGCGGAACACACGGATTCTATTCAGCGGATCCAGCACCAGGTACAGACGCTTTTGGATAGGGTGGAGGATGCGGAAGGACGCAATAGGCGAAATAATATCCGCGTCATAGGCCTGCCGGAACGAAGTGAGGAGCCCCACGCAGCGGAATTTTATGGAGGCCTGGTTCCGGGAACATGTTGCTGCGGACGGCCTGTCCCCGCACTTTTGTGTGGAGAGGGCACACAGGATTCCTACGGCTCAGCCGAGCCCGGGCCGACCGCCCCGGCCCCTGATTGTGAGGATCCTCAATTACCGGGATAGGGACACGCTACTTCGACAGGCCCGGCTGAAAGCTGTCATAGAATATGAAAACAAACGCATCTCACTTTACCCAGATTACACCAATCTAGTGCAGAAACAGCGGTCCTCGTACTATGAAATTAAGAGGAAACTCCAGAAAGCCAAGCTCCGCTACGCCCTACTGTTCCCGGCGCGACTCAAGGTGATCCACGACAATAAGGCCCACTTCTTTGACAGCCCTACAGACGCGGAAGAGTGGCTGGAGGTGATGGACATTGAACGAGATGTGACCCAGACACAGGGCTCGACGTCCAGTGGAGTTAGAGACGGAGCGACCCCGAGGGCTGGCGGAGCGGAAATGGGAAGCTCAGGATCGAAGGGTCGGAGGCCTCCGGCCCACGAGCAAAAACGAGGTCAAGTGGACGCCGTTGCGATGGTGGGTTCCTTCAGAGACGACCAAGAACAAGTGAATACAGACACGGAGGACAGCACTGTACATTCGGATTCTGAGAACAGCCTGGTACTTTTCCCGAATGTGACGCCCCGAGCGGCGGATGAAATCTTGGACACTGCCTTGGAATAATGGCTGCAGTGAATGTACTCTGACTCGCTGAGTCCACCTGGTATCCTTTTTACTCTTGTAACCTTCATGAGGCTCCGTAGGAGGGGGGGGAGGAGAAGAAAGAGTGGGGTGCGAGGGAACCTAAGAGCAGGAGACATGTAAGTTGTTGTTTTGCAGTAATTGTGTGCTCTTGCAATGTTATGATCCGGGCTGCTGCCCCCTACAGTGTGAGCTGAACTAGGTCACCACCCGGAACTATCACAGACACGCCTCACTGGTTCTGCGGAATTGGAAGGGGGGGGCCCCCCCAGAAACGGCCAGTAACAGTGACTGATTATAAGTAATGTCCCTCCCGGCGGCGCCGTTGAGCAGGCGGCACCGACTGACATGGTCCATTGGATGTGGCTTAAGTGCAGCAGACCCCCCAAGAGCGTATGCATGGTTCACTGTTTGATTTTGTTGTACTGTTTCATGTTCGGCACAGCTGGGTTCCGAGGCTGCGCCTCCAGAGTTGGGGTTTGGGGTTGGGAGGGAACCGTCTTCTGGTCACCGTGGAGACTGGACACACTCCACTATATTTTGATGTCTACTAGAACTTCGGTATCTGATAATGGCTGACACGAAAGGGAAGTATAGGCTGGTTACGTGGAATGTGAGAGGGTTAGGGGCGATACAGAAACGGCACAGGGTGCACGCCTTCCTGCTCCGCCAGGGAGCTCACATTGTGTTCCTCCAAGAGTCCCACCTCACACAGCCCGAAGTACACACCCTGCGGAAGAAATGGAGGGGGACTGTCTTTTCCACAACATATTCTGCCTTCTCTAGAGGAGCCACGATTTGGGTGCGTTATGGTGTCCCCTTTGTGGAGATAGATAGGAAGACAGATGACCAAGGGAGATACCTCCTGGTTAAGGGCACACTAGACGGGGTGCTGGTAGTCCTGGGCAGTATATATGCCCCAAATCACGACCAGGACAAATTCCTCACACTAGTGAGTAGGGCCTTAGCAGACTGGGCGGATATCCCCTGGATCCTGGGTGGGGACTGGAATATGATACTGGACACGGGGCTGGACAGATCGCACCCTCCGCTTCAGGGGACAGGAGTTCGCAAACTGTCTGACTCCTTTCGAGTATGGCTTCAAGGGTGGGGGCTGGCAGATATGTGGCGCACACTGTATCCGACACACAAGGAGTACTCATACTATTCCCCACTACATAACTTGCATACACGCCTGGACAGATTTGTTTGCACCATGTCCCTGATGGCACAATGCACGTCCTCGGCCTACCTCGCCAAGACGTTTTCGGACCATAGGCCGCTAACGCTAGATTTGAACTGGGGCAGGATTCCCTCTCCGGTACCCACCTGGAGGCTCAACCCCTCACTACTTGAGGATGGCCCGTTCCGTGCCCACATGGAGAACACGCTAGTAGACTACTTCAGGGACAACTGGGACTCTGCGTCCTCGAACCTGGTGGTGTGGGACGCCATGAAGGCGGTGATGAGGGGCGCTGCGATTGGCCGGCTGGTGGGCGCCAGGCAGGAGGTACATGATAGACTCCGGACGACTGAGGGCAGGCTGGCAGTGCTTGAGACCGCTGTGGGGACGGACCCTGGACGTAGGGGGGAGCTCCAATTGTGCAATATTGAGCATGCAGAGCTCTTGGAGTCCCTACGGGTAATGGACCACAGAGAATACTTGCGACGGCAACAGGCGGAGGCGGACAGGTCAGGTGCACTGCTGGCTCGCCTGATTAGAGACACCCATGGGACCCCGGTAATCACGTGTGTCAGAGATGACACAGGCAGGCAGGTAAATACGCAGATAGAGATCAATAATGTGTTTCGGGCTCATCTGGAAAGACTGTACGCCCCACCCCTACTGATACTAGGGATGACATGATAGACTTCCTGGATGAGCTGCCGATCCCGGCCCTCCCCCGAGATGTCCAGACGATCCTAGCAGGGCCTGTTACACAGCAGGAAATTAAAATAGCCATCCACACTCTAAACCGAGGCAAGACCCCAGGTAAGGACGGTCTGCCGGGTGAATTTTACCAAACTTACTGTGACACGTTAGCCCCTATTCTGGAAAAGATCTACAAAACCGCGTATGAGACTGGCCGCCTACCGGCTTCGACTATGCAGGCCTTGGTCATCTCGATTCCGAAGCCCGGCAGGGATGCACTGGACGTGAGTAACTACAGGCCTCTGTCTATGCTCCCCTCGGAATATAAAATCCTTAGTAAAATTATAGCCCTGAGACTACAGGCCCACCTCCCTGGCCTGATCCACACGGATCAGTGTGGCTTCCTCCCGGAGAGGAGTACCTCTCAAAATACGAGACGTCTACACGCCCTCATGTCCACGACCTCCCCGGACTTACCGCAGGCTGGATGTATAACCCTAGATCTGCGGCAGGCGTTTGATTCCCTGACTTGGGACTTTATGTTTGAAGTTTTACGTTGCTTCGGGCTTCCTGACGCCCTAATAAAGTGGGTTTGTCTCCTATATACCAACCCAACGGCCCGGGCACGCACCGGCCGACACACGTCGGACAGTTATGGAGTGCACAGGGGCACCCGACAGGGTTGCCCGCTGTCACCGCTGTTATTTGTCCTTACGTTGGAACCCCTAGCAATTGCACTCCGGACTATGGCGGCAGAGACGGGAATCCGGGTTGGAGATACCCATAATCTGATTTCCATCTACGCCGATGACATATTGCTGTTCCTACGAGACCTGATGGGCGACCATACCCTCCCAGCGCATACCTTTGAGCGGTTCGAAAGGATATCGGGCCTGGCGATTAACCCCGGGAAATCACTGGGGTTCTTTTTCCGCGACGGGCAACTATCCACCCACATACAGTTTGGGGCGCACATGATCCAGGTGGCCCCGACTACCTTCAAATACCTCGGCATTAATGTTTATCGGAACCCTGAAGACCAAATTGAGGGTAATGTGCGGAGAGCAATTACTGGCCTCCGCAGTAGTGTGAACTTCTGGACGTCCCTGCCTCTGTCTGTCATGGGCCGGGTGGCACTTTCGAAGATGGTCCTGCTTCCCCGAATCCTGTATTATTTTGTGAATCTGCCGGTTCTTCTACCGCAACCCATTTTTACTATGTTGAACTCGTTATTGATAACCCTGGTTTGGGGTTCGGGGAGGAGACGGATAAGCCTCAAGAAACTACAACTGTGTACTAGACAAGGGGGCCTGGGAGTGCCTGATTTACGTGGCTACTACTACGCGAGCCAACTTCAGTGGCTGACTAGATGGGTGGCGGGCAGAAACCTTCATGAAATTGCTTTCACACCACAAGAGCTGGCACGAGGGGCTCTCCATTCCCTTCTGCTGCCTGCGGCCAAGACTCCGAGGGACTGCCACCCCTTATTGCTCGTGGCACTGCAGTGCTGGCGGAATGCACTTAAATACACGGCAGGGACCCCTCCATATGCCGACAACATTCCTCTACTGGGCCTATCGACTCCACAGGGACCCCTGACGAGACGCAGATTACAACCCTAGATAGATGCTGGGGTAGACAGGGTTGGAGACTTCTTTGGGGATGACAACTTACTAGACCATGCCACCTTTACACAATCCACGGGAGCTCCGCAACGACTGTACCTTCTGCACGCCACGGTCTCCCATTATGTAAGGCGCACTTGGGCTACACAACGCACTAAACCAACACAACACGAATTGGTCCATCTCCTCCACTATATGGGGTCGGGCGGTCATTTAGTAAAATGGCTATATGTGGGCATTAGAGAACACGCAGCTGGATCCCTCACCCCACTCAGGGAGGCCTGGAGCACGGACACAGGAGAGGGAATTACAGACGGGGACTGGCAGATCATCCTCGGACATCCCAGGAGAGTGTCCAGGAATGCTAAATTCAAATTTATACAAGCCATGGTGCTACATAGAGCTTACCTTACTCCGCAAAGATTACATAGGATATTTCCCGCCGTCTCCCACTGCTGCCCTAGGTGTCAGGGTGATGACGCTGATATTGTCCACATGCTGTGGGCGGGCCCGAGACTGCGCACATATTGGGAGACAATCCGGCACGCACTACACACCATAACGGGTAGGCAGGTCCCGGGAGGCGCTTTACCCTGCCTGATAGGGAATAGGAAGAGACCCAAGGCCTGTAAGGCACAGCTGAAATTTATAGACCTCGCCCTCCTGTTGGCACTCCGGACCCTCACTATGAGATGGAAGTCCCTTAGGCCCCCAGCCATAGAAGTGTGGAGATCCGATATGTTGAAATGGGGGAGGGCGGAGGCAACGGAATTGCGTAGGGAGGAGGAGAAGGGCCACCGGAAATACCCTGTAGCACAAGATTGGGATCGCATGCTGTTGGAGCTGGAGGATGAGGACCTAAGATTGCCCGGGGAGGAGGATGCCTGAGTGCTCGCTGGGGATGGGGGGAGGAGATATGGAAGGCCGACTGCCTAGATACACTGGTGACCACACCTACGACCTGTAATGTCCAGTTATACCGTCACATCATTATTGGACGAGCGTTATGAAACTGTACATGGGAATGACCAGAAGACGGGACCGGGGTGGGGGGAGGAGGGAAGTACGGGGGAATAGTTGGGCGATACAGTATCCTACTGACATGTAAGAAGCGATACACGATACTCTGATTTCATATTTGGACTTCAAGTCCCGTGATGTAAGATTTGATGTATGGAGCACAGCGCCAAAGTTATGTTTCAGAAAATGGAAAAGACTGACAGTATGTTAAAAGACATGTAGTACAAAATGTAATATCTGATCCAGTCATGAATAAAGAGTTTAAAAAAAAATATTAAAATAGTTGAAGATGTCAAATCCATCCACAATAAGCTAGCAAATGAAAATTGGTGAAAAATGCAACCAACATAACGTAGAATTGATAAAAAGGTACAGTAAAACGATCATGTTGTTGTGAGAAACTCCAATAACGTGTGAAACATAGTACTCTGGCCAATGACCATGCATAAAATGGAGCTTTCAATCAATTATACAGTGCAGAGTGCTATGCAAGCTGCAAACATAGTGATTTATCAGTGGCTAAACAACAATACAATGCTGATCTAACATAATGGCGGAATGATGGGTTGATCAACCAGAATGAGTACATGTTCTTGTGAAATTATCCCAACAAAATTTCTGAAATGTATCTAACACCAAATGTTCATAAAATTGCAAATGAGCCAACGGGGAGACCCATTATATCGGTTCATGGAAGTCCCCTTGAGAATAAATTGAAATGCATAGATCATTTTCTCTAACAGTATGTCAAGACTCAAGAGCTTACCATCATATGTAAGAGACACAAGTGACTTTTTGAAGTTGACTTTATGGCATCCCTATGGAAGATGACTACATCCTTATCATGCTGGATGTGACAACATTGTACACAAGTATCTGTCACAATGATGGCTTAAAAGTGGTTGAACAAAGCAAACACAAGGAGATAATGGACGGAGCGCTGAAAATTTTCAGACACTCACCCCCAGTCACAGATCTGGGTGAATCCATCATCGTTCTTCAGCTCACTTCGCCATCCCAGTTCAAATACAGCTATATGCAAATCAGTCTTGACCCTGTGCCTCATAGGAGCAGACCAGGCTGAACTGCCAAGCCATGTCTTCCCAGATCTATGACTAGGGTGAGTGTCTGAAAAGTTTCGGCACTCCATCCAACCTCTACTAGTGTTTGCTTAAAAGTGGTTGGTCATTATTTACAATGTCGTCAAGCGAACCTATACAAACACACACAGATGTTGCTGGCAATGATAAAGCAATACTTGGAAAGTAATTTTTTCCAGTTTGATAATGAGCTATTTCCTCAGCTCCATGGTACTGTGATGGCCACCTGATTTTCCCCCAGTACGCTTGTTTACATGTGGGCTGGTGGAAGGAACAGGTGCTCCGCAATAACCATTGGTGGGTCTGGGACCAATATGTCATTATCTGGTCAAGATTTATCGATGATCTATTTGTGGTGTGACAGGATTCTACAGCAAGTGCTTTGTAAAAGAAATAAACACCAATAACCTTTAATTTACATTTTAAACATAACAAATTAGCAAACCAAATGTACATTGTTTAGACCAAGAGTTCTTTATTAAAGACAAGAAACTTGAGATCAGGTTATTTAGAAAAGATACTGCAGGCAACATGACTTTGCATGCACCTAGTTAACATCTATGGCATACCAAATCTAGTATCCCCTTGTGGAAAGTAGCTGAAATTGCTGTTAGCATCAGCTGAAGCCATTTTGTTTTTGCCAGCAATTTTAGTTAGCCATGTGCTCCTCCTTCACTGTTGCCTGCCCTTGTATTCTGCTTGAGTCATCAGTTACAGTTAACTCCTTCAGCATTGAGCCAGAGCACTGCACATGCTCAGAAAGGCCTGTAGCTGCCAGAATGCACCTGCTCTTAGAATACCTGTCAGGCTATTTTAACTAATGTCAGCAACTCTGTTACTCCACCTACTTTGTTGACTATATATTTTCTGTTTGTCCATATAGGTATAATAACTATTCTTGTGTATACTTGTACCGCCTCTTTTTGAGTCTCTATGCTAACTCAGCAATAAACTCGCCATAAAAGACCCTCGGTTTCAGTACTCCTTGAATTGCCTCACACAGTGGCCTGAGGGTACCGAATTAACGCAGTCTCTCTCATGTGAGGTTAATAAATTAATTCTCTTGATAGTACAGCTTCCGTGCCAATTTCTTCTTTGTTGGTTTAAGGACCAGTGCATCAATGAGCCTCTAAAAAGGTTTTTTATTCAGCACCCTATGGTGAGATGCTGCGAGCCAGAAGGAACTGTAGCACCACTCAAGACATAATAAGTATACATATAGGATTTATGGATTCGTTTTGCACTATTATTTGCACATGATTGATTCTAAACAAAGCTTTGTCCTGTAGGGCTCTTTCATAAAACTTTGGGGCATATTACCAAGGGCATTATCGCCGCTTTAGTGGGAATTTTTCCCGCTAAAGCGGCGATAATTTTATCGCCCTATTACCTAGCTGTCGCTAACATGAGTTAGCGACAGCTAATAGGCGATAGCGGGCATTTAGGGGCCCACTCTGCATGTCAGCGATGATTATCGCTAATGCATGAATATCGCTGATTTTACAGCAATATTCATGCATTTCCCACGATTTTTACCGCTTTTGAGATAAACCTTGATAATATCAAGGTATCTCAGCGGTAAAAATCGTCGGAGCGCGGCGATGTTTTAATTCACGCTAACCAAGCTTAGCGATAGTTATCGCTATAGCTTGGTAATATGCCCCTTTGTATTTAAACAGTGATTTAAACATGATGAAATGTGCTGCTATGATTAAATTGTACATATCGGTGTTCATAGTATTTTCTCACTATCCATGGTCACATGACCCAATCACGTGTTGTTGGTGGGAGTGCACTTTCAAGTATTTAAAAACACTGCATTTTCACTGTGACCGATGTGTGATCAAGGGCTTCTGAGCCCGAAACGCGTCACTGCTGGAACTTGGCTGAATAAAAGAAACATCTTGCCTTATTGAAGTGGTCCGTCTCCTTCTTCGCCGGTTTGAAAACCTGGAGGTGGTTTGGAGTATTATTCTTTGTGTGTATATATATATATATATATATATATATATATATATATATATATATATTCACTAAAAAAAAAACATAGGTTTCAGGCCTTATAAAGTTAGGAATTAGCATTTAAAAAACCTTTGAAATTCACTCAAAAAACTATAAGTTTTAGGGGTGTTATAGTTAGCTGGACATTTCACTTATACAAAACCATTGAAATTGCTCCTATATAGTTAGTTGTACTAACTATATTTCGCGCACCCGCAATCCACTGCTGTTGATTTCACATATTACATCATTCATGACATGGTCAGTGACATCACTGATGACATCTCAAATGACATCACTGATGACATCACTGATGACATCATCCAGTGAATGTGGTTTGCTTCGTTATTTAAATATGCATTATATATATAGCAATTTGCATTAAAGAATGAGTGGATATATAAAAATAAATATTTGGATGGAGGATTTAGTAGCAGTGTAATTGACTGTTTACTTTAACAATTTATAGTGTCTCACTATATATAGTGGATAGTGACTAAACTGTGTGAATATCTGTATCACTTTGTCAGTTGTTGTGTAAACTGGTTCTCCAGTTGGTTACTAGCTATGTGAAAGTCTATATTAGTTATTGATTAGTTAACTGAGTATTTGTATGGGAGAGTGAATGTGTGTGTGGTTCGGTGGTGGGTGTGTGACTGCCCAAAGATGTGTGAATAGTTGATTCAGTAGATATATGAAGTTAAAACTACATGTTTTAACAGTTATTTGGGCGAGTGAATATCTTTATGGGTGTGCTGATGAGCAAATATATTTCTCAATGGTACATGTCCAACAAACTAGAAAAATAAAAGGCAGTGTATACGTCAGTTGTTGAATATAAATAAGTATACATAAGACTCGATGATTGTGTGAGTGACTATATGGATAACTGTATACTTGTAATAATGATTTTATAATACACTATGTATGACTCACTATCTAAATGAATAGATGAAGTGGTGTTTGTATAAGTGTGTAGCTAAGTAAGTATGTAAGTATGATCCATTGTTTGCATAAGTGAGTAGGATAACTTCATATGTGAATAGGTTGTGTGCTGGTGTGTAATGTCGATATATAGGTGTATAAGTATTTTTGATAGTGTTCTATTGAAATGAAAAATTATATTTATATAGCGCCAAAACTACCCGGAGGCCTCGCAGCACTTATATTGATTGCTAAAATGGGCTACCCTGGAGGTAACGAGTTTTAGTGTACAAATATGTTTTCAGTGCTTTCCTGAAAGCCATCCTGTTTGGGTTCCCTCTAAGGGCGAGGGGAAAGGAGTTCCAGAGCCTAGCAGCCGTGTGGGAAAAGGAGCGGCCACCCCACCTAGCTTTGTTGATTTTTATTGTGGTCGCTAGATGCAGTGATCCGGAGCGGAGGGCTCTGGAAGGGACGTAGGGCAAAACTAAGGGGAACAGGATGGCAGGGCCCGTTCGGTGGAAGGATTTGTGCACAATGCACATAGCCTTGAACTGAGCTCTGGCGGCGACTGGAAGCCAGTGAAGGTCCTTTAGGGCCTGCTTGGCTGACTGCCAACGAGGGATGTTGTACAGTAGGCGAGCGGCACAGTTTTGTGTAACCTGGAGCCTGTGGGTCACCGCTACCGGAGCTCCTAGGTACAACGCGTTTCCATAATCCAGGCGAGAGAGGACCAGGGCCTGGACCATGATTCTCCTCGCCTGGAGAGGGAGCAGAGGGAGCACTTTACGAAGCATCTTCATAAGCCCCACACATGTAGCCGCTGTTTTAGTTGCTTGAGCCGAAAAGTCAAGCGACTTATCGAGCCAAATGCCCAGGCTCTTTATCTGGGGTTTTGGTGGGGGAGGGGCGCCAAGGCAGGAGGGCCAAATAGAAGCCAAAGAAGTCAATGGAGAGTTGCCCAGTAGCATAACCTCCGTCTTCTCTCCATTGAGTTTGAGGCAGGAGAGTTGCATCCACCTAGCAACAGCCTCCAGACAGGGACCTAAGGTGTTGGACGACCCTTCCGTGTGGTCAAGAGAGACCACCAGTTGGGTATCGTCCGCGTAGGTGACAATACGCACACCAAAGGGTTGGACTATCCCTGCTAGAGGTTGCATATAAACGTTGAAAAGCGTGGGGCTCAGGGAGGACCCCTGAGGCACCCCGCAGCTAAGTGGGTGTTTGATGGAAACTGCCTCATCCTCGAACACCTGGAAGAAACGCTCATCCAGGAAGGAGGACAGCCATTCCAGTGCCGCGCCCGACACACCCAACCCCATTAAACGATGTAATAAAATGGTGTGGTTGACAGTGTCGAACGCGGCGCTGAGATCGAGTAAAATGATGACTGCCTTTCCTCCCTGGTCCTGCACGGCTCGGGCTTCCTCCGTCACCGCAATGAGAGCAGTTTCGGTCCCGTGCTGGGGGCGGAACCCTGTCTGAGAGGCACAGAGCAGACCCGCTGATTCCAGGTAGTCTACTAAGATGGTGTTAATGTGCCTCTCAAGCAATTTACTCAACCAGGGGAGCAAGGAGATTGGGCGGAAGTTGGCTAAGTTGTTCTGGTCCAGGGAGGGCTTTTTTAATAAAGCCCTGACCATCGCACACTTCCACGAGGCAGGGACAGAATTAGTGGTAATGGCGGCATTAAGAGTATTCAGAATGGGCGGGCGGATAACGTCCCAAGCCTTGGTGAGAATCCGCGGAGGTGCTGGGTCGTTAGGAGATCCCGAGGTGACTTTAGGGATGATTTTATCGAGTGTGGTGGAGTCTAACAGAGGGAATTTGTCCAGCGTGCGAGAAGCAGTGGGAACAATCTCCAAGGAGGTGGTAGGTCCCCCAACCTCATTACCTCCAGAGAATGAAGAATAAATAGTTTGAATCTTCTGAGAGAAGTAAAAAGCTAAATCATCACAGCGGGATTGGGCGCCCACTGGAGACAGACGCTCGGGCGGGAGAAATTAAAGATTTGGCTATTCTGAAGATTTCTTTGGGAGAATTAGCGGCTAAATTAATTTTCGAGTCGTAGAATAGAGCTTGCGCAGATTTCATTTCAAGTTTATAGAGCTTTATAGCGGCTCTATAATCAGCTTTTTTTGCGAGTGAGTGATCACTTCCCCAAGCTCTCTCCAATCTGCGACAAGATTGCTTCATGAGCCTAAGAGCGGGGGAGTACAGCATGTATGAGTGAATCTACAGGTACGTGATTAGCTGTGTGTATACATCTAGGAATCTCTGAGTGGGTTTTTAGATACTTGTATTGCTGTGTCAACGGATTCAAATATGATACTCTGTATTTTACAAAGAGTGATGAAAGATTTTACTAGTGCATGAAAAGGTGTATGTGATTGTCACGTGGATGATGTCATCAGTGATGTCATCAGTGATGTCATTTGAGATGTCATCAGTGATGTCACTGACCATGTCAGAGCAGAACCTGATCCTCCTGAGGCAAAGCAGCCGGGAGTTGTTTTTCTCTGTGTATTTTAAAATTATTGTGTCACTAAATTCTCCTGTACTTTTTAAAGCACGCCGCCCTGGCACTAGCACCTCGCTGAGATTGACACTCACCGCACAGCCGACTGAAGCGCTGTCGGTCAAACCATTTGCCCTCACTACTCGCGCCGCCATCAGCCGCGAGACGAGAGGCCACGCCCACTAGAGGCCACGCCCCCTTCCTGTACTTAAGGCGCTGATCACGAGCGCTTTAAAGCAGAACCTGATCCTCCTGAGGCAAAGCAGCCGGGAGTTGTTTTTCTCTGTGTATTTTAAAATTATTGTGTCACTAAATTCTCCTGTACTTTTTAAAGCACGCCGCCCTGGCACTAGCACCTCGCTGAGATTGACACTCACCGCACAGCCGACTGAAGCGCTGTCGGTCAAACCATTTGCCCTCACTACTCGCGCCGCCATCAGCCGCGAGACGAGAGGCCACGCCCACTAGAGGCCACGCCCCCTTCCTGTACTTAAGGCGCTGATCACGAGCGCTTTAAAGCAGAACCTGATCCTCCTGAGGCAAAGCAGCCGGGAGTTGTTTTTCTCTGTGTATTTTAAAATTATTGTGTCACTAAATTCTCCTGTACTTTTTAAAGCACGCCGCCCTGGCACTAGCACCTCGCTGAGATTGACACTCACCGCACAGCCGACTGAAGCGCTGTCGGTCAAACCATTTGCCCTCACTACTCGCGCCGCCATCAGCCGCGAGACGAGAGGCCACGCCCACTAGAGGCCACGCCCCCTTCCTGTACTTAAGGCGCTGATCACGAGCGCTTTAAAGCAGAACCTGATCCTCCTGAGGCAAAGCAGCCGGGAGTTGTTTTTCTCTGTGTATTTTAAAATTATTGTGTCACTAAATTCTCCTGTACTTTTTAAAGCACGCCGCCCTGGCACTAGCACCTCGCTGAGATTGACACTCACCGCACAGCCGACTGAAGCGCTGTCGGTCAAACCATTTGCCCTCACTACTCGCGCCGCCATCAGCCGCGAGACGAGAGGCCACGCCCACTAGAGGCCACGCCCCCTTCCTGTACTTAAGGCGCTGATCACGAGCGCTTTAAAGCAGAACCTGATCCTCCTGAGGCAAAGCAGCCGGGAGTTGTTTTTCTCTGTGTATTTTAAAATTATTGTGTCACTAAATTCTCCTGTACTTTTTAAAGCACGCCGCCCTGGCACTAGCACCTCGCTGAGATTGACACTCACCGCACAGCCGACTGAAGCGCTGTCGGTCAAACCATTTGCCCTCACTACTCGCGCCGCCATCAGCCGCGAGACGAGAGGCCACGCCCACTAGAGGCCACGCCCCCTTCCTGTACTTAAGGCGCTGATCACGAGCGCTTTAAAGCAGAACCTGATCCTCCTGAGGCAAAGCAGCCGGGAGTTGTTTTTCTCTGTGTATTTTAAAATTATTGTGTCACTAATTTCTCCTGTACTTTTTAAAGCACGCCGCCCTGGCACTAGCACCTCGCTGAGATTGACACTCACCGCACAGCCGACTGAAGCGCTGTCGGTCAAACCATTTGCCCTCACTACTCGCGCCGCCATCAGCCGCGAGACGAGAGGCCACGCCCACTAGAGGCCACGCCCCCTTCCGCGCACGTCCCCTTGATAAGATGTGCCTTCACCGTACGCGCAGCGGACGGGCGCAGCGGGCGCGCCGTCAGCGCGCCGAAGGCGCGCCAAAGGCAAGCCCGTCTGGGCCCGTCCGGGCCCAGCCGGCCCTAGGCCCAGTTACTCTGTCCCTACCGGCCTGTAACGACCGGACCTACACTCGCGCGGACTTACTATCCTTAAAACCCAACAAACAGCCCGCCTGCCCGCGCATCCTGAATGGAGAAACTTATTTCTCTGGCTGTGACATCTGCGACCCCGCCAACCAACACTCGGCACCCAAGGGCTTACACCTAGGCCTACTTAATTGCAGGTCGCTCGTTAAACACTCACACGAGGTGAACCTATTAATCACAAATAACGCCCTAGACATTCTGTTTCTAACAGAAACCTGGCTTACCCCCAGCAGCGGCCCAGATATCGTCCTGGCTCTCCCCCCCGGGTACGTCATGTGCTCACAGAACAGACCAGAAGGGAGGGGAGGTGGACTAGCGATTATTCTTAAGGACACCCTCACCTGTAGAACATCTGATGGCGACATCAAGGGATACGAAAGCTGCCACTACACAATACAAATATCCCCAGTTACCTCACTGTCAGGGACACTGATATACCGTCCACCAGGCAATCTAGGAGATTTTTCAAACAAAATTATAGATCAGACGTCCATCAAATGTACCTCCTCCACTAATTACCTACTACTAGGAGACCTGAATGTGCATTTCTTGGACCCAGAGGACAAGCAGGCCAGTGAACTACTCCAGGATTTCACCTCAATGGGCCTTGACCTCAAAAACCCACGGGCCACCCATGAAAGAGGACAACTGCTTGACCCTATCCTCTCTAACATCACCAATCTAAGAACGGTCGACCATATTCCCCTTCCCTGGACGGACCACTTCTTGGTCTCCCTAGTATGGGATATCATTATTCCGCCCCCTCCATCTTCCAAAACCAGAACGTATAGCAGACGTTGGCAGAAATTGGACCCAGACATGTGGGCTGCCAAACTTAGGGAAAACGCCCCGCCCCCCCCCCCACGACGCCCTAGCAGGGGACAAAGAACTCAGTACCTGGATTTCCCAATCGCTCGACGCTATTCTGCCAAAAACCCACTCTCTGAAACACATCAAGAGAGTTAATCCCTCACCCTGGTACACCCCGGAACTCAACCTTCTTCGCAAGATTTGCAAAAGGAACGAACGTATCTGGAGGAAGGAAAAAACCACGGAACAAAAAGAGTCATTTCGTATCTCGGTCAAAACTTACAAAAAAGAGCTCCGTAACACCAAAACTAGCTTCTACGAGAACAAAATTAAAAACGCTGCCTGCTCGGCCCATGAAACCTATACAGTTCTTAAAGAACTCCTCCACGCCCCTGACCCCCCTCTCAAACCCCTAGACCCCAAAGAAGCTGAAACTAAATGTAACAACTTAGCCACCTTCTTTGACGAGAAGATTCAAAAAATTCTTCTCACCATACCTCCCCCCGATCAGGCCGACACAGAGCAGGATCTCACTCTCACTCCCACCTCCACCCATCCCCCCCCATCACCAGCTCACCCCCAACCCTCCCTGGATGCCTTCGGACCCATAACAACGGAAGAAGTAGGAGCTACGCTTGCCTCAATTAAAAGTGGCTCCCCCCTCGACCCCGCACCCCTCCGTTTCCTAAAAAAAGTGTCGAGCACCATCATCCCTCCCCTCACGGCCCTGATCAACTCCTCTTTCGCGGAGGGCATAGTCCCCCCCAGCTGGAAAGCGGCTGCTGTCAAAGGTCTACTAAAAAAACCTTCCTTAGACCCACAGGACCTCACCAACTACAGGCCCATATCCCTTCTTCCTGGAAACAGCAAGATCGCAGAGAAGCTGGTAAACAAACAACTATCGTTTTACCTAGAAAGCAACAACCTCTTAGCGGTCTCCCAGACAGGGTTCCGTCCAGGCCAGGGCACGGACATCGCCCTCCTGGCAGCAGTAGAGAAGGCCAGAAGCATTCTGGACACAGGAGGATCAGTGGCAGTGATCCTCCTGGATCTCAGTGCGGCCTTCGACACTGTAGACCACCCAACCCTAATCCATCGTCTGGGAGAGATCGGACTAAAGGGTATGGCCCTGAAATGGTTAGAGTCCTTCTTATCAGGACGCTCATTTCAGGTACGGGAAAATGACAGCTGCTCATCCATCTTCCCCCTCCGGTGTGGAGTGCCACAGGGCTCATCCCTGAGCCCCACGTTGTTCAACGTGTATATGGCCCCACTGGAGAAGAGGGTCAGTTCGTTCGGCGTGTCAATCATCAACTACGCCGACGACACTCAGCTGGTCGTAACCCTCTCACATCCCCACCACGCCCCATCGGATCTCCACGGCTGCCTCTCCGAAGTCCACCGATGGATGAACCTCTCCTCACTTAAGCTGAATGGGTCCAAGACTGAGATCCTCTTGATGGGCCACAAGGGGATTTCTTTACCATCTCACCTTTGGCCCAGTTGCCTAGGTGACCCTCCCACTCCCAAGGAAGAGGTCAAGAGCCTGGGTGTGTGGATTGAAAGGGACATGAGCTTTAAAACTCAGGCTAAAAGAACGGCAGGGACATGTTTTGGGCTACTCAGAGCCTGTAGGAAGATCTTCCCCTTACTCCCTGAGACCGCAAGGAGGCTCCTCATTCAGGGTCTAATCCTGGCAAGATTAGATTACTGTAACGCCATCTACCTGGGAGCCCCTGAAGCCACCCTGAACTCACTGCAAAAAGTTCAAAATGCCGCCGCCCGCCTACTCACGGGCACACCAGGAAGATCCTCCGCCAGGCCGGCTCTTAGATCTCTCCACTGGCTCCCAGTCAGAGAAAGGGTCGTTTTCAAGGCCCTGTGCCTGGCCCATAAAACTCTCAACAATAACGCCCCCCCCTTCTCAAAGAACTCCTAGTCCCATACAAAGCGGAGAGAGACCTCCGGTCCGGTGCAGAAAATTTTATTGCAGTCCCGAGAGTCAGAAAAGCCAAGACCGGTGGCCGTCGCTTCTCGGTTCACACAGCAAAACAGTGGAACCATCTGCCACGAAAACTCAGGTCAGAACCAAACTACCTCCAATTCAGAAAAACCCTAAAGACCCTCCTTTTCCCGCAGACATAACCTCATCAGACGGCTGAACCCCCTTGGAGAACAGGTCAGCGCTGGGATGCTCCTTGAGTTACTACACGCTTTACAAAACCATTAAATAAATAAATGTCATGAATGATGTAATATGTGACATCATCAGCAGTGGATTGCGGGTGCGCGAAATATAGTTAGTACGACTAACTATATAGGAGCATTTTCAATGGTTTTGTATGAGTGAAATGTCCAGCTAACTATAACACCCCTAAAACTTATGGTTTTTTGAGTGAATTTCAAAGGTTTTTTAAATGCTAATTCCTAACTATATAAGGCCTGAAACCTATGTTTTTTTCAGTGAATTTCAAAGGTTTTTTAAATGCTAATTCCTAATTATATAAGGCCTGAAACCTATGGTTTTTTCAGTGAATTTGCAAGGTTTTTTAAATGCTAATTCCTAACTATATAAGGCCTGAAACCTATGGTTTTTTCAGTGAATTTCAAAGGTTTTTTAAATGCTAATTCCTAACTATATAAGGCCTGAAACCTATGGTTTTTTCAGTGAATTTCAATGGTTTTTTAAATGCTAATTTCTAACTATATCAGGCCTGAAACCTATAGTTTTTTCATTGAATTTCGAAGGTTTTTTAAATGACAATTTTTAAATGTATTAATTGTTATTTTTTTTATACTGATTTACTACATTTTTGCAGGCAGGTGTTCAGAGGGCCCGCCCCCTTTTTACAACACTCTGCAGCGCAGCTCCATGCGCTTACTGGAGATACCTGTTGGACTAGTTCCCTCTAGGGGACCTCTGGATAGAACAGGAATTAATTCCCCAACTTAAACTGTGCAAACGCGCCCTGTAGAGAGTTCTAAATTGGGGGATTAAGTTCCCTTGCATACTGGGGGTCCCTGGAGGCCAACTAGCCCACCATGAGCCTCCATTATGCGCCAGGGGGCTGCATTGCTTTTACCTGGGGGCGGCAGTCCCCGGGGCAGTGTAGGGGGGGATTGGGGGCCCCCCACACTTCTTTATCACTATGCCACGCAATTTTGTCCCCCCGGGGGTAATTTGAAAAAAAAACGGGTTTTAAAAAAAAATGTTGGCCTTGTGGTTCCTTGTGGGACCACCTTGGCAGGCTTAGGGGGTCAGGGTGTTTCTACCCTGCCCCCTTTTTGTGTTGTACACGTTTGTTTTTCTGCTTTCTTGTGCCTCAGTCTACCGAGCACAAGATGCTGCCAGCACTTCCTGGTTTGAAGTGTTGAAAGCCAATCAGCATGCAGCTCCTGCTCGGAAAGTTTTAGAACTCAAAAAGGGGGCAGGGTAGAAGCACCCTGACCCCCTAGGCCTGCTCAGGGGTCGCACAAGGACCCCCAAGGTCCGCCCCAAATTTTTTTGGGGGGGGGAAATCGCAGGGTGCGCGCACCATGCGCGCACCCCGTGATTCCCCCCCAAATTTTTTTTTTTTGCCTTGGGGGTCCCTGTGGGACCCCCTGAGCAGGCCTAGGGGGTCAGGGTGCTTCTACCCTGCCCCCTTTTTGAGTTCTACACGTTTGTTTTTCTGCTTTCTTGTGCCTCAGTCTACCGAGGCACAAGATGGCTGCCATCAATTTCTGTTTTGGAGTGCTGACAGACAGTGGCAGCCAATCAGCATGCAGCTCGTGCACGGGAAGGTGCGCGCACGGTGCGCAAGGTGCGCGCCCGGTGCGCGCTTATAGATATATACATTTTTTCTCTTTTGATTTTCTCAGGAACTACTGGAGGGATTTACACCATTTAAACAAAAGAGATCTGCGAATCAGACTCTACCATTTTGCCAAATTTCTTGTAATTCCGTTCAGCCGTTCGGGCTGTAGCCGTGTCTAATCGTCCTATGGAAAATTGCATGGGGAAAACACGTTTTGGGACCCCACTTTTTTCTCAGCCCCCACTTTACGAATCTCCCCAAAACTTTCAGAGAAGGAGCGTAGCCGAGCGGGCCATCTTCTTTGAGAAATTCACAAAGATTCACCCACCGGCGCCAAAGTTACTCCCAATAGAATGTTGAGGATTTCCTATGGAAACTAGGTCCTAACTATAACTACCTACTGGCGACTGCCAGTAGGTAATATATATATATATATATATATATATATATATATATATATATATATATATATATATATATATATATATATATATATATATATATATATATATATTACCTACTGGCGGTCGCCAGTAGGTAGTTATAGTTAGGACCTAGCTACCATAGGAAATCCGCAACATTCTATTGGGAATAACTTTGGCGCTCGTTGAGGAATTTGCGTGTAATTTTCCATAAGTTAGGCCAGCTCCGCTCCACTCCTTCCCTGCAAGTTTCGGGGGGATTCGTGAAGTGGGGGCCGAGAAAAAAGGGGGGTCCCAAAACGTGTTTTCCCCATGTTAATTTCCATAGGACGAATTGACAAGGCTACAGCCCGAACCGCTGAACGGAATTACGCCAAACTTTGCAAAATTGCAGGGACTGGTACGCAGAAGTGCCTTTGCTATATTTGGTGAAAATTGCTCCAGTGGTCTTTACCAAAATTAACTTAAAAAAATATATATATATCTATAGACGCGCTCTGAGCGCTCACCGGAACGCGTACCGGGGAGCGCACCCGGCGCGCTACGGGAGTGCGCGAGCGGAAAGCTGATTGGCTCTCGGGTGTCTGTCAACATTCTAAACAGTCCGGAGAGTCCGCCATCTTGTGTCTCGGTAGAATCGAGACGCAAGAGGTGAAAATAAAAAGGGGGAAATGAATAAAAGGGGGCAGGGTAGACACTCCCTGACCCCCTAGGTTTTCTGAGGGGGGCCTAGAAGGACCCTGAAGGGCAAAAATACTTTTTTATTTTTTTATTTTCGCGGGGTAAGCACTGGGTGCGTTCCCATGTGCGCTTCCCGGTACGCGCACCCTGAGCGCACCCCGGGGAACAACAGTGTAAAAAATTATAGTAAAAAAATAATTTAGAGTGCTTAGAGATAGGGTAGCTCTGAAAAGAGCTGTTGTGTTATGTGGGTGTTTTTGTACCTACAAGTAGGTACCAATGCAAAGTCTCAAATTCAAGAGGAAGACTCTATTCCCCTCATCTGTAACATGTACACCATCTCTCCTATAGATGCCTTGCATGTTGTAACGCAAGTTGTTGTGGTATATGGAACACATACCATAGTCTCTGAGGAAAGCAGAAACAGATTTATTCACAAGTTTCCTTGCTTTCTCAATCTGTGGACAAAATTGGTTGGACCAGTTCCATTTTTGCCTTTGACATATATTAGAAAATAGCAAGGCAGTTTTTGTAAAAAGTGACATCAATTGCCCAAAGATGTCCTTTAAAAGCATTTCCAGACCTACCCCAGTCAAAGTGCCCAGGTCATTTCCACCACAGTGCACAATTATGACGTCAGGGTGTGGTAGATGCATAAAGGATTTTACCAATGGTATCAATTGGTGACTTCTCAATCCTCTCTGTCCAATCCATACAATGTTCACATTTGGTAAATCAAGGTTGTAAATACCTCTGTTACTTGCAAATTTTTCACTCCAGTAGACAAAGCTATGACCCACAAACCAGACTTTTGGCATCTTGAAGGTAGATGGGCTTGTATTCAGATGAGTTGTGGAAATGAAATGGCAGTTTGAAAGTAGGAATTATGAAAAAAAGTGGTTGAGATTCAGTGCACTTGAAAAACAAGAAATTATTGGTGTTTTCTTAAAATTCAACACTGAAAATTAGGGTGCATGCTTTTTTTTTAAAGAAGTCATTTTAATGGTGGAGAAAAAATCATTGAAAGAAACATTGCACATGATTAGCTAGTACATTGCGAGGTCAAACACCCTTGCTGGATTCTTTTGCAACATAGTATGATGAACTTTTCAACTGTGTGCTGAGTTAGGAGGGAGCCATGGTAACAGGGTGAATGAGCACTAGGGGGATGGGTGAATATTATGTGAGTTTCAAAGTGTTGAAATGTACAACCAATTAAAATGTGCAGTTTGGTTTTGAATTTGTGTGGGAATAATTTTGATTGGTTATGTACAAGAATATGGGTCTGAAATTAGAGGGAATCTGTGCCATTATTCTGAGGCTGCAGTGACAGAAGCATTATTCAAAGATTCTGCTTAAGAAAATCTGGTGTGTGTGACTGACACTGTTTCAAATCTTCCAAAGCATTTTTAAAGGTGAGTAATGATTCTTCTAATAAAGATAGACTGCTGTATGCAGTATGGAGAAGATTAAGAAGCATATTCTGCTTCTTTATTCTTGCATTGTGTGTCATGTTTTTTTGTAATGCTGTTTAAAAAAACTTGAAAGGTGCATATTGGAAATGTATTTTGGAAATGAGTTAGGTTTCTGCTTTGTTTTGTAGTGGTCATTTAAATGGGCTGTGCTCTGTGTTAAAAAACGATTTACTATGGAATTGTTTTCTGGTAAAAAGTCTGGCTTTTAAATTTTGGTCAAGGATTACATTGAGTGTCTGTGTGAAATAAAGAACTATGTTTTCACATTTTTCAATAATGTCACCTGTGTGTGCTGACAGTTTTCCTCTCTTAGCCTAAAGGGTACTCTGTGCCTGTGTGTCATGTGCCTAAGATCACACTGTGAGTCAAGCATGATTTTAAATGGATCTGGATGAATAATTTGCTTAGTTGATGTGTTTAAAAATATAGAAATACAGGTTTTTTTAAGTCAGCTAGGCTTTAGCATATGTACTAGTAGGGAATGATCTTGTTTGTTGAAATGAAATGTGCCTAAGATCACACTGTGAGTCAAGCATGATTTTAAATGGATCTGGGTGAATAATTTGCTTAGTTGATGTGTATTCTTAAAGTCAGTTAGGCGTTAGCATATGTACTAGTAGGGAATCTTAGGCAGCATGTCTGTTAGGCCTCTTACTTCAGAAATAGGCTCTAAGCTGTGCAATCAAGATCCAGGGAGTGCCTTTGAAATGAAAAATGAATGTTATGTCTTGTTTATATATATGTGGTCTGTTTTTTGCCAGTAGACACAGTGAAATAGTATGAGCAGACACACACATATTGCATGCAGAGACAGGAATGGTAGATTACATGTAACATCCTGGTCATGTGCCTAAGATCACACTGTGAGTCAAGCATGATTTTAAATGGATCTGGGTGAATAATTTGCTTAGTTGATGTGTATTCTTAAAGTCAGTTAGGCTTTAGCATATGTACTAGTAGGGAATCTTAGACAGCATGTATGTTAGGCCTCTTACTTCAGAAGTAGTCTCTAAGCTGTGCAATCAAGATCCAGGGTGTGCCTTTGAAATGGAAAAGGAATGTTATGTCTTGCTTATATATATATGTGGTCTGTTTTTTGCCAGTAGACACAGTGAAATAGTATGAGCAGACACACGCATATTGCATGCAGAGACAGACATGGTAGATTACATGCAACATCCTGGTCATGTGCCTAAGATCACACTGTGAGTCAAGCATGATTTTAAATTGATCTGGGTGAATAATTTGCTTAGTTGATGTGTATTCTTAAAGTCAGTTAGGCTTTAGCATATGTACTAGTAGGGAATCTTAGGCAGTCTGTTAGGCCTCTTATTTCAGAAATAGGCTCTAAGCTGTGCCATCAAGATCCAGGGAGTGCCTTTGAAATGAAAAAGGAATGTTATGTCTTGCTCATATATATGTGGTCTGTTTTTTGCCAGTAGACACAGTGAAATAGTATGAGCAGACACACACATATTGCATGCAGAGACAGGCATGGTAGATTACATGTAACATCCTGGTCATGTGCCTAAGATCACACTGTGAGTCAAGCATGATTTTAAATGGATCTGGGTGAAACATTTGCTTAGTTGATGAGTATTATTAAAGTCAGTTAGGCTTTAGCATATGTACTAGTAGGGAATCTTAGGCAGCATGTCTGATAGGCCTCCTACTTCAGAAATAGGCTCTAAGCTGTGCAATCAAGATCCAGGGTGTGCCTTTGAAATGAAAAAGGAATGTTATGTCTTGCTTATATATATTTAGTCTGTTTTTTGCCAGTAGAGACAGTGAAATAGTATAAGCAGAGACACGCATATTGCATGCAGAGACAGGCATGGTAGATTACATGTAAAATCCTAGTCATGTGCCTAAGATCACACTGTGAGTCAAGCATGATTTTAAATGGATCTGGGTGAATAATTTGCTTAGTTGATGTGCATTCTTAAAGTCAGTTAGGCTTTAGCATATGTACTAGTAGGGAATCTTAGACAGCATGTATGTTAGGCCTCTTACTTCACAAATAGGCTCTAAGCTGTGCAATCAAGATCATGGGTGAGCCGTTGAAATTAAAAAGGAATGTTATGTCTTGCTTATATATATGTGGTCTGTTTTTTGCCAGTAGACACAGTGAAATAGTATGAGCAGACACACACATATTGCAGGCAGAGACAGGCATGGTAGATTACATGTAACATCCTGGTCATGTGCCTAAGATCACACTGTGAGTCAAGCATGATTTTAAATGGATCTGGGTGAATAATTTGCTTAGTTGATGTGTATTCTTAAAGTCAGTTAGGCTTTAGCATAAGTACTAGTAGGGAATCTTAGGCAGCATGTCTGTCAGGCCTCTTACTTCAGATATAGGCTCTAAGCTGTGCAATCAAGATCCAGGGTGTGCCTTTGAAATGAAAAAGGAATGTTATGTCTTGCTTATATATATGTGGTCTGTTTTTTGCCAGTAGACACAGTGAAATAGTATGAGCAGACACACACATATTGCATGCAGAGACAGGCATGGTAGAATAAATGTAACATCCTGGTGATGTGCCTAAGATCTCACTGTGAGTCAAGCTTGATTTTAAATGGATCTGGGTGAATAATTTGCTTAGTTGATGTCTTTAAAAATATGGAAGTACATGTTTATTTAAAGTCAGTTAGGCTTTAGCATATGTACTAGTAGGGAATCTTAGGCAGCATGTCTGTTAGGCCTCTTACTTCACAATTTTTATTTAAGCTCCGCCTCCAGTATGTGTGTCTCTGCTCATACTATTTCACTGTCTCTACTGGCAAAAAACAGACCACATATATATAAGCAAGACATAACATTCCTTAGAGCCTATTTCTGATGTAAGAGGCCTAACAGACATGCTGCCTAAGATTCCCTACTAGTACATATGATAAAACCTAACTGACTTTAAAAACACATGTACTTCCATATTTTTAAAGACATCAACTAAGCAAATTAATCACCCAGATCCATTTAAAATCAAGCTTGACTCACAGTGTGATCTTAGGCACATGACCAGGATGTTACATGTAATCTACCATGTCTGTCTCTGCATGCAATATATGTGTTTGTGCTAATACTATCTCACTGTCTCTACTGGCAAAAAACAGACCACATATATATAAGCAAGACATAACATTTCTTTTTCATTTCAAAGGCGCACCCTGGATCTTGATTGCACAGCTTAGAGCCTATTTCTGAAGTAAGAAGCCTAACAGACATGCTGCCTAAGATTCCCTACTAGTACATATGGTAAAGCCTAAATGACTTTAAAAATACATGTATTTCCATATTTTAAAACACATCAACAATGCAAATTATTCACCCAGATCCATTTAAAATCAAGTTTGACTCACAGTGTGATCTTAGGCACATGAGACACATGTCATGACACACATGCAAAGAGAGAAATGCCACATAGAAAAACAGAGATGATGCACGTGCAAAGTCACATGAGACACAGACACAGAGTACCTTTTAAGCTAAGAGAGGTAAACTGTTAGAAGGCACAGGTGACATTATTGAAAAATGTGAAAATGTAATTCCTTATTTCACACAGACACTCAGTTTGATCCTTGACAAAAATGTTAAAGCCAGACATTTTACCAGAAAACATTTTCCATAGTAAATCGTTTTTGAAACAAAGCACAGCACATGTAATGTAAATCAGGCTTATGTTGTAAACTAGTGTTTATATTGTTTACTTATTGTAATTGCTATGTAATATGTTTGTAGTGGTCTATAATATGTTATTTTTTCTTTACAACAGATTATAATCATCTATAGAAAGATAAAAGAAAATGCCATCAAAGGAAAGACGTCAAAAAAAATACAAACAGGATTTAAGGTCCAAACAAACAGAAATACAAGACTCATCCAAAACAAAATCTTCAGTGAAAAAAAATAATGCTGCTGGTAAGCAAACTAAGGATTTTTTCAGGAAGTTATTGAAATGTCAAAAAAAAAAGATGTTGTTTCAAAGAAGAATAAGACATCTCTAATTAGAAAGAAGAAATTGTGCCCCTCAAAAAATGTTAAACCTGTAGAAGGAGATGATATTGTCTATAGCAATAGAAGGAGAAACCAATTTGTTGAAATTCGTAGATGAATGTTTTATAACAAAATAGTGTCTAATTTATTAAAAAATTGTAAAGAGGTATAAAAAAAAACCGCTTTTTACAAGAAAAAAAAAAGCATAGAGAAGATTGTGGATGAAGCATTTAAAGTGAAAAATAAATTATATGGTTTAGTAATCAATAGAATTCGTACTCTAGATAAGGTAATCAGTGTTTTCAAATCAAAATGTAAGTGGAAAAGAGTAATTAATCAGACTAATTTGTGTGATGTTTTTTCTGGAGAATGGAAGCATAGTTCAAGTTGTGAGCCATTTTTTAATGAAGAAAGTTACTTTCAGGATAAAGATTTGGTGCATGCAGTTGACACCAGTGGTCGAGCATATGAGGTGAAGGACGGTAGTCCGGTTGAAAAAGAAAAAAATTGTGCCTAGAAATACAGAAGAGGTGTTAACTGATGAAGTTTTAGGGAGATGTCCTAAGGCTCAGTGTATACTTGGAATTGTAGTAGTATTTGTAGTGTGCGACAGGATTCAATTGATTTGTTTCTCAGTTTCTTACGGACATATACTAAGAAAAGTCTAAAACAAAAAATGAGAATTTTGCAAGAGTTAAATCCTTGTAGAGTGAGAGAAAAAACAGGTTTGCAAGGGCATTCACTGGCTTGTCTTTCAAGAAAAGTATGTCAGAGTGTTTTTCACCATTTTAGGATGTTAGCAGTGCATCATAATAAAGTGAGGAAATTAGTGAGAAGGTTGTATTATGCAAAAAGTCCAGCACTTAAGCTAAAACAGTTAAACAGTGCTCTTTTGCATGGGACTGAACTAGATGTGAAGAACATTTGTGAAGAAATTGAGTTTTGTTACTTTGGTGAAAAAGAGGGCAGTGCAGAAACTGATACAGTAATAGAAGGTAATGTGGAAGAGAATGTAGAGATTTCAAGTACAGAAAAATTTGACCATGAAATTACAAAGTTTAAGGTCAATTCAAGTGAAAGGCCTAATTTTACTTGTGTGTGTTGTCGATGAATTCATTATAAGAATCAGACTAGATTAGTTGATTTATATGTAAAAAGTGAAATGGAAAATAATTATGAGTGGAAGGAATTTGCAACTTATTTGTTGGTATTTTGATTTGGGTTCTGATCAACGTATTTGTAAATATTGTTATAATAAATTAAATGAAAACAGAATGCCTGCTCAAGCTGTTCATAATAATTTGGAGTTGGTAGACATTCCTCGTGAATTGATGGATTTAAATACCTATGAGTCTATTTTGATTCAATGTGTGCATCCTTTTCAGGCTATTGTTCGCATGGAGCCTAAGACAGGGAAATTGCCTCCTTCAGATTTACAGAGAGGATTAAAGGGAAGAGTTGTTTATTTGCCTCTAGATTTTGAGAAAAATATTGATACAATTGGTGTAGAAAACGTAGAAGAGGAACCTCTGGTTATTCTAGTTAATGGTGTTCCGACAAAGATTAAGAAAATCTGGCAAGAATTAGTGGATGTTGGGAAAGTCAAAAAGGCAACGTTGTATTTGGTAAAAAATAATCAGTACTACAAAAATGTATATGTAGGAGAAGAGGAAACAACTGTAGAAGAGGACAGTGATTTCTCAGCTGGGCAAATTGAAAAAGTTGATGTCTCTAGAAGTGAAGAAATTTATAAACATTATAGTGTTCATCCATTGCATTCCAAAGAAGTAATGGGGAATGTTATTGACTTGTTTCAAATGAAAGAAGCAAAAGGAAGTCCCATTAGTGTATGGGAAGAAAGTTTGGAAGCTCGTTGTTTTCCACAGTTATTTCCAACAGGTCAAGGTGGACGATATGACGACCGACCTCTTCAAATTCCTGCATCTGAATACCGGACTTCAAGATTATATGCAAAAGAGCCAAGGTTTCATCAATGCATTCCATATTTGTTCCATCTACTGTTTGAGAGTGACTTGTCTGGAATTTCTTATGCAGTGAACCATATACTGAAAAGTGGAGTACATCTAACAAATGTTTCGGCAAAAGACTTTATGGATAAAGTGAAACTGCAAGACAGTGTTTTGGAATCTCAGCTAATTAATCTCATGGCATGTCAGCGTGGTACTAACGAGTATTGGTACTGTCGTCATGGGGAATTGAAATGTATGCTAAGAAACTTAGGAACTCCTACATGGTTCCTCACTCTTAGCTGTGCTGAGTATGCTTGGGAAGACTTACTTCAATTTCTACGAGAGGCAAATAAAAACATTGAAAATATTGAATACAAGACACCTGGAGAACTGTGCTCTTTGGATCCAGTTAATGTATGCAGGTATTTCAATCATAGGTTTGAAGCTATGATGTCTTTTATCACAAACAAAAAAAATCCTCCGCTTGGAGAGGTTTTGGATTTCTTTTGGAGAAAGGACCATCAAGCAAGAGGTGCTCCTCACATACATATGCTGCTATGGATTAAAGATGCACCAACATTTGGAACAGATTCAGATGAGAAAGTGATGAGTTTCATTGAGCAGTATTCTACATGTGCTGTTCCGAAAAGTACAGAAGAAAACAATTTAAGACATCAAGTTTTATGCTTCCAAACTCATCGTTGTGGAAAATACTGTCGTCGAAAATACAAATCCAAGGACAAGTTCTACACAAAATATCGTTTTGCATTTCCACGTCCAGTAACATCGAAAGGAAGAGTGAACAATTTTATGTCTTCTCTGCGACATACTGTGACAAGAAAATCACCGTAAAATACATACAACCTAAGAAGAAATGAGGAGTCCAAATACATAAATGACTACAATCCAGCCATTTTGTCCATGTGGAATGCTAACATGGATATTCAATATGTTGCTGAATACTCTATTGCTGTGGCTCGATATGTGACGTCTTACATCACAAAATCAGAAAAGACGGAACTGAAGGAAATGTGGGAGGAAATTTCACATGAAAAGAGTCTAAGCAAGAAATTATACAGTTACAGTCTGAAGATGTTGTCGCATCGAGAAATTGGAGTATGTGAATGTTCTGATCGGTTATCATCAGCAAGTCTATATGCCAAATCTAGAACCATCATTTAGGTGAGTCTAGGTCCTGATGCAACACGAAACCAAGTTTTGAAATCTGTACAAGAAATAGAGTATTTGGCAGAGAAAGAACCAGACAGTACAGATATTTTGAAGACAAACATGTTGGATACATACTGTCCAAATAGAAGTAGTCATCTTGAGAACATTTGTCTGTATGAAGTTCTGCAAACCTATACTTTTAAGAGGAACATCACAGAAGATATCAATACAGGTGTATATGCTGTAATTGGATGTGAAGGCTGTCTGGTAAAACAAAGAAAAGGCCATTTGATTAATCATCGAAAATTGAGTTGTGCATCTCCAGACAAAAGATAATTTTATTACTTAGCTCTTTTGCAACTCTTTAAGCCTTGGCGTACAGAAGAGGAACTACTTGGAGATTTTCTTACTTATGAAGATTCGTTCAATGCAACCAAGGATACCATAGAATGTCCTTTTTTTTCAAATTATCTGCAAATGTTAAACGAGGAAATACAGCAAGAAGCTACAATTGCAGCGGAGATTGCTAGAGACAGTTCTCAAGACAGTCAGAGTTCTGTTTCATTGAGTCAGGATCCACTAGGAGGACCAATTATACAATATGAAGCTGCCACTGCCATGGATGAAGTTGAAAGAGCCATGGAACAAGCTCAGGAGGATGTAGTTAACTTAGAATATTTGGGAAAAGAACTAAATGTTGAGCAGAGACAAATATATGACGAAGTCACAGAACAGATTGAGCATGGTTTATCTCATGAGAAAAAAGAGTGCTCATGTACATCATTTATACCTGTCCGACTGTACGTGAGTGGAGAAGCAGGAACTGGAAAAAGTTTTCTGATTAAAGCAATTGCAACTTATCTGCAGAAAAGAACGGAGTCATCGCTGTCTTGTGTTGTTACCGCCCCAACTGGGTTGGCAGCACATAACATTAAAGGGATAACTTTACATCGCTTGTTGATGCTGCCAGTAGAGCATGATAATAAATTACAATACCACAAGCTATCTAGAGAAGCTTGTTGTGAAGTTTCCCGAGTCTTGAAGAAAATGAAACTTCTTATCATTGATGAGGTAAGCATGGTATCAAATGTAATGCTTGCTTTTGTGCATTTAAGAATGCAAGAAATTCTTAAAACAGAGTATGATGTGCTATTTGGAGGCAAACACATCATTGTTTTTGGAGATCTACTGCAGCTAACTCCAGTGAAAGGACAACCAGTGTTTAAAATGCTTACACATGAAGATACAAGGAAGTGCCTAGGAAGCATTGGAAATGTTAACATATGGTTAAATTTCAAATATGCAGAACTGCTACAAAATATGCGACAGGCAAAGGATGAAGATTATAAAAAGATTCTACAAGATGTAAGAATTGGAAAAGTAAGTGAGCATGGGAAAGCAGCTTTACATGCACGATTAATTTCAAATTTGTTTCCAAACGAAAAGATTCTCCCAGAGAATATTTTTAGGAAAATTCCAGAAAACAAATCTGTCATATGCTTGATGCTTGATGCCAACTCTGCAAGAATGTTTAATCTTCAACAATAAAATGTTAAAGTTGGAAAATCAAGAGATTGTGAAACTGGAAGCTATTGATAAAATAGAACATGAAGGAGCAACTATTATTTTGTCTGAAAAGTTGAAATCAAAATTGGATTCTTTAGACAAGACAATATCTGGTTTGGAAAAGACTGTATGCATCTTTAAATTGTCGTATAATTTTACGACGTAATTTACATGTGGAAAGAGGTTTAGTAAATGGAGCAATGGGTCATGTTGTTGATTTTGTGAATTACCGAAATAGAGATTGAATTGAATTTATAAAAATTAAATTTGATGGTATTGAAGAAGTACAACAAATCAGTCGTTGTTCTGCCCGATTTTTGCTTGTGAAAGATTTATATGTCCGCAGAAAACAGTTTCCTGTTTCTTTGGCATATGTGGTGACTATTCATAAATCTCAAGGTTTAAGTGTAGATAGTGCTTTAGTGAATATTGGAAGTTCTGTGTTCAAGGAGGGTATGGCATATGTTGCTTTATCTCGAGTCAGAACTTTATCTGGATTGTACTTGATTGATTTTGATGAGACAAAGATTAATGCAGATCTAAATTGTGTAAAAGAATATAATAGGTTAAGAAGAAAGTATTCTCCAAATTTACCTCAATATCCTCTATTTGAAAAGCGTGTGGTAGGCCGAAAAAGAAGAAATGAGAAAAATTGTAGTGAAGTTGTAGCAAAAAGAAAAAAAGTAGATGAACCAGTAATTGTAAGCAGAAAGGAAAAGGATTCAGTTAAAGATGTTGTTGGATTTCAGTTTGAAAACAGTTCTGGTGTCAACTGCTATGCTAATGTAGTGGTTAATGTTGTTTTTTTTCTCCAAACTGTACCGGAACAGATTGCTGGAAATCGGGATCAAAGATTTTGTTGTTTGTTGAATTCTGTGTTTGAGAAATGTAGCCGTGATAGAACACAAATACAAAGTGTTTCTGAAATTCAAAATGTTTTAGACATATGTTCTGGTCTAAATCAATTTTCACAGAATATTCAGCAAGATTGTCAGGAATTTCTAATGTATATGCTTGTTGTGTTGCAAGATGAAGGTGTAGATGTAGAAAATCTTTTTGGCCTTTCTTATAAATGGCAGCATGACTTGCGACAATTGTTCCTTTTCAAGTAGTACTACAATAGACACTGAAAGATTTATATATTTGACTTTACCAGACTGCAAATCAGTGTCTTTTAATAATTTAGTTAGAGGAGCAGATCAAAACATGGTCTGTACTCAATGTAAATCAGCAATGCTATCAACATTATTTATACAAAGATATGGACAGTATGTAATTTTAATGTTCCAACGATGTAGACCTGATGGAACTAAATTGACAACTTTAATAAAAAAAATTCTGGCTTCTCAATTATCAATTTCAGGAAGAACCTTTGCAACTGCAGCAATTATTTACCATGATCGTCCTTCAACAACATCAGGACATTACACAGCTTATTTAAAATGTCAAAAAGGTTGGAGTTATTGTAATGATACTGAATTGACTTTCAAGCAACGTTTGCCTTTTGACTTACAAAATTTTTACCTAGTGTTCTTACAACCGAAATTTTAGGGAAGGTAATTGGCCTATGAAGATTGGACCAGTTAATAAAACTTAGTTTGCTGTTCAAAATTAATTTGCGAGTGAGAGTGATCAAGATAATGAAAAACTTGTAGTTGTCATAGAGGTAGTATAAGTGTATCACGTAGTGTGTGATGTGAGTATTAAAGGAAATATTAATCATAAGTAAGCCAGAGGTGGAAATAAAACTATTGTTTCATAATGTAAAAGATGTTGGAGCTTTTCTTTCAGAAACTCGGGTAAATGGGAGATTAAGAATACTATTGAGTAATTTCCAAAGAAAAGGACTTTCCATATACTATTTGGCCTCGTGGAAAAGTACGTGGATCAAAAGTGAGTTAAGATATGTTTTTTCTAAATTATACATTATTTATTGAACCGTTGTATGGGTTTTTTAAACACAATCATTTTGATTGTGGTTTTTTTTGCCCGCTGTTATATGATGAGTACTATTGAAGTCACTGGTTTAAGTGAAATTCAATATATTCTGAGAACAGCAAAAATAAACCATATAAAATGTTGTACAAATTATTTTGTATTTTGTATTATCAAATATATATTATTCTCTCCTTCTGTTATGCTCACTCACCTTTTTCAACCCTCTATTACTCCTCTTAACTCACCCTCACTGGCCTTCTCTCACTCTCCCTCACCTCCCTTCCATTATTCCACTTCCCTCACTTATCCTCATTCCCCATTCCTTCACTGCCCTTTCCCTCTCTCCCATCCACCACTTTCCAGCTGTCAGTCACTCTACTTCACTCCCCTTCCCCTTCTTTCCTTTCTTTGCTCCCTCAATAATTCCCCTCCTCTCACTCAACTTACTCCACTTCACTTACTCCTTCTCTCACTCCCTCTGTCCTCTCACATCCTCACTCCCCTTCCCTCACTCCCTCTCTCTTAACCTCACTCTCTCGGTCCTCTCACTCTCTCAATCCTCTTCCATCACGCTCACTCCCTATAACTCACCCACACTCCCTTACTTACCTTTCTTTGCTCTCTCACTCAGTCCCTTTCTGCCACTCTTTCCTTCACTACCTCTATGTTCTCACTCCTTCACTTCCCTTGTCTCATGCTCACTTGCTTTTATCCTCTCTCTATCTTCCCTTTTTCCTCAACCTCACTGCCCTTCACTCACCCTCCCTCACCCTTGTTCCCTTACTCCGGTTCCCTCAGTTATCCTCATTCATCATCCTTAACTCCCCTTCCTCTTTCTCTCCTCACGCACTCACCTTTTCCCAGTCCCTTTGCTTCACTTCTCTTCCCCTTCTTTCCTTCCTTTGCTCCCTCAGTCATTCTCCTTCCCTTACTCACCTTACTCCCCTTTACTTACTCTTTCTCTCACTCCCTCTGTTCTCTCATATTCTCACTTGTCTTCCCTCACTCCCTCTCTGTTACCCTCACTTCCATTGTCTCCTCACTGTATTACGACCCTACATTCACCCTCACTCACCTTCCATCCCTCATTGTCATTAATCCACCGTAGTGATGTCATCAGTGATGTCACTGACCATGTCATGAATGATGTAATATGTGACATCATCAGCAGTGGATTGCGGGCGCGCGAGTTATAGTGAGTCCAACTAACTATAACGTGGGAATTTCAATGGTTTTATATGAGTAAAATGTTCAGCTAACTATAACTGGTGTGAAACCTATGGTTTTTCCAGTGAATATATATATATATATATATATATATATATATATATATATATATATATATTATATATATATTACAACAACGTTTTCACTCCCGGAGGGAAAAACTTGGTCACACCTGAAAACTCTACTTCTTCTTCTTTTATTCATGGAAAACAAACAGCTTGTGGCACAGTCCTGACATGTTTCGTTCCTCTTGCAACTTCTTCAAAGGTAAGCCTCGCTCTGTAAACCAATTCCAACTCACTCCACATATATATATATATTCCACAACTCCAGTCTCTTGATTTAAGAAACTCTTACGATCTAGGGCATTCACAAGCCATACCAGGGTTCAAAGCTTTACTTCAAATCCATTTATTAACTCGTTCCTGCAAATGTTGACAAACGCGTTTCAGCGTGTCCGCCTTCGTCAGTGTCGACAATAACTTTACTGCATCGTGTTTAAATAAACGTTGTGCTCGTAAATAGTAAACATAGAAAGTGTTTTGTGCATGTATACCAAAATAAACAAAGGACTACATTTTAGCGGCCATGGTGGAGTTTCTTAAGCAAATTCCGCACTTCAAGCAGAGCATGGAATAATTAATGGCACTTTAGCCCTCTCTGGCCAACCCAAGAAATGTCCACATTAGGCAAACCCAAGTCATTGTCAATGCCACTCTTTCTAGCACACTCTCTGTCCTAAACAACAAAGCTATGACCCACAATCCACACTCTAACCATTTTAAAGGCAAGTAGGAGTAGCACAAAGGAGAAGGCTGTAGCTGAATGAGATAGTTTCTAAAATAAAAGAGTTAAATGGAGGGCAGGATCTGCTGTTTTAAAAAAGATATTTGATTGGATGGTGTAAATATATAGGTAGCTATAATTAGGTAGTGATTTTGAAAAAAAAGTAAGTAGATCTGTGATTGGCTCTGATAAAATCAGAAAAATATACAACTGTTTCCAATGTGCTTACATTTGCAAACAGTCAACCACACCTGCTACATTTGAACCAGAGGCTCATATGCTGCTTATAGAAAATGTTGTGTACTTTTGACCTACGGGTACAAGAGAGTGTTTCAAAGGAGTAGCTATGGAAAATGAGGCAAAACAGACTAGGGGGAAGGGTTGTAAGGCGAGTGTAATTTTAAAATTAAAAGGATAGTGATTTAGACAGTTGGCTGTGCAGAAAAAACATATTTTCTAAAGCAGTTGAATATAAATAGAAAGTTATAATAGTAGAAATAATGGACTCCGATCAGCATTCGCAAAGTTATACAGGGGCAGCTGTCCACAAACACTACTAGATTGGGCTTCTCCACAGAAGACTAAGATAGGGTTAAAACGAGCTGACCAGCTAGAAGTGGTATAACCAAAAAAAATAAAAAGGAAAAATAGGATTTGCTAGGTACATCAGTATCACTAAAAAAAGAGTGGGAAAGATTGCCATTACTGGTTCTTTAGTACTGTGAGTGGCACACCATTCTTGTACTTTAGATGTGACACTTTGCATAACAACAGATTTTACATGATACTGATTTAAAATTGAAGAATAGCTAAGAAATTTTACAGGTTTAGCAATATTGGTGTATTTTTAAAAATGATATGTAATGAGGGAGCTATGAGTATATATAAAATAAAAAAGTATGAAAGTTACTGCATATCCAGTTGCACACGCAAAGAGGCACTGATATACTCAGTTACTTATGTTGTAAAGTACCGAAGTAAATAGACACCCATCTTTACAGTAACGGTTAGATGCATATATGCAGACAGTAATACATAAATGTGGACATTGAAACAGTCGGTAAGAAATCTAGTTACATAGTAAAAGAGTCAATTGGAATTAGGAGAAGGAAGAGTTTATTAGTGGGACACAGCCTATATTTGCAGTTTATACTGGTATGCCATTTATAACAAGCTGCAAAATGCTAAGCTTTGCTTTTATTACATATAAGTCACTACTAAGGTCAACTCTAGTACCAAATAGGGCAGGGTGATATGTGTTTAAAAGGTAAAACAGGTACTTTGAAGTTTTAGACACTTAGAAATGCATTTATACACTGATATACCCTGTTACACATTCATACAGCTACCTCTGCAGCGGCTGACTTAGCAAATTACAAAACCATAGACGAAGTCAAACACCCAGTGAGAAAGTAACAGAGGCACTTACAGATTCAGTCAGAGGCCCACATAACACTTACGTATCCAAATGTAACGGAGCCAGTTACACAAAAAGCTACACTAAAGAGCGAGTATGCACTCAATATACTCACATATACTCATATAGATTTTCATACACTTAGAAGGATAATTCTATTGTGACAAACTAACTTATACATCTAGTGACACACTCCTATAGTTTGACTCACATACTAATAAACTAAAGGATAGATGCACTCGCTGACCCAGTGGGACAGTGTCAAAGCACTTACACATTCACTCACACACACCTTATGTATCCAGCAGTAGCAGAGCCAGCAGCACACAGTTTTGTATACCCCAATACTTACTAATACAACCAATAACTAATCCATACAGCCACTTACATACATACTTACAGACCTATATAGTTGCTGTGACACGTAGTCATGCACCAACATAGTTACTTATACATCCAGTTACACACCTACACAGGAACTCATAAACTCACTCAGATATGTACTCATATATGTACGCAAGTGCTGACACTCTTAGTCACCCATACAGACAAATAGTCCTTTAAACATGAGTGATGCCTGGCAGTACAGAGGCTGTGTGTGCAGTTTTACAGACAGTCAGTTTTGGCATTTAAAACCTCTTCCAAGCATTAAACTCCCCTTCAACTACATATAAGTAACACCTGAGGTAGGCCTTAGGTAGGTTTCAGTGAGCTACATGTGCACTTACAGACCCATACGCCGATTTATACAGTCAGTCGCCATACTGCGACTCACATACCTATTTACAAAAGCATAGGGTAGACAGAGAGGAACTTAGACATTTGCTCACACTGAGGAAAATGATATTTTGCCTGACCAAAAAATGTCCACTACATACACCCTATGTTACATTCATGTGCATGTCACCCATGCATATTTCTCGTAGTGGCCTGAATCACTAGGCCTCTGCAAACATGTCCTGCAAGTCAAGTCATCAAAGTCTCCCTAACGTTAAGCTAAAATGAAGGCCCATGTATTTTGCATTTTGCATTGTGCACTTTTAAATAAATATCGTACTGAGCCCTTTTTTTGTGGTTGGAGCCTGAAACCACTTTCTGAAACATTGTCTTCATGACTCCTGGCACATTGAAAACTGCAGTCACGTCAGCAAGAAGCCTGCCAAGACAGTGTTATGAATAACAGTTATCTGTTTTGCTGTACAGAGTGGCATCCCTGCCCGGTGAGGAAATGTAAACAGAACCCGTCCGCGACAGATAAGGCCTAGCTCTCTGTCTCAGCCCCCATGCAATGAACGGAGAAATATATGCTTTTCTGATTCTTAGTGGTGAACAACCTTTTGCTTCAGACAATACATCCCCTATCATATCAGATTGTACAAGATGTGCTTTTCGCCCTGACACAAGAGATGTCTCTGCTAGGCCGAAAGTCAGCTCTCCTCCCAGTTACACGTCAATTGCACGCCATGCTCAAGTTGCACAATTAGGGCAGAGTTCCAGCTGGTCATGCAAACTCCTCCCCTAAGTACCCACCCACCTATGACATCTACCTATCATCTACCTATGACTCATCAAGTGTACGCCCACATGCTCTTATCTCTTTCTTTCTTGCTCTGCCTGGAGCGCTCCTCCCTATGTACAAGGAGTAAAATGTATATATTCTGTTCATTGTTATTAAATGTTAGATTACTCTTCCTGAACCTCAGTGGTGATGGAACATATTCTCCCTTTGACTCGAGTTATTGGAATAAAGCCCATTTTAACTTGGACACCACGGATTCTGTCTCTCATTTGATGCATGATACTTTGTTAATGCCTAGAAATTCTGCCAGGGTAATATTTTATTTACCACATTAATTGGCGCCCTTGAACAGGGACATGTCCCTTTCCCCACTCGCCGGAGTTTGTAGGTCTAGTCTTTGCCCCCTTCCACAGCCGTGACGGACTTTAAAGTGTACACGCCATTGGGATTACCCGCTACACCCTCAGGCCCAGGAGGAGGACGGACTGCGACCAGGCATCCATGTGAGGCGGTGAGGAACGCGGATCGTCTCAACCCAGAGCCCAGCCCGTGAGAGAGCAAGGTCCGAGGTCTCCAGAGGTCCACCTGTTCCAAGGCGCATGCGTAGAAGTCCGAGGCCTTCAAGTTTCAAGATTCTGCTTCCCGGTGAGTACCACTATGGGGAATGCATCAAGATTCAAGACGTGCCCATGGTAAACGTGGGCGCGGTCAAGACGTGTCTCATTCACGTGAGACCGGTAAAGACGGGCCCACGGTTAAACGTGGGAACGGTCAAGACGTGTCTCATTTTTGAGACCGGTATGGTTGTACTGTATTTCAGTGCATAAAGTTTTTCAAGTACATGTTTAGCTCTCTGTATCAGTTTAGGTTGTAACTGTTTTAGTGTTTAATATTTGTTTGTGTGTGAATGATTGTTGATTGTTTCAGTCTATTTTCGTGAATATTGGTTTCAAACATGCCACTGTTTTCAAAGTTACGTCAGATAGGGACCAGAAAAGGTATACTAGAAGAATCAGTTAACATCCCGCCTAGAGACACACCTGGTCATTATATGTATATATTAAGCATGGGCTGGACGCCATTTTGTTTTTAGATTTATGGGTAGACTACACCAAGGACCTGGAGGAAAAGTATAGATGGCCAATCTCGGGAACATGGGCGCCTGAATGTATTATGAGGGTGGAGGAAGCACTATGGAAAAGGAAGTCAAGACCCTCTCAGAAAGATGCCATCGAATTGTGGCGCAAAGAGTCACATAGGAGAACAGAGAAAGAATTGAATAAAGCAGATAGAACTAGACAAGCTGGGGAAAAAGCCAGAGAAAAGGAACTACGGGAGGAGGGGGAACGTGTCAAAACAGAACAGACTGATAGGGAAAGAAACGCCGTTGTTAATGGTATTTAATCCGTTCTGTCAGAAGAACTAGCTAAAGTGACCACCTCAGAGAGACCTAGTAGGTCGCGAACGCCACCACCTGTACCATATAGAGTACATAGAATAAAGCCGACAGCATCTGAAGCATTCATTTCCTCGTATCTAGACGATTCCCTCCCGGACTACGTTAATGCAGGTTTTCCTCCACCCCCAGCAGCAGATCAGCTCCAGCAACTTCAGCAGCAGCTAGCAAAAGATGACGTAGGTCCCGGGGCAGTGGGAGGGGTGCCTACTGTAGATGCAGCCATTTCACTTTGTGTATATGATCCAGAACCAGGAAAGGGTTCAATGGTCGTGATTTCACGTAGACTAAGACAAGCTGTTGCATATCTAGAGACATTACCAGACATGAAAGATCACCTAGATAGCATGTATCGTTTTATTAGAACGGGGGAGGGACCTGATAGTATAGCACAAGCCATGGCACAGAGAAAAGTAGGGGTTAAGAACCATGTCTTGCGTTTTATTATTAACTGCCTGATCAGGGAACAGGACGAAGGGGACGGAGATGTAAAGCCAGGTTTGATAGAATGGAGTGATCACATAGATGCCGGTCGACATGAGAAACAGGGACAGATAGATGCCATGTACAAGAAAATACGAAAAGAAATAATAGAAAGACACAGAAAAGAGTCTGACGAGAAGGGCGAGTCATCATCCGAAGAGGTAGAGGATCGTCAGGATCCGAAAGGCAAGATTAATTATGTAGGAAAAGCGCGACAGTTTGACAGACCCAAGTGCCTTGATTACCGTAAACAGGGGCCAGCTATAAAAGAAAGGTATTCCCTTGAAGCATTATTCCAGGCTACTGAAAAAGCACTGAAACAATGGATAGGGAGTGAGAGACCTCCCACACAACACGAAATAGAGTGGGCCCGGTCAGCCACCCAGTGGGTGTCCAATGCCATTATATATAGTAGTGATATAGTGGCTCAGACCTTCTTAAGCCTTCCACCGAACGAACAGCGTTTGGCTGGTATTTACATGGTTCAACACTTGATAACGTTGTATAAAAGTCAGCATTCTGATCCTGGTCACTTGCATAAAATACTTGACGACATTTTACTAGATAGATGGACAGGTTTAGGTACTGAATTAATTAATGTAATCCTGGATCAACGACATAAGTACATAGATTCTCTGACTACATACATGCCTCCAGTCTTACACCATGACAGACATAACGTACACATAGACAGACAGAACCCCCTACGAGAGGTTCATCCCGTCAAGAATGCGGCCAATGAGTTACAACGGGTGTATGTTTACACCCCCTTAACGAAATTAGAGATTCTTGAAATGAAAAAGATGTTGCCTTGTCATGAAAAAGACCCAGGGGGATTTCACCGTGAATTAAAAGACATCCTCCGCATAGGAGGTTATACGTACGCTGACATTCTGAAGCTATTAAAAGTACTGTTACCTGCAGGGATTTATGAAAAGCTTAAGGAAAAAGACTGGGAAGTGGGTGAGAAAAAGTTAAGTTGGGATGCATTGGAAACAGAAGAGAAGGGCAGGCTCCCAGAAGTTGGTCTTGGAGATAGAGCTAGAGAACTACCTGAATTCCTGATACAAGTTTTGCCAAGATTATTGATCACTAAAAAGGAAGATTGGGATGCTATTTCAGCATGTAAACAAAAGCAAGACGAGGACACTAGTGATTTCTATTCTAGATTTGAGAAATGTTTTACTATTAATAGTGGCCTTAAGCCTGGTAGCGAGTCATTTCCACATCTTTTTGTGAGCAAATTAGTAGAGAATTCCTTACCCCAGATCAAGAATAGAGTACTGAAGGTTGAGAGTACTTGGCAAGCAAACAGCCCTTCACAAATGTTACAGATGCTACAGTATCATCAGAATAGGATTACAGAAGAGCAGGATCATGAAAAGAGACGCATGAAAGAGACAAAAATGAAGGTGCTGGTTGCCCAGACGGTACCGGCGACTTCAAACAAACATAACACGACACCTGTCAAAGGGAACTGTAACTATTGCAAACAACCAGGTCACTTTGTAAAGGACTGCACTGTTCTGAAACACAACATTGCTACAGGCAAGACAAAAGAGCGACAGTACACTCCTAGACAGAATAACACGCAACAGAACACGCAACAGACAGTAGCGAATTATCCTCCACCACCGCCTGTTAATGCCACACCACAAATGTAAATGTAATGTAAATGTACAGGAATTTATATAGCGCAAATCACCAAGCGGTTTCTAAGCGCTTGCTTAGGGAACCCGTCCTGGTATTCCCCTGTGAGATAACCCCTGCAGGGTATCCGCAAGGTGAAAGCCAGGCATCCCGCCGCGAGGGGCCGTTGTGGAGATTAAGCAAGCTATTGCCCAGAGTCGCAGAGTGTGAACGCGTGAAACGAGTAGGCACCGGAGCGAGAATTGTCGAGTCCATGGACATTTTTGGACTCAAGACCCCGCCGAGCCGGGAATTGAACCCTAGTCCCGGGCTGACCTCTGCTTCCAGGTCCGCCTCCTCTAACCAGTGAGCCACACTTCTCCAAATGTATCAGTACACACAGTCTGACTATCCAGAGTATCAACAGTTCTCATGAAACAGCCTCGAGAGGGAAGTAGGCTTGCCCCTTATTGAGGTTCCTGTAGATCAAGAGGGTCCGTATGTACATAGTCGTGTTCTAGGTCAGGATCGAAAGTTTCTGATTGACACGGGGGCGAGCAGAACTACCATCAGTCATGACGAGGTTCCAGGGGCACCTCTCTCGGGCTCACAAAATGTTTCCCTGGGATTTTCAGGAAAGCCTATTGTTAATGAAGTGTCTAAACCAGTCTCCCTAGGGGTTGGTCCACTGTCACGTACCACTGACTTGCTACTTACTAAGTCATGTCCAGAAAACTTACTTGGTATGAAGACATTAAAAGATCTAGGAGCAGTTATCTGCTGTTCTCCAGAAGGAGTACGCCTGTTCTTACGTGATTTTAAGGGACATTATGTACTGACTGATTTTGACCACAGACTCAAGAACGTGCCACAGATCCTGTGGGCACAAGGACCGACTGACGTAGGTTACATGGACATTACGCCTCACCATGTCACACTCAAAGCAGGCTTAGTACTTCCACGTATTAGACAATACAAGTTACCACCAGACGCCGAAACAGCATTACTGAAAATAGTTGACGAATTTATTGCACGGGGGTAGTGGTAGAGACAGTCTCAAATGTATGTAACTCGCCTGTCATTCCTATCCTTAAAAGATCTGATCCTAGTGTACTGCCAGTGTACCGATTGATTATTGACCTGCGAGAACTGAACAAATGTGTAGTACCGCAATATCCAGTGGTGCCAGACATTTCTTCATTGTTGACTGCTATTGATTCAGAGGCTACTTACTTTACTGTTATCGACTTGAAGAACGCTTTCTTTAGTGTTCCCATTCACCCAGACAGCCAGTACCTGTTTGGATTTTCATTAAAAGGTCGTAGCTTTGTCTTTACAAGAGCTCCTCAAGGTTTTACAGAAAGCCCTAGTATTTACAGTCAGGCTCTGAAGAGACAGCTAGACAGCATTCACATGCCTTCCAACACTGCGTTACTACAGTATGTGGACGATATCCTGATTACAGCACGTTCAGAAAAAGAATGTGAAAATGCATCACTGACAGTCTTACATTTTCTGGCTGACAAGGGGCACAAGGTGTCCCCTTCGAAGTTGCAATTCTGTGAAAAGCAAGTAGTTTACCTAGGACACTTGCTTTCCAAAGAGGGGAGACAGCTAACACAAGCACGTATACAGCTCATTGCTAACCTTTCACAGCCCAAGACACAAAAGGACTGTAGGCAATGGATTCCCCAGTATGCCTTTCTAGCCAAACCACTCATACAGTTAACTACACAGGAGGCAGGGGGGACTGTCCTCCCTTGGACACAAGAACACACCTTGGCATTCGAGGAATTAAAAAGAGCTTTATGTCAAGCGCCAGTGTTAGCGACTCCATGTTACAGCAAACCTTTCATGCTTTTTGTAACTGAAAGAGAAGTAACAGCGTTATCTGTTCTCACACAAGATCAAGCAGGAAAACACAAGCCTTGTGCTTATTTTTCTAGCACGCTAGACCCAGTGGCCCAGGCTCTGCCTGCATGCCTGAAATCAGTTGCAGCAACAGCCCTAGCCATAAGACAAAGTGACTCCATAGTGCTGGGTCACCCTCTGACAGTACAGGTCCCACATGCAGTGGAGGTACTCTTAAACAGAACACAAACACAACACTTGACTGTAGCAAGACTGACAGGATATGAACTGACATTATTTCAACCACACATAGAGATCAGACGTTGTAATATTCTGAACCCTGCAACACTTTTGCCCTCAAGTACAGTAAATGCACCATCACATGACTGTGTGGAACTAATGAATATAGTGACGAAACCAAGACAAGACCTGACAGATATTGCACTTTCAGACCCAGACTTAACGCTCTATGTAGATGGATCATGCATGAGAACAAGTACAGGAGAGTTAGTAGCAGCCTATGCTGTGACCACTGATAAAGAAGTCATAGAGACACAGAAAATAGACACATTGTCAGCACAAGCAGCAGAGCTCATCGCTCTGACACAAGCCTGCATAAGAGCTAAGCACTTGAAAGTAAACATTTATACTGATTCGCAATATGCCTTTGGCGTTGTTCATGATTTCGGGGTACTATGGAGGGAGAGAGGTTTCCTGACCTCCCATGGGACCAAGATTCAGCATGGCCAGCTTATTCAAGCCCTGTTAGAAGCCATACATTTACCTACAGCCATTTCTATCCTGAAGTGCAAAGCTCACACCAAAGTTACAGACACCATTTCCCAGGGTAATGACCTGGCAGACCGAACAGCTAGACTTACAGCTCAGACAGCCCAGACACCAACAGACACGACAAGGACAGAGGTACCATTACTGACAACATGTATGACAGTCAGGGATCCCACTCAAGACGTACTCGACATACAGACACATGCCACTGCAGATGAGATAAAGAAATGGACTGAACAAGGAGGGGTCCAGACTGACCAAGGTTGGATGACTAAGGGAAAAGGCACATGGTTTCTCCCAGATTCCATGGTACAAGTAATCATTAACACAGCCCATAGTCCAGCACACTTAGGAGAAAAAGCAATGTTAGACAGCTTACAGAACATCTGGTTTAACAAGCACATGCGTGCAGCAGCGAAGCAGAAGGTACGAACATGTATGATCTGTTGTCAGTTCAATCCAGGTAAAGGCATCCCGGTGTAACAAGGCGGATTTCATCCTCCTGACCACCCTTTTGAGGTTCTCCAGATGGATTATATTCAAATGGACAGATGTAGAGGTTACAAGTATGTCTTGGTGGTAGTGTGTGCACTATCTAGATGGACAGAAGCTTATCCAGTTCCAGATTATACTGCTGTAACAACAGCCAGAAAGTTAGTGCACGAGTATTTCCCCAGGTATGGATTACCTCGGGTGATCTATTCAGATAACGGCCAGCCATTCTCCTCTGAATTAATGAAACAAGTGTCCCTTCTGTTAGGTTACACATGGAAGTTCAATTGTGTCAGACACCCAGAAGCAGCAGGCCTTGTAGAAAGACATAATCAGACCCTCAAGACAAAATTAGCAAAGGTCTGTGCAGAGAAAGGCGTGGATTGGATGGTAGCCTTGCCGGTTGCCCTTTTTTTCATGCGTATGGTAGCACATTCCAGAACAGGCCTATCTCCGTATGAAGTGGTTTTCGGTAGACCGCCAAATATGTGGGGTACGCCTATGCCCAGAAAGATAACTGATGTTGACAGTAACATGCTGACAGATTACCTGGCTTCCTTGATGTCTGCACTACTCTCTTGTCGTTCACAGGTTGCTGCCGCCTTCCCTGACAACACCCAGGTCAAGGAACACGCCCTAGTCCCAGGGGACTTTGTGTGCATCCGGAATTTTGACCGATCAAGCCCCCTTGAGCCGCGCTGGAAGACCCGAAATTGGTGCTTCTTACCACGAGGACCGCACTGAAAGTGGAGGGACGCAAGGGCTGGATCCATGCCCATCACGTTAAGCGCTATTTTGGACAATGTGGAACATTCGAAAAGAACATTGACTTTAATGACACAACAGACTTTGTGCCGCCTTTGCTTGAAAAGACCCCTCAGCAAGAGTATAGGTCCAAACTAAGATCTAGTAAATCAGACGTAGTTTAATTGTTTAAGCCCACCCGGTGGTGAATCGGTTAGACCAGTTTCTGACATGTATAAGATCACATATGAGAATAGCAAGATGAGAGATAAAAAGGGAAAATACTGCAAGACATTACGCAGCAGATGGATTGTTACCTTGATCATTATTTTATTCTGTGCATTGTTATAATCGGTGTTAGTTTATTGCTACATGTTTTCTTTTTCATTTCCTCACATATACATTCATCCAGTATGCATACGTGACCAGCCAGACCAGCAATGCAACTGAGTGCTTGGTATGTGGCCAACTACCCCCTTATCAGAAAACAAAGGGAGTTCTGCCGAAATAGATTCTAAAAAAAAGATTTTTAGGAAAACACGCCCATTGGATAACATGGCAAATCGCACCTCCATACAAGACATGCTTTTTCCACCACTTCCACAGCTCAGATCCTTTTCAAATTTGGCATCACAGTAGTCCAAGCGATGCCCTACATCCTCACCAAAAAGCAGCCGAATCCCTTCACTGGAACGGGTACGAATTTCCGCTCAAAAACACGCCCCCCCCGAAAACGCCAAACAACGCCAAAATCCCTCAACACCTTGTTAAGCAGCATGTTAAAACAAAACATCTTCAAAACGTTTTCTCCAAGCACTTGAAAGAGATCCAGCTCTCTCCTGCCTAACATAATGACAACATACTCTGCACAAACCATGACCACATGGCGCTATTCACAAGCCATATTTACAAGAAACTCAGCAAGTTATAATAATGACATGCTCTTCATAAACCATATTTACAAGGAGCTATTTACAGGGAACTTCACTCTCAGAAGGACTTTCTCCTTTCAAAACGTTACGCCATACCTATTTCATTTGCAGTCAGACAGCTTATGTACATCTGCCCTTAGACTGGGGTGGAACTTGTTATATAGCAGACAGAAACAGTGTGGGAGCAATATACAGATTTCAACGAAGGTTTCTTTTTCTTTGTTGGCCCCGTCCAAAATAGTAAACTGATACACAAATTAACAAGAACCCTTGAAGCAGTAGTGAATGTGACTGCATCTGCCCTGGCGACTTGATCCAGGAGCAGTTTGCCATGATACTGTCTCTGTCTGCAGTGTGGCCTGGCGATTTGCAGCCTTTGTGCCACTGCTTGCGTTCCCCATCCATATGTACAAAGGATAAAGATGAAGAAATGATTCTGTATGATCAGCTATACGTCTCATGAATATAGATGTATCCTGAAGGGTTATGTAGGTGACAAGGAGGGAATGAGGAAAATGATATTTTGCCTGACCAAAAAATGTCCACTACATACACCCTATGTTACATTCATGTGCATGTCACCCATGCATATTTCTCGTAGTGGCCTGAATCACTAGGCCTCTGCAAACATGTCCTGCAAGTCAAGTCATCAAAGTCTCCCAAACGTTAAGCTAAAATGAAGGCCCATGTATTTTGCATTGTGCACTTTTAAATAAATATCGTACTGAGCCCTTTTTTTGTGGTTGGAGCCTGAAACCACTTTCTGAAACATTGTCTTCATGACTCCTGGCACATTGAAAACTGCAGTCACGTCAGCAAGAAGCCTGCCAAGACAGTGTTATGAATAACAGTTATCTGTTTTGCTGTACAGAGTGGCATTCCTGCCCGGTGAGGAAATGTAAACAGAACCCGTCCGCGACAGATAAGGCCTAGCTCTCTGTCTCAGCCCCCATGCAATGAACGGAGAAATATATGCTTTTCTGATTCTTAGTGGTGAACAACCTTTTGCTTCAGACAATACATCCCCTATCATATCAGATTGTACAAGATGTGCTTTTCGCCCTGACACAAGAGATGTCTCTGCTAGGCCGAAAGTCAGCTCTCCTCCCAGTTACACGTCAATTGCACGCCATGCTCAAGTTGCACAATTAGGGCAGAGTTCCAGCTGGTCATGCAAACTCCTCCCCTAAGTACCCACCCACCTATGACATCTACCTATCATCTACCTATGACTCATCAAGTGTACGCCCACATGCTCTTATCTCTTTCTTTCTTGCTCTGCCTGGAGCGCTCCTCCCTATGTACAAGGAGTAAAATGTATATATTCTGTTCATTGTTATTAAATGTTAGATTACTCTTCCTGAACCTCAGTGGTGATGGAACATATTCTCCCTTTGACTCGAGTTATTGGAATAAAGCCCATTTTAACTTGGACACCACGGATCCTGTCTCTCATTTGATGCATGATACTTTGTTAATGCCTAGAAATTCTGCACACTCACACAACACTTATGTATCCAGCAGTAAGGGAGTCAGTTGTACACACAGTTACATACCCCACCACTCAGTGGCACAGGCAATAACTTATTCATACTGTGACTTCCATATAGATTTACATACCTATAGAGTTACTATGAGAGCCACTCATATACCGATATAGTTACTTAGATATACAGTCACGCCCAAAGAAGGACTGAAACACTCACTTAGATACGTACTCAAGTATAGACACAACCAAATCATCTATCCAGACAAGAAGCCCTTTAAATATCTCTCAGGTCTGCAACTGCAGAGTCTGCATGTGCAGTATGCTGCCAGGTTGACTTGGCATTTAAAACACCTTTGGCAAGTCTTAAACTCCCCTTTTTCTACATATAAGACACTCCTAATGTAAGACATATGCAGCCCAAAGGGCAGCGTGGTATGTGCTTAAAAGGCGAGACATGTACTTTGAAGTTTCAGTGAGTTACATGCATCCTTATAGACCCATATACCCAAATATTCATTCAGTTTCCAACCCATACTGAAACTCACATCCCTATTTACAAAAGCATGGTGCCACTCACACACCTAGACAGATAGCAATAGTGGGCACTTAGACATTTACTCACACACTGACGTACCACTTATGTATCCAGCAGGAGCAGATCCACTTGCACACACAGTTACATACCTGAACACCCACTAGTATAGTCAGTAAGCTAGCCATACAGCTACTTGCATACAGTTATACAGACGTATAGTTAGCAAGAGAGCTAGTGAAATAGCATTATAGTTACTTGGACATCCGGTCACACACCTACAGACAGCCGATAATGTACAGTCTGAACTAAGGAGGCTAAAAACCTGCAAAAACAAAATCATCTGGCAAGCAGAAAAGGAAAAGGCTGACACAATATGGGCAAAATTGCTACAGGACACAAAAACCAACAACAGTGGTAGTTTTTGGCACACAGTCAACAATATAGAGAACCCTATGGCCCCAGGAATACATTCTCATATAACGGAGGACGCCAGGGCAAAGTACCTACAGCACCACTTTAACACGGAAGCAGGCGAAATCAAACAAGATACATCGGTGCGCCAACTCGACCAGCAGCCTTTCAAAACATCAAGTTCTGGTACTCGCTTCCCTCTTCTCAAACAAACAGATTGCAAATAGAATCTCGAAAAGCTGAAATGAGGGAGCGCCTGGGCCCAACGGTTTACCACCAACTATTTATAAGCAGGATCCAAATTACTGGGCTGAAGGTCTACTACCATTTTTTGAATAATATCATGGACGCTAAAAGAATTCCAGATTCTTGGAAGGGATCAGTTATTTCACATTAAAAATCATCAAGCACAAAATAACCGTCCCCAATCTTATCCCTCTACTAGAAGTGCTTCAAGCTGGGCTTCTACCTACAGTCACTTATGGTAGTGAATCGATGAGTGGGAGAGATGAGATCACACTGGGTATGGTGGTCTCCAAGGCTGTGATAATAATATTCACTCTCCCACAATACACTTCTCCAGCACAAATAAGGCTAGAGTTTGGCCTCCAAAAGCAGCAAATAACACAGAAAGGTGCCTATGCCACGAAATATAAAGGGAGCCGAGCCCGGCACATTAAACTCATACTTACGAAAGGAGATGATAAGAAAAAATAGGCAGTCTTGCCATGGCCTACCTCCAGTCAGCAATTAGGCTTCTTGCTTTACAGGACATATGGGAAACCAGTATGCCCCACAAAAGCTTCAAGGATCTTGTAAATAAATCAGTAAAGATTGTATCCCTTGAAGAAGACAAAGCAGGGCTAAGCAGGAGGGCTCACGGATGGTTTGTAATTCAGAGTTACTCGAGGTGCAAGCCACAAACATACCTAGGAACAGGCTTCTCAAGACTCATGAAGGAAAGTTTTTTGCTGCTGTGGTTGGGAATCTTACCCATTAAGAGGCACCTCCCTCCATGGAAACGCAGAGACACAACTAATCATTGTAGACTATGCGGCAACACCAATGAGGATGTCTTACACCTACTTTGCATCTGCAAGGGCTTAGACAAGGAACGAAGACAGCTATTAAAGCCGCGCCTGATTGAAAGTCAGATATGAAATGTAGACAGGCGGTGAAAGCCTGCTTCGAGGGAGGCGACGTATTTACCAAATCGGTAATTCCGGTAAATACCAAATCGGAGATTCAAAATACAAGCCATTGCGGATTCAACCAATCAGATGCATCCACCCCACCCCACAACCAAGCTACTGAGGAACCAACTAATCCTGTGCATCCACCCCACCCCACAACCAGGAAGTGGCCACACCCATGCAGGTGCAGACAATGAGAACCATCTGAAGAGCTGTGAGCAACTGAGCCACTGGCTGTACTGAGCTGAGCTGAAATACAGGATGGCATCCCAGGAATCACAGAGGGAAGGAGGAGAAAGAAAAAGAAAGCTGAAGTTCAGCACAAGTGAGCTTCAGATGCTCGTGGAGGAGGTGGTCAAACACCACACCCAGCTTTTTGGGAAACAGTCCCTGCAGGTAGCAGAGGCTGTGAAACGGAAGACCTGGCTGGAAATCCAGGCGAAGGTTAACGCCATGGGTGTGAGCCCACGAGAGATAGACGATTTAAAAAAACACTGGTATGATCTCAGGATCATTACCAAAAAGAAGCTGGCAGCACAGAAGAAAGAGGCCAGTGCCACAGGGGGAGGAAGGAGCAGGGCACTTGCCCTCACTGACCTGGAGTAGCTGGTGGAATCCACCCTGGAGCCCGAGAGTGTGCTTGGGATCGGGGATGCTGACAGCTCAGCCAGAGCTTGCCCAGCAATCCTCCCACCCCATTTCCTGTCCCATTCCCCAATGGGGCTGTGTGACTCACACTCCAGTACAGGTTTTGGGATACACCAGCAATGCATCATGGGGGAGGTAGTCATTGAAACACCCATCATGACAGTCATCATACAAAACAACAAGGCATACCACAAACATCATTCAGAAGCAGTTGAGGACATTGAGATAGTGTGACAGGATTGTAAATTAATAGTGAAATACAGGGTTGCAGCACCACTGAGCTAATGTCCATATCTGTCCACAGTAGAGTCATTGCGCAGGACAGTGCAGGAAAAGGATGGAAGGGCACCCCGTAAGGGAACGTCTGAGGATGCCCGCATGAGTGCAGGCCACAGCACTGAACCACCACCCGCACCAACACCACAGGCAGCTTCACCACCAGAGCCAACCACAACTGCACAGCCAGCATCGCCACTGCTGAATGTATCACCACAGCAGGACTCACAAGCACAGTCAGCCTCACCAGCCTCAAATTTATCAGTAGTAGTTAGGCCCAGGAGGCATGCTGTACCCCCTCTCCATGTCATTGAGACGTCCTCTGATGATGAAAGCGAGGGTGACACCACAACTGCTACACTGGAGCCAACCAATACTGGGCTGCAGTCCACGTCCGAGGGTGTGCACACAGGTGCAAGACGCCGTAGGATCCGGGAGGGCAGCACTACTCGGCAGGGTGAGGGGGTCTTCGGTGAGCTGGAGGCCACCATGGTGAAAGTGCAGCGGCTGTAGGGGAAGGCCATACAATCAGTGCACAGACAGATGCGGCACTTACATCAGAACATGGGCAACATAGACCGTGGCATCAGCTCCATGGCGTAGAGCAGTGTTTCCCAAACTGGGGTCCGCGGACCCCCAGGGGTCCGTGACACATTCCCAGGGGGTCCGTAGGCAACAGTTTTAAAAGCACAGACAAGTTTCTTGTATAATTAGAAGATTTCCAGCAACAATAAAAGTGTCAAGATAATGCCAGTGATTAATGTACCTGCAGGAGCATAAGGAGAGTTTCGTTCAGTGGCAGCTTTGACTTAACTAATGTAGCACAGAGGGTTAATGTGCCTACTGCAAAGAACATGTAACATGCATTTTAAAAAGCAGCATTTTATGTGCATAGGTTCGTGGTTACTGCTTTTGTCAGAGAGATTCCTTTTTTACTGTGCACTTCATTATAAGTGACAGTCGTAATGTAGCAGAGGGTCCTATAAACTGTCATCAAAGAGCTGCTTGCAAACTGCATGGTACCAGTTAGTAACTTATGTTTTTCCCAGTTATTCGTTATCCTGATGCTGCTAAAAAGATTTATTTGGGTAGAAATACATTTTAATGTTAAAGTCAGTGCTAGCCACTGTGTTATGTTCTGAATCCTAAGTTTGTGCTTTTCCAGACCAAGCACTCTTTAAACATTTTATATACACACTGATTTACATATATGATTCAATGTCTCTATATGTGTGTGATGTAAAGTACTCTGACATACTACAATGGTATGAGAGATGCTATAAAACAAATGAAATACATGTGACAGAGGGGCTATTACTTCAAAATAAAATACTAAGGGCCAGATGTACGATCCATATTTATATGTGGGAACGGGTTCGCAAACCCGTTTGCGCATGCAAAAACCTATTGGGCCATGTACATTGCCTATTTCGAGAGTCGCACTTTGTTTGCGACTCGCTAAATACGTTTCGCAACTTGCTATTTGGAAGGGGCATTCCCTTCCAAATAGCGTGTCTCAAAACCATGTACAAATGTTTGGCGGTCGCAAAACATTCGCAATTACCACCTACTTCAAGTAGATGGTAATGCATTTGCAAATGGGAAGGGGTCCCCAGGGGACCCCTTCCCCTTTGCAAAGGCAAGCACAATTATTTTTTAAGGGCAGGCAGTGGTCCCAGGGACCTCTGCCTGATCTTAGAAAATGAAATGAAAACGCTTCATTTTCTTTTTTTTTTTAAATGCATGGTAAACGGACTGCATTTTCTTTTTAAAACTGCTTTATTTAAAAGCAGTCCCAGACATGGTTGCCTGCAGAGCCCAGCAGGCCACCATACCTGGGAGGGCTGGCATTCCCAATGTGCTCTCAAATTGCGAGAGGCTCTTTTCAATATTAATGATCCTCGCAATTTTGGGAATCCCAAACAGTGTTAAACACACTGTTGTACATTTCATTTAGTGACTCGCAATTTGCCACTCGCCATGTGTCGCCAATTGCGAGGCGCTAAATGAAATGGGCGTACATCTGGCCCCAAAATCCTTAGTACTTTGAGTATGAAATTTGTTTTGTGTGCACACGTGTGTATTTTTTTCGAATTACTCTTTTAATATTTGAAATTTAACTCATACAAATTGCTTGGGGGTCCCCGGCTTCCAGTGGTGACTCAATGGGGGTCCTCAGGAGTCAAAAGTTTGGGAACCACTGGCGTAGAGCATGAGGGAAATGGCAGAGGGAATGCGGGACATGTCCCAATCCATGATGGCACTCTGTGAGAAACTTGATGAGGACAGAGCCAGAAGGCGCAGGGAGAGAAAGTACATGCAGCAGCACACCAAGGCGGTGGACCATCTGGCAACGGCCACTTCCCTGCTATGCAAGCGCTCTGTGGCAATGCAAGAGGGACTTGTTCACTGCTGCACAGATGTCTCTAGGGGGATGGGGAAGTTGACATCTGCTATGGAACTGCTGCTGACCACCCAGTCAGCCAATGCTGGTGCTCTAGGTGTGGGGGAGAGCGAAGACAACACCAGCAGGAGCAGCAATAGCACACCTGTACCAGAAACCTTGAGGAGTAGCAGGCGCCATGCTGCGGGCCCTGGATCAACCAGTGTGTAAAGCCAGCTGCAGGCACCCAGCACTGTAGTCGTGGGCGCAGACATTAATGCTGCCCACACCTTCATGAACATTATTTGGGGGTAGTAACCTGTGATTAACAATTTTGGTTGTCTCAAATTTCACTGGCATGGTGTGCCATTTGCTGATTGACGTAGTGCCCACTCCTTAAACTATGTCATGCACATGCAACGCCTGGCTGTGTCTCCTTACTTACTTAAAAATAGTTGCGTGTGATCTCTGCCCGTCTCAGTCTCCCATCTGTTGCTGGCACTGCTCCTGCTGCATAGGGCTCTGGCTGTTCAAGGCCATCATCAATGTCCTCATGATAAGTAATTTCAATTTCTGTACCTCTCTTTGTAGCAAGGTTGTGCAGCATAGCACAGGTAGCAATGATTTTACAGCAGATGATGGGTGTGTACTGACGTGCATCTCCGCTTTTGTGGAGGCAGCGGAACCTGCTTTTCAATAGTGCGCTCCAAAACGTTGTGTGTTGATCTGTGTGCCACATTGTAACGTCTCTCACTCCGGGTTGATGGGTTCAGGTAGGGGGTGAGGACAAAGGACCGCACAGCATAAGCACTATCGCCTAGGTGGGAAAGAGAGTGCCATTAGTTACATACTTAAAAAACATTTGGCTTCAGTATCTATCAGTGTGTGTCACAGTTTTTACCTAGCAGGTATCCTTCCCCAAATTCTCCTGCAGCAAGGCGTGTGTAGATCCCACTGTTCTGGAATATGTAGGAGTCGTGGGTGGTCCCAGCAAATTTGGCCACAATGTCGGTAATTATGTTGCCAGCGTTGCAGATCACCTGCACATTTACTGAGTGGGTGGACTTTCTGTTCCTGTAGATGTATTCTGTGGCTGCAGGAGGGCAGATTGGAATGTGTGCCCCATCAATACAGCCTATGACGTGCGGGAACTGTGCCATTTGGTAAAAGTCTGTCTTGGTTTTCTGCAGTTCCGCTTGTGTGCTTGGGAAGCTGATGTAGTGGTGTATTCTCTGCATCATGGCATCCAGGAACTTTCTGAAGAACCGGGACAGGCAACTCTGGGACACCCCGCCTACCGCAGCTACATGTGGTGGTATGGTGTGCGCCCTTGGTGTTGGGTGCTCCAGGAGTGGGTGCAGGTCCCTTATCAAGTCCAGGATGGTGTGGGGGTGTAGCATGTACCTCTCATGGATCTCTGCCTCAGTCAGTTGGAAGAGTGTGATCTGCTGTCTGTAGACTTGCTCCTCCCGCCTCCAGATCCTCTCTCCTGCTGCCTGTAGCCGTAGCCACCTTGCAATGACGTAGAAAGCCGCCATAGTGATCACACTGTTGCATTTTGGGAATGCTTATATACCATGTTGATGATTACTAAGCATGGGCGGATTTTGCGGATTGGCAATCCGCGAACTTGCGTATTTACGGATTCGCAATCCGCGAAGATCCGCGAACTCTAGCGGATTTGCGGATTTTTCCGTTTTTTGTGTTGGCGCGTGTTCGCGCCGATTTTGGGACAAGTTCGCAATTGCGAACTTACTTTTCGGCTTGCAACGGCCGCGACTATGTTGTTTCTACGTCTGGTTTATCATCACAGGTTCACAGCACCCTCTGTTTCACCACTGCCACCCTCTGGGACACCCATGCCACCCTCTAGTACATCCTCACTGGCACCTATTAGGTTTATTTATCACTGTAGATTATGGTGGTTGAAAAAAGCAAGCACACCTGCCCTTCTTCAACTGCCATCAATTAATTTGTTTCATTAATGTGTCAGTAATTTTGAAAGTTCCAGTCTGGCTGGCACCTGCTTCCTTCCTTATCTGTAATTTGCTTTTTGTTGCAGTGAAATTTTTTTTTCACAGGACCTTTATGGTGCTATTCTATGAGCCTGCTGTTTGGGTCATAGCAGGGTCATAGAATAGTTGCAAACTCTGGAGGGGCCCATCAGGAAGCACTACCTTGAATGTTACTAATGTTAAGTTTGAACTTTTGCACCTGCTCATTGCTTTCAGTTTAGCTAAAATCGTTTTTTCTGCAATTTCGCGCGTTTTTTGGGGCGCGAATCCGTGCGAGATCGATTTCGGAAGCCGCGAATACGTGCAAATACAAAATTGTTTTTGTTGCGACGTGTATGTTCGCGTGATCTTGCGCGTGTTCGCGAGGCGCTTCTAGCTATACGTTTGCCAAGTTACCCTATCGGTCGTACACGGGCGCGGCCATCTTGTTGGCGTGACGTAATTCCGTTTCCGCCCGCTATGTGTAATCTCGCAAAGTGTGCTGCTCGCTAGTACAATTTCGCGCGTACTCGCAAGGAAAATCTCGCGCGAACTTACCCACGCGGTCGTGAACGGGCGCGGCCATCTTGTTTCTCATTCATTGCTATGGTTCTGGGCATGCTTTCTCTATCCTCTCTCAATCTCTGCCATCCTTTGCTTGTTTGAAGTTTTTTTGATCTAATTTTACTTATTATCTAACCCTCTATTTTTCTAGCTCTATATTTTTGTGTTTTCTGCAGCTTTTAGTTTCTTTTAAACTACTTTTTTAAACTCTTTTCTTTTCTTCTTCACTATTCTATTTCTTCTTTATCATTTAAGTTTATTTCTGCCCAGACCATGGTAAAGGGAGCCGGGAAGCACCCTGAGAAGGGGAAGGGTCCCGCACCCCGTGCCCGGCTCCCGTGCGGGCGTTTAAGGGGGGAGCAAGTGGTCCCGAGGGAGATCTTCAGCGCGGAGGAAGTGGCGGCACTGATCTTCCACGTCCAGCGCCGCCTCCCCAAGACGATCCTGGGAGGCGGCAAGATCGCGACCGGCTATGGCATCCGGGAGCGCCGCCAGCGGTGGGAGAAGGTGTGCCGGGCCATGTACAAGATCTCTGGGGTCCGGCGCACATATAACCAGGCCACCCACCGCTGGACCGATGTCATGGACCGGGAGCGGGACTTGCTGGACGCGCTCGGCGTAGAGGTCCCCGGGCTTGGTGAGTAGTAGTAGTAGTACATTTACTACTCTGTTTTATCCTGCTCTGTTATTTGCAAATCTTTGTTCTTTACCAAGAGCAATAATGCTGCCGATTACATTGAGGTAAATTATATTTCAAAATCTTCTATGCATTTCAGGTGCACTGCTCTCCTTCTCAGTAGCCTTGCTTGCTACTATGCTTCTTTGTTTTGTATGTTGTGTTCAGAAGCATTTCATTGGCCTGAGAAATTATGTATGAGTGTACTGTAAAGAAAAGAACTGCGTAATGCTAGACAGTAAGGGTCATATTTTCAATTACCGGCGCATCCCTGCAAAGTAGCAGGGATGCGGCAGTAATTGTGTGCCATGCCACCACCACCCATTGGCCCAAAACGTCACAGAAGCCTTACGCATCTGTGCCGTAAAGGCAGCGCATTGCTGGAGTTGCGTGCCAACGATGGCGCAGCTCCAGCAATGCTCTGGGGTACCCTATCTCCCCAATGCTGCATCAAGCCGTACGTCGGCTTCAAGCGCGCAGGGTTTGAGTCATGCATCATTGTCCTAAAAGTGACTGATTGACATCTTGTAGATTTCCCTCAGCCACTTTTAGGATTCGTTCCTGCGCAGGTACGCCCTCCCTTGCGCCGGAACGCCCCCTGATGGCGCAGGGCTTTACAACGTGATGCATCGCCCATATGCCCATATGTGTTTTTTTTTTAATATATACGCCGCACCAACACCATGGCGAGTCTTTTGTTCTGCCGCTGCGTCAGAAAAGGCACGCAACAATGGAGGAAAATCAGCCGCAACTTCCGCAAGGGACTTATAAATCAGCCCCAACAGACTGAAGTCCAGTCCTTCCTTTAGACAGTCACATGGCTATCAGAAGAAATAGTGGCGGTGGTGGCGGGTGGATTGATAGTTTGAGTATTCACTGATCTGCAAGCAGGATGGACTTTGTCTGTCCAGTGTTGCGCACTGCTGCCTGCAGTGCCAGGCCTAGGCAAATCTCTTTAGTAGTCTGTTTATTGAGTTACATAGGAACTTTCTAAGTCAACGTTCCGCAAATCAGGCAATACGAATAACGTAGTATACCACATGAGATAGATCCCGTGGAATAGTTGTCTATCTATTTGCTATTTTTCCAAAATATGTTGTTATTGTTCTTTTGAAATGTTTGATTTGGTTGAAAAATCTCATCCATGTTTTCTGGTTTTTCTTTCTTTCATGTTGTACATCAGCTCCCCCCAAGGGCAAGAGGACACAGGAGGAGGGTGCTGAGGATGCAGGCCAGGATCGGGCAGGCGAGGGCTCCTTTGCTGGCCCCAGTAAGTTTACATTTCAATAAACAGTACCTATTTTTTCCTAGCGTTCCTCATTCGATTTTTTCTAAATCGTCTTTGATCTTCTTGTAGACTGGATATAAATTCTTATCCTGCCTCGAATATGACTCCCTGTGGTATTACTAGACTATTCTTATTAGTCTGTCTGTGTAGCTAACTAAGATTGGACATTTGGCAATTCCATTGGACTCCCATTATATTCAGCAATACCTCTATGCACTGTCTCCTTACTGACTAGATAGTGTGGCAGAGTCATTCAGCTCCCGAAGTCACCGATTATAGATCCCCAATGATCTCTAGATTATCGTACGCAGGACAAGAGAGTAGTACGGAGTCACAGCACAGTCAAGAAGTGTCAGAGGCACTCATGCTTGCAAAAATTCCAAAACCTTTAGCTCATCCACTCTAGTCTAGAGGAACAAAAACCACAGAGTCTATTTAAGTGTAAAAGCTTTATTAAAAGTTAACACATTTATTAAAATCTACTTTGTCATAAAACTATTTAACTGTAAACGGAAAAGTGGTTAGTGCTGACGATTAATTGGACACATTTCTTGTGGTCGAGCCGAACTCTCACCTAGTTTGAACTTGATCCTGGTCGTGTTCTTAGGACTCAGGAGTCAAGCTTCTGTCTGTTAGGAGAAAAAGTGGTGCGTGTTAAAAATCAAAAGCAAGCATTCATCAGTTGTGCATAAAAGTGCAGCAAGACAACAGCCTTCCCTGGAAAATGGGACATTTTTACTATGGAGTAGACAGTCACAAATTATTACATTGTATTCTGTTTTTTTAACATTTCTCCTAGACCAAATATTATATAGTAGTGAGTGGTGTATTCTAACATTCTTAAATGTACTTTGTAGGTGTAACATCTGGTGACGGGGCCAGCGCGGAGGTGGCTGTGTTGGACTTGGACTCGGAGGCCTCTGGGGAGGAGGCGGCGGTAGAAGAGCTGGTGGCCGTTCCTGTGGGGGATCAAACGGTGGTGGCGGAAACAGGTAAGCTATATATTCCTTACTTATTGAGATTGAACACTGCATAGTGTGCTTTCTGCACGGGTGTATTACAATTACAAATCAACCAGGTAGTAGCCTCCTCGAAATGTACTTCGACTTAGCTGTGAAGTTTTTGGTGAGAAGAATCCCAATAAGTTCTTAGACGAACGTGATGGATGGGATGAACGAAAAGCGAAAGAAGGGTGTAAGTAAGTGGGACGCGAACTTGTATGATGGCTGGCAAAGAAGAACGATATGTGTTTGCTTGGACCCAGAGGTGGCTGGGAAGGAAAGAATATGGTATGGTGCATGGCTGGGTCAATGATGAAGCAAGGATGGGTGGAAGGACAGCAGCCTGGGTGGGTGAAACAGAAACTGTATGTGTGCGTATACTTTGACTGAATGGATGCCTGGAGCATGGTATTCTCTGACTCTTACATAGCACATGTGTATCTAGAGAGAGTAGATGGTCGCCAGGTGAAGTAAGTGTTACCTTGAAGAGCATGTACCACCGCACCCGCACGTCCGTCCCAGTGCAGGGAAGGCAAGGAAAAGAAATTGTAAATGTGTCCAATACTACCATGAATAGTAGCAGTACTTTGTATTGCGTTTGCATTCACAGCATATATCTGGTTATTACGGTGGACACTCCGTACCTCTCTTAATAACTTTAGTTTACTTGTAGTACGTCATTCATGTGTGGGTGTATCACTGTTCACTCAATATTAAGCAAAGCACCTAAAGTCATCTCATCTGTCATTAAATACGTCCCATGTGAAGTGATAGATAATCAAATTAGTTAGCGCTTCTTCAGTTTCCTTTTCTAGTACTCATTTGCACTGTGGGGTGAAAGGTAAATTAATTAAGCAGTAGCCCTTGTAACAGAGTATTCTCAGTGCCACCCGTAATAGAAAAGTAATAGCTTCACCACCTGCATGTACTGGACCGGTACAGTAACGCAAGTCTGTCTCCATCATCATGGTGTGCAACTTTTTTTCTCGGGTGCAACTTCACTGTGCTGTGTCCATGTCATTCTGCCGGCTTGCATAAGATAACGTACCCATTTCCCTAAACAAGAGAGAAGAAGAAGAATAAGACTGGTGTACTGTCATAGTCGACTGTAATGGAAGTCCATAGTGGTCGTAGAATTAGTTCATTAAACTACCACTACTGTTAGAGCAAGGATGCAGAAGTGGGAGGTTACATAGATACTGTCCTCAATAGTTATGTACTGTGCTTTCAATTTGCTACTTGTACTCTGTGACCCAACTTTCGGCTCAATCACTTTGTGTTATTAATAAGGAGCATTGGTTACAGACTATGTCTTTCTTTCTTCATATAGTTGCTCCTTCCAAATCAACAACAAGGAGGGAGCAGGCTAGATTGGCCCGGCAACGGAGGCTGGAGGCCACAGTCGCCGAGTATCGGCGGCTGGTGGCCCTGGAGGAGGAGGAGGACACGCAGTCGAGCGGGGCAACATCTTCGACTGTGACCACTGCATCCTCCTCCATGACTAAGCCAGCGGGACCGAGCCGGGCTAAGAAAGCCGACCGCCACCGCCAAGCAACCGAAATACCAGCTGCCCCCCACAGGAGCTGCAAGGAACGCCAACGCCGCCTACGAGTCCGCATGTCCAACCTGGAGCAGGAGGTCCTGAGGTATAAGAACTTGGTTAAGGGCCTCCGCTCCGAGCTTGCCACCCTCCGCAAGGAGTATGATGCCCATGCCGCATCATGCACCAGCACCAGCACCCTCCAGTAGTGGAGTGTCCCTTGCCCTTTTTTTATAGACTTTTGGGGGGTGGGATTTGGGAGTTGGGATCGTTTTGGGACGTTTCAGAGACAATCGTTGGGGTTAGGGTGGGTGAGGGAGATTATTTTGTTAGGGCTAAATAAATATATTTTTCAACTTTATCTGACCATACCTGTTTTTTACTGCTTTTCAGTCTGGTGGGTGGGGGGCGGGGGTGTAACAGTAACTTTGTTTTCCTGAACAGTCGTAGGACTTTAGTAGTACAACCGTCAATCTCTTGTCTACTCCGAAATAATACTCCATTATACTACCTCCCACCAAACGCTTATCTTACCTGTAATTTGTGTTAGAAATTAGGGCTAGGCCCAGGGCTGGCTCCAGGTGAAATGGGGATTAACGTTGTCAATCCTGGGCGGGTGACATTTCCTCATTGCGGTGGTACTAGTGGTGTGACACAGTGGCAGTTGCATGCCTATGGAAAAAAAGAAAACGAAACCTTGTTTGTCCTCCTTACTGTAGCATTACAACGGTTACGGTACGATCGAGAAAATAGCAGGTGACAGTACACTAGAACAGTGCCATAATGTAGCCTAACAAATGGTAAAGTATTTGCTTGCAAGTATAACTAGTACTTGCGTTGAATTTATTTGACATTGGCTACTACTACTAGAAGATATAGTACTGAAGCTGAGTAAGTCTAGAAGATATCCTCGTATTCCTTCACCAGCCTGTTGCTGCTATCACCTTATCCTCCCCAGCAAGTGTGTGGAATTATTGATGTCATTTTAGTCAGACATCAAGCAAAACAACACAGCCCGGGGGAAGAGGGTTAGGGTTTGTAAAATGGATGGGAATGGGGGTTTCTTTTTGGGTAGGTTTTGTTGAGAGAAGAAAAAAAAAGCAGAGCATGGACAAACAATAATTGAAGATACAGAGTTTACAGACAATCTTTGGTTACAAACTAAAGGTAAGCAGAAGCACATGCAGTCACACTCATAGAATAAAAGACAACAATGGATACTGTATCTGTATTGCGTATGTTGTTGGAGTTGTCCTGTTGAAATTGGTAAGTAAGTTGCATGCAGCAAACAATTCCTCTTATTGGCGGCACTCCTCCATTCCAGCTGACGCTTCGTCCATCAATGTGGTGGTGACCACTGACAGAAGAGACACCCTGTCCACTGCCTGCCTGGCGGATGTTGACTGAAACCCGGCCTGTAATTATTGAACGGAAAACAGGAAGTGCTATTACAATACCACTGATAAATAAATAAAAGGTATGTACGCTGTGTGGTTCAAAAAGTGACACTTTGATTTCCCTAATAGACAGTACAATATTTTTGAAATTGCGTGCTCTGTCTGAGTCACCTTTTTAAGGATCAATAAGTATGGCCAAAATATTATAGCGGATCTTTCCCCTCAAGGTGGGTGTACTACTGTGTTTTAGAACAAAATTTGACCTTCCCAGCAATGCTCCCACCAAGACCCTTACTAAAGCCAGTCGCAAAAATGTAGAAGAACCCAATCATATCTCCAAAAACGATGCCTAGCAGAAAAATGGTTACAAAACGTACTTTGAAAGTAACAGTAGGCCCAAATACAGACCGTGGATTGTATTCAAACCACTTGCCTGCAAGCAAAAGTATCCATAGCCAGCATCGCTCCAACAGTGCTCTACAACAACAGAACCGCGTTGCAATAGAACCCCCCTAAACACATGCAATCCTGCTGCTAGGGCTAACCCTAACGAACCCTAACTTACAAAAAGTGCCAAAACTGGTGTTTCCTTATGGATTTTGTCCAACAAACTTCTAGCCGGTATTAGACCTTCCCAGGAATGCCCCAGGCAAGACCCGCCAACCCACCCGCAAAAAAACACCCGACACAACACCACCAAACAGCGAAAAAGCTAAATCTCATACTTACAATGTCTCTCGGCCTTCGGTCCAAACGCGGCGCTGTGCAGCTAGGTCGTCATCATCATCAATCATCATAACTCCTGTTTTCCACCACGGATTTCCTGAAAAGCAAATGCAATCAAGATTAGACTGTCGCAGCAGTGCTTCGACAGAGACCCCCGCCGCAACCCACCCACGAACAGCAGGAAGCCCCCCAAAACGCTACATTGAGCAAGATGTCTGAAGAAATGGCAAAAAAAAGGCTGTTCCTTATGGATTTTGTCCAAAACACTTGTATCCGGTATTAGACCTTCCCAGGAATGCCCCAGGCAAGACCCGCCAACCCACCCCCAAAAAAACACCCGACACAACACCCCCAAACAGCGAAAAAGCTAAATCTCATACTTACAATGTCTCTCGGCCTTCGGTCCAAACGCGGCGCTGTGCAGCTAGGTCGTCATCATCATCAATCATCATAACTCCTGTTTTCCACCACGGATTTCCTGAAAAGCAAATGCAATCAAGATTAGACTGTCGCAGCAGTGCTTCGACAGAGACCCCGGCCGCAACCCACCCACGAACAGCAGGAAGCCCCCCAAAACGCTACATTGAGCAAGATGTCTGAAGAAATGGCAAAAAAAAGGCTGTTCCTTATGGATTTTGTCCAAAACACTTGTATCCGGTATTAGACCTTCCCAGGAATGCCCCAGGCAAGACCCGCCAACCCACCCCCAAAAAAACACCCGACACAACACCCCCAAACAGCGAAAAAGCTAAATCTCATACTTACAATGTCTCTCGGCCTTCGGTCCAAACGCGGCGCTGTGCAGCTAGGTCGTCATCATCATCAATCATCATAACTCCTGTTTTCCACCACGGATTTCCTGAAAAGCAAATGCAATCAAGATTAGACTGTCGCAGCATTGCTTCGACAGAGACCCCGGCCGCAACCCACCCACGAACAGCAGGAAGCCCCCCAAAACGCTACATTGAGCAAGATGTCTGAAGAAATGGCAAAAAAAAGGCTGTTCCTTATGGATTTTGTCCAAAACACTTCTATCCGGTATTAGACCTTCCCAGGAATGCCCCAGGCAAGACCCGCCGGCGCCAACCCACCCGCAAAAAAACACCCGACAACACCCCCAAACAGCGAAAAAGCTAAATCTCATACTTACAATATCTCTCGGCCTTCGTTCCAAATGCGGCGCTGTTCAGCTAGGTCATCATCATCAATCATCATAACTCCTGTTTTCCACCACGGATTTCCTGAAAAGCAAATGCAATCAAGATTAGACTGTCGCAGCAGTGCTTCGACAGACACCAAAAATTACACACAAACCCCCGGAACCCCGCCAAAGAGCACCTCAAAGGCAAGCAAGTCAGCAAAAACGGCAAGAAATTTCCACCTCATATTTGGTCCAAAACACTTTTGTCCATTATTAGAGCTTCACAGCAATGGGCCCAAAACCGTCAACTCACCCGCAAAGAAGTACAACACCCCCACAAGTGCTGAGTCTTTCTTCATTGTGCGTAATCCAGCACTCTGCTTGGAGGGAAATCGCAGTCTGGAGGAGGAGGATAGAGGAGCATGTTCTTCAGAACTTGTGAACCTGAGGAATGTAGACTGCGGCACCTTCAAATCAATAAGCAAACAAGTGAAGACAGTTCTGATGATGGTCTTGTTTTTGGGATTAGGTGATTAAAGTTTGAATTAAATTAACTGTGCAAAACAAAGAAAGAGAGACACAAAGCACACAGGAATAAAAGTGAATAAGGATGAAAAAGAAAGTTCTTGATTGATTGTCTCATTTTCAGGGCTCGGTGTCAGGGAATAAGAACAAGATTTCGTCATCATACTCTGCGAATTCAGGCTGGATGAGGTCAGTGGCACCGAACAGAGAAAAAATCCCCTCATCTACGTTGCTGTCCTCCTCGTCTTCATGTGGCGTGCTTTCTCGTACTTTGTAATCTGGTGGTATGAGGTGCTGATTCATCTTGATCATTGTCAGCCGCTCCACATTTTTGGGCGAGAGGCGGCTCCGTTTGGGAGTTACAATGCCACCAGCAGCACTGAAAACACGTTCAGAAGACACACTTGCGAGTGGGCAAGACAAATAGTTTATAGCCAGGTTGTAGAGCTGTGGCCACAATTGTTTTTTGCCATGCCAATACTGCAATGGCTCCTCATTAAGAAAGACCACTGTTGAGTCATTCAGATAGTCCTGCACCATCGACTCAAGGTCATCAACTGTTCCTCCACTTTGCTTACTTTTTGCTGTGCCTGTGACATTTTTTGAAGAACCATACCCCATCAAACTTAGCCAATCCTCCTCCCCAGCCACTGTTAGTGTTGTCATTGTGTGTGGTGCAGATGATCCAGTTGCCGGTGTCTTTAACGGCTGAGAGGTCACTTGTGCCCCAGCCACAGGTGCAGAAGTGGATTCTTGTGACTGCGGATGGCCTGCTGATGCTGATGCTGATGTACTGGCTTCTCCTTCAATAACCTGCCGTTCTTTTTCAAACCTCTTGGCTGACCAGGCTAACCAATGTTTGTACTTTTGAACATCTGCATCAGCGAAAGGAAAGAATGCGTTGTCTGCCAGCGCCTTTTTGTAGCGTGGATCCAGAATAGTAGCACAAATGTAATGCTGATCTTAGTTGATGTTTTGAAGACGTTCATCACCACGTAGGCGATGTAATAATTTCTCAGACAAAATGAAATGGTTTTTTTTTTTTTCATCTTTTTCAAACTCAGAAGAAACCGCCATCAGTTGATGCTCCAGTATGCACAACAATGGGATAGCTTTTCCCAAATTACAGTCCTCCTGGCTGACTGCACGCGTGAAGAACTCAAAAGGACGAAGCATGTCTGTCAGGCTTTTAACTATGTCCCATTGCGCCTTACTCATCCGCAGGTCCTCCTTCTGAGATGTAGCCTCTGTGAAGAAATAGTGATCGAGTACCGTATACTGCTCATACAGACGCTCAAGCATGTAGAAGGTTGAGTTCCAACGTGTTGCCACCTCCTGGATGAGTGCTTTCACTGGCATTCCACGTTGAAGTAGCAGTCTCCGCAGATGCTTCCGGGCCTTAAAAGAATGGCTGAAATGGTTGCACATTTTGCGGCAGGTGGCCATTACCTCGAACGCTGGACTCTCTTTATCACTCAAGAATTTTTGAACTACCAGGTTGATACAGTGCGCCAAACACGGCACTCTAACATGGTCACCAAGGAACATGGCCTTAACTACATTGGCGCCATTATCCGTGGAAACATAACCAATCTTGCGTTTTAGGGGGGATAGCATTGTCAAGACCTTTTTGTCAAACTCTTCCAAAAGGTTTTCTGCTGTGTGACTTTTCTCCAAGCCAAACATGGCTAGTGTTGCATGTTTCCGAGCAGCTTTGAAAACTTGGTCCGGGTCAACACCTGCGTTTAGCTTTGCTATAACACCTGAAAAAGAGACCCAGTGTGCAGTGATGCACATGTAATCATCGCCTGGGCCACTGGTCCACATGTCTGTTGTCAGATGTATTGTGTGAACAGCACTCTTCTGCAAAGCTGCCCCAATCGCCTGCAGCACATCTTCATGTAGTGCTGGAACCGCAACTCTGGCAAAATAGAACCGGCTCGGAACCTTCCATTTAGGGCAGAGCGTTGCAACTAATTCAAGAAAACCTACCGCTTCTACAAAAGAAAAAGGTAGAAGGTCCACAGCTAGCATTTTAGCCAGCTTAGTGTTATACAGACGCGTCAGTGGGTGGTTGCGTTCATATGGCACGTCTGAAGTAAGCATTGTTCTAATGTTGCCCTGGACCAAGCATTTACGGGCTGATAATGACTTCGTTGACCCAATTTTGCTCGCTGGTGAACTTTTGTGCGTTGGTGTCTCACTCGCTCCAACACTCTTAGTGTGCCTCACATTGGGTGTGCTGCTGACAGGGGTACTGGGTGTAAGGGAAGTGTTTGACACGTCTTCTTCCTGCTCGTCATCATCAGATGAAACATCAACGTTTCCTTGAATTTGGCCTTTCTTGATCGCATCTAGGTGCGCAAACCATTTGACAGTGTGCTGTCTCCTAAGATGACCTCTCTGGCCTCCGGTACCATAGTTGGTACCTGGCTTACCACGACTAACTGCTTGCTTACAAATGGTACAAATGGCAAACTTTGGATTTTTTGGACAAACAGTAAAGAAGTCCCAAACTGGGGACTTGAAGTGTCTGTGGGACATGGAGGAGGCGGCGATACTGGTGGTGGTGGTCATGAAGCTAATGCCAGATGAAGTGGAGGATCTGGATTGCCCAACTTTTGTACGTTTTCCACTTTCACCGCCACTAATTAAGGTCGAGGTTGACGCAGGTCTCTTCTTGCCAGAAAGAAATATGGAAGCGGGACGAGTTGGTGTACTACTTAACTCCAATGATTGTGGTGTTTCCACTGCCTCCTCATCGACAACATCATCATCATCATCATCACGCGCAGCAGCTCTTCGGGCTAGGGTCAAAATGTCTGTTTGCTGCATGCCCGCTGGGGCTGCAGTGACCTTTATGATGACTGGGTCGTCGTTGGCAGAGTCTTCATCAGCAGCAGTATCCGCCACTTCTTGTTGAGCCTCATCACACTCCATAAGTCTGAGACTTTGGACGAGCTTCCTTTTACGCTTAAGTACCTTTGTTGGATCATGGTGTGCCTCACTCTCAGACGGCTGTGGTGCTGGTTCCCAAGTTTGATCCGTATCATCAGAAGGAGGTGTGCTTGAAGAGGATGTAGACACCACCCTTGATCTCTTCCTTGCTAGGGTTGTGGAAGACAATGAAGGATCAGCAGGAGGAGTGGCTTCCTCAAATGATACCTCGCCTTGATTGTCGATTTCCTGATGTGCCCCTACTTCGGGAGGAACAACTATTGTGGGCACTTGTGACCCTCCATGCACCTCTGCTTGCGCATCTCCTTGCCCTGCCTCTCCTTCCACATGTACTTGGGCTTGTACTTGCACATGTGATTGTTGTTGCGGCTGTGGTTGTTCAACACTCGTCAGATGAGCTACAACAACCTGTGTTGATTGAGGGACATTGCTGCTGCTTTCTTGCGATGAGCCAACATCACTGGTCGATGGTGATTGAAGAACTATACTGGCTGCCTCTGCAGCACTCAAGGGCTTGGACTTAAGTTGGCGTGGTGGTGGTGGTGGCACTGAGCCCAATGGAGCGGGGGGGTGCTGCCAGCTTGGTCCCCAGCAGATCCCGCTGCTGCTGCTGCAGGCATACTTTTTTTTTTACTCCCAAAAAAAGGGGCGGGCGGCACACCAGTCTCCTTGGTAACTTGCTTCTTCTGCTCCTTACTGGCACCTTTCTTGCTAGAGGAGCTACGGGTTACTTTTTTTGGGGCCATCCTCTTCAGAGCAGGTCAGCAGGCAGCAGTTGCACGAGTTGCAGAGGGTTCTGTGTCCAGACGTGACGTCGCGTGACGTTATGCTGCACACACCGCTGCAGGACTTCTTCCTGGCACTGGTGGTTCTCTTGAGTCTTCTTGTGCACCTAAAAGCAATGGAAGACAGAGGAACATCAGTTCAGTTATACACCCCAAAAATTCGACAAAACACAGAAAAATTAGCACAATCCCATGCCATCCTTGATGTTTACATTGAAGACACCCCACAGAAAGACTACGGACATGCAAGTATGCAACACTCACTACCCCTGGGCATAATGGATGAAAAGTAGGCAAAATAAGTGCAGGCCTCAGACACTGCCTCTCCTCAAAATGGCCCCTTACACCCCAGGCACATGTTGCCTGTACCAGCCAGCACTCAAGATGGCCACCACCACCACCCACATGGCCAGTCCACATCAACAGTACACCCCCAAAAAACAGAAAAACAGCCAGAAATCACCACAATCCAACGCCATCCATGATGTTTACATTAAAGAGAGTGAGACCACACCACAGGCACACTCAGTCCATGCACCACCCACCACCCCTGGGCAAAGGGCCCCACCAGCAGCCCCCCAAAAACGACAAAAAACAATAAAATAAGCCCAATCCCAGCCCATCCATGGCCTCAATTATGTTTAAATTCAAGAAGACACCCCACAGAAAGACTAGGCCCATGCAACACTCACCACCCCTGGGCAAAGGGCCCCACCAGCAGGCCCAAAAAAACGACAAAAAAAAATAAAATCAGCACAATCCCAGCCCATCCATGGCCTCAATGGTGTTTAAATTCAAGAAGACACCCCTCAGAAACACTAGGCCCATGCAACACTCACTACCCCTGGGCATAATGGATGAAAAGTAGGCAAAATAAGTGCAGGCCTCAGACACTGCCTCTCCTCAAAATGGCCCCTTACACCCCAGGCACATGTTGCCTGTACCAGCCAGCACTCAAGATGGCCACCACCACCACCCACATGACCAGTCCACATCAACAGTACACCCCCAAAAAACAGAAAAACAGCCAGAAATCACCACAATCCAACGCCATCCATGATGTTTACATTAAAGAGAGTGAGACCACACCACAGGCACACTCAGTCCATGCACCACCCACCACCCCTGGGCAAAAGGCCACACCAGCAGCCCCCCAAAAACGACAAAAAACAATAAAATAAGCCCAATCCCAGCCCATCCATGGCCTCAATTATGTTTAAATTCAAGAAGACACCCCACAGAAAGACTAGGCCCATGCAACACTCACCACCCCTGGGCAAAGGGCCCCACCAGCAGGCCCAAAAAAACGACAAAAAACAATAAAATCAGCACAATCCCAGCCCATCCATGGCCTCAATGGTGTTTAAATTCAAGAAGACACCCCTCAGAAACACTAGGCCCATGCAACACTCACTACCCCTGGGCATAATGGATGAAAAGTAGGCAAAATAAGTGCAGGCCTCAGACACTGCCTCTCCTCAAAATGGCCCCTTACACCCCAGGCACATGTTGCCTGTACCAGCCAGCACTCAAGATGGCCACCACCACCACCCACATGACCAGTCCACATCAACAGTACACCCCCAAAAAACAGGAAAACAGCCAGAAATCACCACAATCCAATGCCATCCATGATGTTTACATTAAAGAGAGTGAGACCACACCACAGGCACACTCAGTCCATGCACCACCACCCCTGGGCAAAAGGCCACACCAGCAGCCCCCCAAAAACGACAAAAAACAATAAAATAAGCACAATCCCAGCCCATCCATGGCCTCTATTATGTTTAAATTCAAGAAGACACCCCACAGAAAGACTAGGCCCATGCAACACTCACCACCCCTGGGCAAAGGGCCCCACCAGCAGGCCCAAAAAAACGACAAAAAAAAATAAAATCAGCACAATCCCAGCCCATCCATGGCCTCAATGGTGTTTAAATTCAAGAAGACACCCCTCAGAAACACTAGGCCCATGCAACACTCACTACCCCTGGGCATAATGGATGAAAAGTAGGCAAAATAAGTGCAGGCCTCAGACACTGCCTCTCCTCAAAATGGCCCCTTACACCCCAGGCACATGTTGCCTGTACCAGCCAGCACTCAAGATGGCCACCACCACCACCCACATGACCAGTCCACATCAACAGTACACCCCCAAAAAACAGAAAAACAGCCAGAAATCACCACAATCCAACGCCATCCATGATGTTTACATTAAAGAGAGTGAGACCACACCACAGGCACACTCAGTCCATGCACCACCCACCACCCCTGGGCAAAAGGCCACACCAGCAGCCCCCCAAAAACGACAAAAAACAATAAAATAAGCCCAATCCCAGCCCATCCATGGCCTCAATTATGTTTAAATTCAAGAAGACACCCCACAGAAAGACTAGGCCCATGCAACACTCACCACCCTTGGGCAAAGGGCCCCACCAGCAGGCCCAAAAAAACGACAAAAAACAATAAAATCAGCACAATCCCAGCCCATCCATGGCCTCAATGGTGTTTAAATTCAAGAAGACACCCCTCAGAAACACTAGGCCCATGCAACACTCACTACCCCTGGGCATAATGGATGAAAAGTAGGCAAAATAAGTGCAGGCCTCAGACACTGCCTCTCCTCAAAATGGCCCCTTACACCCCAGGCACATGTTGCCTGTACCAGCCAGCACTCAAGATGGCCACCACCACCACCCACATGACCAGTCCACATCAACAGTACACCCCCAAAAAACAGAAAAACAGCCAGAAATCACCACAATCCAATGCCATCCATGATGTTTACATTAAAGAGAGTGAGACCACACCACAGGCACACTCAGTCCATGCACCACCACCCCTGGCCAAAAGGCCACACCAGCAGCCCCCCAAAAACGACAAAAAACAATAAAATAAGCCCAATCCCAGCCCATCCATGGCCTCAATTATGTTTAAATTTAAGAAGACACCCCACAGAAAGACTAGGCCCATGCAACACTCACCACCCCTGGGCAAAGGGCCCCACCAGCAGTCCCAAAAAAAAGACAAAAATCAGCACAATCCCAGCCCATCCATGGCCTAAATGGTGTTTAAATTCAACAAAACAGTTGTATCATGCACCCCTAACCAACCCTGGTCCTACTGGATACTGTGGCTACCCACAATATAATTTATTTAATGTTCTGAAAAAGTTCCAAAATTTTACTTGCAGCAACTGTAATGCCCCAAACAAACTTACTTGTGAAAGTTGATTTCTAATCCAAAAGTGATCCAAAGACAGTCAAAAAGGCCTCAAATCCAAATATCCAGCAGCACCCACAAAAAGTAATCCTTCCAGCTCCAGATCCAAATGAAAGTGACCAGGAGATGGACAAAGCACTGGGAGGAGCCTGCTGGACAGGAACAGGAAGTTGGAGACTGTGGGGCACTTCCTTCCTCCCCCCCCCCAAAATGGACTCCTTGCAAAAAAAAAGGCCATGCAAATGTCAACCTGAGGAGTGATTCTGATAAAAATCATAATTTTCTGAAGGTTTATCCAGTTTGCTGGTGATTTTCTTGTGCGAAATTGCAAAATCTCTATTTCGCAAGTGCGAGATTGTTCCTTTCCGCCGCAAGTACGTGTTCGCAATTGCGAACTCTCGCGAGGTGTGCTGTGCAAGGTGGCAAGCCGCGAGTACGTATTCGCGGGCGACAAACTCCCGCGGGAACACGCAGCAAGATCTAAAATGGCGCGTCACTCGCAAAGAAAAACAACTCGGCAAACGCTAAAATGACGGAAAGTGAACGCCGTGCACCACGCCGCGCGCCGCAACCAAGCAAAAAATCCGCCGCGAGCGGATTCACGGATTTTCGACAAATTCGCGAGCGTTCGCGGATTGCGGATTTGCCGAAAATCCGAAAAATCCGCGATCGGAGCGGATTTTACGCCCATGCTTAATGATTACCACCTGCTTCCAGTTGGTGTTAATTACCAACTCTTAAATACCGAATTTCATGAAATTTGGTATTTAAACATTTACCTACATAGCTTTTCTCGTTCTACCGTTTCATATTTACCGATTCGGTAAATTAGAATTCGGTAATTACCGATTTGGTAAATATGTATTCGGTAAATTCCGATTCGGTAAATATGAATTCGGTAATGATGATTCGGTATTTACCAATTCATATTTACCGAATCCTTACTTTTTGACATCCTACATCTCAATGGTCAGAATACCGGTCGGTAGCGGCAAAATTACCGAATTTCGGCCGTTACCGACCGGTATTCAGCTACCTACATATGGCCCCTGCTGTGGTACCTACTGTTTACAATCACTACTCCTTGGGATTTTAAATAGTTTTTTATCTAGGGGGTCATTAACTGTGACATAAAAACTGCTGATTGTAACTGGCAAACATGCACTTTTGGATGAGCATCTTTAGACTTCCATGCTAGTTCAGTCATGGCTCTTAAAGTCAATTTTATAAAAATATGCACTGCCCTAGGAACTCTTTAGGAGAATAGTTCCTAAATCTGACACCTTGCATTTTTTCATGACACCCATCGCACCTTATTGCTTGTACTGTATGCCAGTTTTTACATTCCCCTTGTAATTGTATGGATATATTGTAATTTCTAAATGAATTTTAACTAACTCTTCTATTACAAAAAGGGTCATTTTATGCACTTTGCACACATGTTTTACTATGTAGTTGATTGCAAAAGTTTTTATTAATCATGCAATGAAGAGATTACTTACTTACAGACTGATACACCCACTCACATATGTACTCAAGTGCTGACACAAACCAAGTCATCCGTCTAGAACAAGTAACCCTTTAAACATGTCTTGGGCTTGCTGCTGCAAGGTCTGCATGTGAAGTTTCACTGCCAGGTTGAGTTTGCATTTAACATTGCTTTGCAGGCTTTAAAATCCCCTTTTTCTCCATGTAAGCCACTCCTAAAATAGGTCAATTGGCAAGGCGGTATATGCTTAAAAGGTAAGACATTTACTTTGGAGTTTTGGTGAGTTACATGTGCGCTTACAGACCCATACACTGACTTATACATCCAATCTCTCACCCATATTGTGACTCACATACCTATTTACAAAAACATAGAGCCACTCACACAGCCAGTAGACAATGACAGAGGCACTTAGACATTCACTGACACACTAACACAGCACTTATGTATCCAGGAGTAAGAATCCAGTTGCACATCCAGTTACATGCCCCAACAGTTAGTAACACAGCCAGTAAGCTATTAATGCAGTGACTTGCATACAGATTTACATACCCACCGAGTTAGCAGCCTATAGGACAAGGTGGTATGTGCTTAAAAGTTAGGACATGTAGATGGAGAGGAAGTAGAACTGTTATGTTTAGTATCTGTGGAATTGAATGAAATCCTGATATAATGCATTACGTAGGCATTTAGTTGTTCGAAGTATACAATATATAATGTATACAGTATTTTATTGTTGCACATCTACTTGTTTTCAAAGAATAAATTTACAATTGCAAGAAAGGAACAGAGGAGGAAAAAACTAAAGAAATAGTACTACTTGCAAAAAACGGAGAACAAATAAGTAGATGATGGAAAGATAGTAGTGAGGAACAGCCAGAAAAAAAGACTTTTTTTTAAAAAAAATATTTTTTTATTGTGCAACACCAGTTAATACACAGTAGAAAAAAATACATATATAGGAGCGAATAAATATAAAGGTACACACATAGCAGCAAAAGACATTGATTCTGAACAAAGGGAGAAAAGTGATCATGGGTAAACCAATAAACACTAGCATTAAAATATTTTACAATCATACATATCAAATCTTTATGAGACATCTAACGAGAAGAATGAAAAAATATTTAGTTAATACAGTGTTCTTATGACCCCTTTACATCTCTGATCCAGTTATCAATAGGTGACCAGATTTTATGGCCACGCAATCTCGCGTGTCTACCCCTAGTGGAGTAGATAGCTTTTTCTTGATTGTATACTCCCAAAAAGCTGGCAAGCCACATTTGAAAGGTTGGAGGAGCTACATCTTTCCAGCTAGCTGCCAATAGTATTCTATATACCACTGTCCCGATGAAGAGACATCATTCCTCCTCCTTGCTCAAACCAAGTGTGTTATTGTAGCCTAGAATAAATAGTGCAGATGAAGCAGCCAAGCAATGCCCAAATACTTCCCCCCAAAAGCTAGCCAGTCCATTCTTAAGTACTGATAATTTATCACAATCAACAAACATATGGGCTAAGGTGGCAGGCCCTAGCCCGCATCTGGGGCAGTGATCATCTAATCTTTTCCCCCATGTAAACAGTTTAGCAGGGGTAAAGTATAGGTTAAAAATAGTTTTGTATAGCTGGGCTTTTAAACTAGGGGATACAAGTATTTTTGATGTTAAAAATAAATTCATATCAATATCGATGTTGGGATTAGCAAGTCTTAAGGGCCAAGGCGATTCCGTATGTTCCAGATCATCAGGTAAAATATTAATAAGCATACCATATAGTTTCCCAATTCTAAACAAATTGGTGGCCATGATATCGAGAAGTGGGATCCTTTCCAGTGTAATCCTAGGAGTTTTTAAATTAAGAATAGTTTTAATCTGAATAAATTTGAAGCAATGGCTATTCGAAACTTCAAAATTTCTCTGTAAAATTGGAAACTGGCAATCTAGTTCACCTCAAAAGAAATCCCAGACTGTTCTTATACCCACCTTTCCCATTTTTTAGCCATATCATCAATCATCATTATCCTGCAGGGGCAATAGCGAAGAACACCATAAAGGGGTATTCCTATTAAATTTCGGGATTGCCATAAATCTAGAAACCTTCTTCCATACTTTCCATGCACTGGTAAATATCTTAAATTTAATTTTTTTGTAATAGCTTGGCTTTACCTGTTTCATTAAGAGCCCCTGAGCTTTTTTTCCAATTAAAAGTTCATTAATAGAAGGCATTTCTAGATCTGCCATAACTACGCTTGGAGTCATGATATTGAGCAAAGGGGTCATTTGATGGAGAAGGGCCGCCCAATAGTAGAGCATGATGTTCGGGATTGCTAGACCACCTCTGCTTTGTGGCAAGGATAGGTATTTGAGCGACCTCCTAATCTTGCCATATTGTCAGACTAAGTTTGACAATTGCGAATCTAGTGTTTTTAATATGCTATCTTCTACAATTAATGGTATGGCTCGAAACAAATATAAAATCTTTGAAAGTACATTCATCTTTAAAAAATTGCCCCTACCGATAATAGATAGATGCAAACTATTAATCCTCCTAAGATCCTTCCCAATGTTTTTAATCAGGGGGTCATAATTCAGTTTATTAATATCCCCTATTTTTTAACTTAAACATATCCCAAGATAAGTAGCCTTATCTGCTTTCCTTGGGTCATCATAATCAGTGTTATCCGTACATAAGATAACTGTTTTGTCTTTGTTAAGTGAGTATCCAGAATATTGACCAAACTGTTGAGTAATTATATCTATTTCTGAGATTGCCTCCGCGGGATTAGATGTTAATATAGCCACATCCTCGGCATAAACTAGCACTTTGGTCTCATAAGCACCTACAACAATTGGTTAAATTTTCTGGTTCTGCAATAAATTAATAATCAAAGGATTAATGTATAGAGAAAATTGGAGAACAAGGGCAACCTTGTCTTGTTCCCCTAGATATATTGATCATACGAGATTCTTTGCCCATTAATTGCAGCCTGGCTTTCGGGTGTTGGTACATAGCTCTAATTGATTTGATGAACTCGGGCCCCAAATTGTTTAGTTCGAGCACCCCCCATAAAAACTCCCACGACACCCGATCAAAAGCTTACTCGGCGTCAAGGAGGATCGTTGACATCTGGCCCCCCATCCGGGACATGAAATCAAAAAGCGAGATGACTCTGCGGATATGATCAGTTTTACCCTTACCCGGGATGAAACCATGTTGCCAGGGGTAGACCAGATGTTCAACGACCCTCCAGAGCCGATTAGCTAAAATGTTGGCATAAAGTTTTGAATCCAAATTAATGAGGGAGAATGTCAGTATGAAGATGGATTCTCGACAGGTTTATCTTTTTTAGGGAAAATAATTATATCTGTCTCTTTCCAAGACTCTGGAGGATTTCCTGTTGATTGTATCCCAGTGAACAAATCCTGTAAAAAGGGCAATATTAGAGTTCCTAGTATTTTATAAATTTCTAGGGGAATTTTATCGAGGCCTGCGGCTTTCCCCGAGGCCAAACCAGACAGGGCTAATTGTATCTCGGTAACGCTAATTTCTCTTTCAAGTTCTTCTTTAGTTAAGTCATCTAAAGCTCTACCAGATCCAGGGTTTCCTACAAATTCTTTTGCTGCTTTCCTAACTTCAGTGGTGTCTAGTGAAGTATCATCTTGATACAGCTTTTGGTAATATTGCTGAAATCCTTCAGTGGTATTGTCCGGATCGGTTTATTCATGATCGGCTATCTTAATGGAAGCTATGGCATTATAAGAGATCTTCTGCCGTGTGCGTAGAGCCAGCTGCATACCAACCCTCTCACCATTCTCATATATTCTGTTCCGATGCGACTGAAATGTTTCAGCAGATCTTTGGGTTAACCAACTGTTTAATTCTGTTTTAAGAATCATTATACGGTGAAGAATATGGACCCCATCATTTCCTTGTGCTATTGTTAAAACATGCTCTTCCTCGGCTCTAACCAATTCTTGTGTCAGTTGTAGATTTTTAGTTTCCTGCTGTTTTCTTATTCTAGCCACATAGCTGATAGTTTCCCCTCTGAGAGTAGCTTTGAAGCAGTCCCAAACAATCCCCCTGGAGGCGCTATAGCGGTTCATATCAAATTAGCTCTGCGCCCAATCTTTGATAAATTTTACATAGACTTCGTTAACCAGGAGCTTTCTGTCAAACGTCCATTTAGTACGAAGTCTAGTAAAATCAGTTATATCTAATGCCAAAATTAAAGTATTGTGGTCGGAATTTTTTTAGGGAAGTTTCATAACTTCTGCTTTACAAACCAAATCTCTCGACACCAAAAAATAATCTATCCTAACATACTTGTTGTGTGGGTACGAAAAATATGTATACCCAGGGTTGGGTTGGTTTTTTAAAACCCCAAATATCTATCAGATCGTGACTATGTCTGAGTTGACTTATAGCTTCATATAACTTAGGTTTACGACCTGAGTATCTATCGTGTGATTGTTTCCTAAGTGTAGGTCCTAATGAGATATTTAGATCACCACAAAAAACTATCGATTTTGACCATGAGACGAACTCTATTTCGAGATCCTCAAATATTTGAGGGTCATCTTGGTTTGATCCATAAACCGAACAGATAGTAACGCCAGATGTCAATTCTACAATAGCCCATCTCCCCAGGGCATCTACTGCTTTGTGCTTAGGTAAGCCTAATACTATTTTGGGTATAATAGCTACCCCGCAAATATTCGAGGTTTGCGTTGTGCAGGCAAGAGTGTTATAGCCCAGAGTTCTTAATAATTCTCATTTTCCCAGGGAAGGTGCGTTTCTTGTATACAAATTATATCCAGGGATTTTTGTTTGATCATTTCAAAAACGCAAGCCCTCTTAGCCTTATCATTTAAACCCGCCACATTCCAGGAGCAAATTGTTATCCTCCCCAGGTCTGAGGTCTGATATAGAATTTCGAGGATCCATCCAACACTATCTTAGAGCCCTTACACGGCTTCAGAGTATATATTGTCTTTTGTATTCCATTTTCCACTGCTCTCTGCTTCATTACTATGGTACTAATTCTGTAGCTGCTTCTTTTTTTAGTGTTTAACCCACACCACCCACCACATTCCCCCCTACCACCCCACACACCCCACAAATACACCCGCCACCCCATTTGAGGCATACAGACTCCAGTTAGAGTCTGCTAGTGATGAACATGCAACACATGACCAGAGCCCACTCCCTGTGTCATTTCTAAATATATCAAAAGCTGAGATCCGAAATTCACACATGAATTTCACTTTTTTTTTTAACAGTTATATGTTTCATTGCCCGCCATTATATATAGATATATTTTGCTGCATCAAAACAAAGCAGAAATACCGCTGATCCAACCTTATCCTAGCCCGATAGCCCATCAAGATACTCTTTGGCCCCATTTCAGAGAGGAAAAATGTGGTTTGCCTACCCCAGATCACTTTAAGCCGAGCGAGGTTGTTAAGATAAGCTTGTGCCTTCTTATCTTGGAATGGCTTAATTAGCTGGCGCAACCTCCACCGACTCTCGATGGTGGAATGACAAAAATCTGGGCGCACAAAGTAGGAGACCTCATTCCTGGTTCTTTTGGACTCCGGTCTAGCTTTCTCAAAGACCGGCTGCCGGAGCAGGAAATTACCAAAGTAAGCCAGCATGGCACGAGGGTAAGCCCCGGGTTTTGTTGGGTGTTTTAAAGTAAAGGGAACACACACGGAGGGCGCGTTGGACTTCCAGAGCCCAATTCCACCTAGTAAGTTCTGGCATAGAGTCCCGGAATAGAACCACCACATAGGAACGGGCATCCTCCCCCTCTGCCCCTTCAGGGACCCCAAGAACTCGCTGATTGTTCCTCCGTTGGCGGTTCTCAAACTCCTCCAGCTTCCACTCAACGCCTGCTAGCTGAGCCTCATGGGAGTCCACCCGCTCCTGATTCAATGCCATCTCTGATTCGTTGGAAACCATCCTAGATTCTAAATCTGTAAATCGATCCCCGAATGCACTGCATGTCTTGGCTAGTTTATGAACAACCCCCTGCATCTTGCGCATAGCAGCTTGGGCTTTTCGCCCATCCTGGCGTGTTTCCTCGCGGTGTAGGGAGATAGCTTGAAGGATAGTATCTAAAGTTGTGGCTAATATTGGGGCTGTTGCCCCTGTTGAATCTGAGCGCCTCAAATGTTCTAGCTGTTCATCGTTTGGGGCATCTGGATGGTTAGTAAGTTGGTTTGTAGGGGTGTAATCCCAAGCAAGATCTTTTACTCCATGGCGTAACATTTTTTTCTTTAGGGTAGTAGCTCTAGAGCCTGGGTCGTCCGTTTGCTCACTACAACTTTCGTCTGTGGTAGAAGAAATATCTACAGACCATTCGCCCCTGTCCGAGAAGGAAAAGAAATCACTAGGGTCCTTTTCTGGCTCACAATCATAAAGACCGACTTCACCAGTTTCGCCAGTCTCAGTGTTTTCATTGGCATTGCCAGTATTCTAATCGCTTTCTTGATCATATCCACCCAGAGTTGCCTGGTGTATGTGTTGGGCATTGATTAATTTATCAGGATAAGGTATCGTTTGATTAATACCCTCAGGATTAGTCACATTGGTCGCGCCTAGTGCTCTGTCAGTATTAGAAGCGGTCCCTACTATCAGCGAGGGTGACAATGACAAAGGCATACCTTAATTCCCCTTTGCAGCAGATTGGACCCTTGCACTCGATTTTGGTGGCAGCTCTGGACCAGCCTCCACCCTGTCAAGTGTTTCAGGGACATCGGGTGTACCATACGTGGCACACACCAACTCCTTGCCAGCGCTTCCAGCTCCTTTACTCTCGTTACCTTCCAAAGCAACCTCCGTATCCTCAGCGAGGGAGGTCTCACTCTTACTCTGCTGACCCGGCGCTGATGTCGCCGGCACTCCCCGGAGCAAGTCAGCCACAGTAGGGCTGGCCGTACGTCCTCTCTGCGCGGCACCAAATCCGCGCTTCGGCGTCTTGGAAGGCGTCGGGTCAGAGGACATCAGCGCCTTCGCTACAGCTCTTCCACCTGCATCGCTGCCCAACTCGAGGCCCTCACGCTGTGCCAGACTTGCAGCCCTGGCAGCCACAGATACCGCCGCCACCTTCGGGGCTATCACAGTGCCGACGTCGGTTCCAGCTGACAGGTAGGATTGGCGTTGTTGCTGATGCTGGTTCTCTACCACTTCGGCTTTAACAGAAGTTTTCCCAAGATTCAAGAGATATCTCAGAACCGCAAGCCCGATTATCGTGCCCAATGAATAGAGATGAGTTCTGATGGGCTTCACCTCCTCACAACCAGTCTCAGCGATCATTCCTTAGCAAAATATCCTAGCTCAGCCTTTACAGCATAGTTACTCTGGAGCTCCAGTCATGCGTGTGCACTACGGTCTCACGCGACCCCATCTTGCCTCAACCTATCAGCAGTAAAAAAATAAAGACTTGTTAATAGAACTAATTTTTGTAAAATCTGCAGAGGCAAATGGAAGCATACATCTAGTACTGAGCCTTCCGTTAATGAAGAAAGCTACTTCCAAGAGAACACATTAGTGCTCTCAGTTGAAACAACTGGTCAGTGTTATGAGGTGAAAGAGAGTACACCTATTGCAAAAGAGGAGATGGTTCCTAGGAAGGTTGAGGAAGTAATAGCTGAAGAGGTACAAAAAAGACGTAGACAGAGCCCTGTATGTAAATGGAACAGTAGTAGTATTTGCAGTGCTCTGCATGAATCAATTGATGTACTGAGAAATTTTCTATGTACGTTTTCATGCAAATGTCTGAAACAGAAAATTGTAACTTTGTAAGGGTTAGATCCATGCAAAGTAAGGCAATATATGAATTGACAGGGACATTCACTGGCATGTCTATCTAAGAAAGTGTGCAAAACCACATTACATCACTCCAGAATGTTAACTCTAAAATGTGAAATTTATTTGGGAGACTTTACTATGTGAAAACGTCTGCCTTAAGTTTAGAAGAAATAAATAGAGCTCTATTGCATGGTACAATAGCAGAGGCGGAAAAGTTTGTGAAGATGTTCAATTTCATTTCTTTGGTCCTGAACAGGAGTTTAGGGAAAATCAGAGGTTGGAATGTGCAGGTGTAGAGGAACAAGAAACAGGTATTAGTCTTGACAACATTGCACAAGAGGTTACAAAGTTTGACACAGTTTTTTCAGAGAAACCAAAATGTGGGGCATATTTACAAGCCCCTATCGCCACAGGAACATCACTTTTAATGACGTTCCTGCGGCGATAGGTGCTTCATCTTATTTACAAGGCGGCGTTAAGCAACTTAAAGTAACTTAACTCCCCCTTGTAAATAAGGCACCCTTTCATTCTATACTTTGCATGAAAGGGGTAGGCAATGGGTGTTGCGGTAGGCAGTCTGCTGCAATACCCATTGATTGTGAATCTGCCCCCGAATTACAAGGGTGGCATGAATAGTAGGCAGTTACAAATATAAGATGAGGGAAAACCTGGTCCTAACATGGCGAAACAAGGAGAAATACTTTATTTCTCCTCTTTTTTGATGTTTCCTGTGTGTGCTGCATTGTGTATCAGACATAGAAATGGCAAAACGCCATGAATGATTGTTTATGTGTAGGAAGGTGTCCCTTCCTGCACATAAACAATCATTCCCTCAATGCAGGCACCCGTGCACTATGCACTATATATGTCTCATCCCTGTGTTTTCAGAATGGCGGAGCGTGGCATTAGCATTTTGTGCTTAATGCCACACTGCGCCATTCACTTGTAAATGTACTGCTCTGTTGGTATTTGTTGTAGATGCACTCACTAGAGAGGCCAAACTCACAATGTTGTTCTGTTCTCAAAAACTGAGCAAAAGAATAGACATAAGTGGCAAGAATGTGCTGTATATTTATTTGTAGAGGAAAGCTTTGATTTGTCAACACTGCAAATTATATGCAAGTATTGCTATAAGTTTGAGGATAACAAAATGCCAGCCAGAGCAATACATAACAAATTAGAATTCATATCAATTCCAGAAGAACTATGAGAATTACATGTTAATTAATCAATTATCATACAATGTATACATCCATTTCAGGCTCTAGTTCATTTGGAAACAAACACAGGGAAGCCACCATGAACTGAGTCACAGAACGGACTTATAGGAAGAGGTGTCTACTTACCTTTCAATTTTAAATGTACAATTGAAACTGTTTGTATAGATAGAGATTTTAATGAACCACTTATCGTTCTTATAAATGGTGTCCCTACCAAAAACAAAAAAATCTGGCAACAGTTAGGGGATGTTAGTATTGTTTAAAAAAAAGCTACATTATACCTCAAACTAAATAATATTTATTATAACAATGTCAATGTCCTCAGGTATGTAAGCTGTATGGAAAATGAAACATTACCATAGTAAGTGGGTAGATTGAAAAAGTGGATAGATCCAAATCAGAAGAAATATATGAACATTATAGTATCCATCCACAGCATTCTAAAGAAGTTATTGGCGATGCTATTGACCTCATTCAAATTAAACTAGCAAGGGGAGCTCTAATGACTGTGTGGGAGAAAAGTTTAGAGGCTCGCTGTTTTCCATAACTATTTCCCACTGGAGCAGGTGGCCGGTATGATGGTATCCCATACAAATACCATCAGCTGAATGCAGGTCATCCAGATTATATTCAGAGGACCTTGGATTTCACTAGTGTTTTCCATACATACTCCATGTATTGTTTGAGAGTGACTTGGCTGGACTAACATATGCTGTAAATCACATACCGAAGACAAGAGGTAATATTCAAAATCTCTCTGCTAAGGAATTTGTTGAAAAAGTTCAAGAAAAGGATGAGAAATTGGAATACAATTTAATTAATTTAATGGCATGCTAACGTGGGACCAGCAAGTATCGGTATTGTCGTCATGGAAAACTGAAATGTATATTGAAAAAACCTAGGTGCACCTACTTGGTTTGTGACACCTGGGATGACCTACTTGAGTTTCTGAGAGAAGCAAACTCAAACATTAAGGACATCAATGTGAAGACAGCAGGAGTACTTTGCTCTATGGATCCTTCTAATGTTTGTAGATATTTTACCAATAGGTTTCAAGCTATACTATCTTTTATCTGCAACAAAACAAATCCTCCTCTTGGCGAAGTAACTGATTTCTTTTGGCGTAAAGAGTGCTAAGCAAGAGGTGCTTGCTCCTCATATTCAAAGTTCTTATAGATTAAAAATGCACCTAAATTTGGAACAGACACAGTTGAGTTTGTACTTTTTTTCATAGAGAAGTATGCTAAATGTACCATCCTCCAAGATAGTGACGAAACAGGCTTAAAACAGCAAGTTCTGCATTTTCCATCACATAGCTGAAGGGAGTACTGTCAGCTGAAGTACAGAGTGGAATGAACATTTTACACTAAATGTCGTTTAGGATTTCCACGGCCTGTTATTTTCAAAGGAAAAGTGAACACCTTTTTAGCTGTAGTCAGACATACACTTACACGAAAATCACCAAAAGAATACACTCAGCCACAGAAGAACAAAGGTCTCCACCTATATTATTAACTATAAGCCTGTGATTCTGAAAATGTGGAATGCAAATATGGATATAAATTGAAATATAATTTGTTTCAGACAGCTTCATTACTGTTGTTCGTTATGTCTCTTTGGCCTCCCCCAAGCCTCAGGCGAGTTTGGTGGCACCGACGGAGAGTGCGGGGCCTCGTATACCTGAGCACGGTCCAGGTGAGGTGAGGTCCAGTCCCCTGTCATGTTGGATCGCGTTGAGCACCTACTGACAAGGAGGATGAGTAATTAACTGTGGGTACAGGTTGTATCGTCCCTACTCTTATACTCTTGTTCACTGATCTGTCATATATATTTTTGTTTCCTAACACATATAACAGTAGCAACTTTTTAGAGCAGTGGCCCTGACGAATGCCAAGGGACGTGTTGCCCGGTAGGCAGAAACATGTTGGCCCTAATTGCGACAGTCATTAGTTCCATACTGTCGTTTGCACTGTTCCTATCTTTTAATTAGGGGATGTGCCTGGTCTCCATTAAAGTATCTTTTTCAGACATATCACCCTATTTTAAGACTCACCACACCTCTTTGTATGTTGCACTGTTTTTCACCACTTCCTACTGACCATCACAATCTGACCAACAATTGGAGGTACACTGTGGACCGCATCCAGTACTTATTATGACTGTGTGGCATATGGTCTAAATGATCTAAGGACCTGCCAGGTCACAGTGTGGACGACCAAGTGATAGGACTGATCATTTGGTTTGTTTGATGGTCATCCACAACATACACATGTATTGGATTTGGTTTGATCAGTTCTCTAATTGATTATTGGATATCACTGCTCCTTTCTTCTCTCCTTCTTTATACATTGTTTTGTGGTGACTTGGGCACCAACTGACATAGAGATAATCCTGCCAGTTTTTTGCCAGCGAGTGGCTTGGCTTATAGACCTCCTGGGTTCTTGTGTGTTATTCAACCGCTTGAGATCAGCCAGTTTGTACTCGCAGACAAGGGGAATTTTTTGGGTAAGTCTTAGCTTTGCAAGCACACGAAGCAGAGTACTAAGGTTGTCCCAGAAATTCAGTACCTAGTCGAGTTCAACCCCTTAAGTACAGACATTGTGAAATTAAAAATATGTTGGACACGTACAATCCAAGAAGGAATCCAGATCTGGAAAACAGGTAATGCCTCATGTTGCTGCTGACGCAGAAAAATGTGATTTGAAGGCTCACGTGGCCAGAATGCAGTGTGCTGGGGTCTCTTGCTTGCTATTCATTAGAGGGACTTCATTTCCCATCCTCCACTGGCTCAAGAGGGGCCTCACTCCTGCCACCTCCTGTTGGCATCAACATGCTATAAAGCATTTTGAGGACTCCTGCGGTGTGGGACGCACGCGAGCTGTGCCTGGCAAAGCCTTGGTGGGCCGTCCACACCTGTCGGAGCCCGTAGGAGGCTGTGCTGGGCCACCCCTCTAGCGCTTTTTGCACCCCAATATACTGTTCTTTCCTTCCTAGTATGTATCATCATCCGTTCACTTGCTCTTCAGTTGACTGAGAGAGTGTGTTTCAACAACGTAAGCGCTACCAAGCTTGCCGTAACCATGCATATGCATGGTTAAGGCAGTGTGCGGCCTAGCTGCTGCTGCTGGGTGGAAGTAGGAAAGATTGGGAGAGGACACATTGAGGTGAGTGGGACTGGGGCTGGGTTTTGGGGGGTGGGGCAGTTTTGAAGAGTTGGGGTAGTTTTCAGGGCTGGGGTTCGGGGTTGTTTTCAGTGTTGGGGCAGTGACGTTTTTAGGGCTCGAGGTTGGGGTCGTTTTTAGGGCTCAGAGGAGGGAGGGGTAGTTTTTAGAGCTGGGGGGCAGGGAAGATTTTAGGGTTCAACGGAGGGGGTTGGTTTTCAGGAGGGAGGGAGGTAGTTTTAAGTTTTAGGGCAGGGACATGGGGTCCTGTTAGGACTCAGAGGGGGGCAGGGATCGGGATACTTTTTAGGGCTGATGGGCAGGGTAGTTTTTAGCGCGTGCTGTAGATTTTAGGGCTTAGGGGAGGGTAGGGTAGTTTTTAGGACTTGGGGCAGGGAAGTTTTTAGGGAATGGGATGAGGGGGTTGGTTTTCAGGAAGGAGGGGGTAGTTTTAGGTCTCAGGGTGGGGGCAACGGTCGGACGGAGGTAAGTCTTACCTGATAAGGCTTAGGCACGCATATGTTTTTGCCATACATGCCGTAACAATGCATACTTCATTGTTAAGGCATGTGTGGTAAAGGTATATGTGTGGTTAAGACCTACGTGGTTAGGTCCGGGTGGAACCGGCATGCATGGGTAAAATGCATTCGTGGTTCCGTAATACAACCAACTAAGAGAAACTTGTTGTTACTTGACTTTCCGCATGAAAGGCTCCTTACGTGTGATTGTCAGACTTAGTTTGTATGTAGCTCTCAGGCTCGTGCGCGCATGACCATGGGGAAAAGAAAGGCCAGGGTCAGGGGCAGCAAAATTAAAGAAACCTAAGAAAACTCAAACATCTGCGATGGGGATAACTGTATTTTAGCCTGGATAGACAATTTACTGTCTGAGTTCAAGCAGATCTTAGTTCCCACCCGACCATTCCACATCCTAGACCCCTTATCTCTCCCTCTACTAATGTTGTGCAGACCCAGAAGAGAATCCCCGGGATGTTCACGAGATCCAGGAAGCAGGGCCAGGAACCTATTACTGTTGCTCAAGTTTGTTCACGTCCACAATTCCCTCCCACCTGTTCTGCCTCACCAACTCCATTTTCCACTGAAGGTGTCTTCCCTTACAGCAATCGCTTTGCTCCCCTGTCCGAGACACAAGTGAAGAAGGCCATTGATTTAATCTCCGGTAGCAATAACATTGCACGTCTCCTTGTGTAGCCCGATATGTTTGGCATCCCCTCTTTGAATGAGCACATTGCAGAAATCCTAAAATCACCATGCTCTCCAGTACGACTAGGCACATGCCTCCTGGTTTTATCACAATGACTAATGTTCACAAACTGAGTTTTCATGCCACTGACAAAGGGGTAAGAGGGTAAATGTGCTCTCAAGGGAATTTGTTTAGGTAATATTTAGTTAATTGAAAACTTGCTTAGTAGGATTAACCAATATATCCCATGTGAATTCAAATCATCAACATTAATTCAACCAACAAAAAATATATATATACCACATGAAACACAAAGGACGAACACAAAGGTGTAATGAAAAAGAAATTTATCAAATTCAACGGTCAAAGCTATAATATACAGGTAAGGTTCATTCAAAAATGTTTAGGTTTTGGAGGTACAGAGACAAATTAATTGAAACAAAGACTCAACAAAACCTAAATACACCTATCTAAAATCAATATGAAATAAAACAAGATATAGATGAGGTGAAAGTCGACGTTTCGGTCTCTTAGAAGCTACTTGATGAGACCATCTTCAGGACAGAAGTCATATATATACTGTATAAAAAGACCAGCGTAATCTGAAAATAGAAATATTTACAGTTACAAATCCATATTGACTATGTACAAATTAGTAACACCTTTGTGAACAGACAATTTAGCACTAACTCAAGACAAACCTATTACAAACATAAACACATGCATATTACATAAGATACATTGTACAGATATTATTTCAAACCATTTGGACAAAGTACACACTTGTAGTTCTGTCACATACTTAGGACAATTTCCATTTATATAGGGGAAATTTGCAATCATTCAGAAATTGACAAGTCTTTATATTTACTGAAAAGAATTATACTTCAGCATTTTTTAACACGCAATTTAGCATATGTAATTTATACATCTACGTAAAGGACATTATCACAGTTATTGTCTCATTGGCATCTTACATTCAACACTGGAACCCGCTAAATATTTGCATATCTATAGGTGAAAAATTACTTAGGGACCATAGAGTGAATCAATGCGTCAGCCTTAGATAAAGGATATCTTGATTTACCTCATCCAATTTGAGAACGCTTTCTCTTGATAGAGTAGCGCCTTGCGCAGGGAAGACGGTTGAAATTATACCGCTCCTAAAGGAACCATATATACAGTCACAAACAAAGATAACAAGGTTCACAATCATCTTTGCCAACTACTTATCATGTTTACTTGAGTTTTAGTCTCAAAGGCAATCTGTAGCCTACTCCGAGTTAAAGACAGGCAGTTCAATTCGTCAGTAATTATCAACACTCGCGACGTTTTAAGGGCCATAACATACCTATTCATTCAGATAAGACAGGCTATTCGGTATGTCCGGTAGTTATGTATGTTGAAGTGCCTCCGCACGACGAGTAAATCACGGTGAGCACCACGAATCTACAGAAAATTGTATACATATAGACATTTTAAACACACAGCATTGGCTAGCTTGAAGATAGATGCTGCAAAATTTAACCATAACGTACCCAATGCTACACAACAGGGAGCAATCCAATTTTCAATGGGATGTCCACAGCAAATAATGGCGATCTAATAATCCTATTCTAAACAGAGAGTTGCGCCGTAGTCACAGCGAGAGTCACGGACCCAGGGATTCAGAGGTAATGTATACTCTGCAAACAAAAAGACGAGCAGAGTCACTTAGAGGTCTACAGCGCTCTAGCCAACCAAGAGAGTGGTGGCCTCAGAATACTAGCACCCAGGCGGCTTACCTGGAGTGTCAAAGCACAACGGTCATAGGGAGAAACTTTTTTCAGACACGGAGTTACACCGCGGTCCAAGCGAGAGTCACGGACCCGGGGATTCAGAGGTGATGTACACTCTGCAAGCATAAAGATGAGCAGAGTCAATTATACGTCTCACCGCTCTCACCATCCGAGAGAATAGTAGCCTGAGCCTACTCGCGTCCAGACAGCTTACCTGAAGTCTCTACGCACAATGGTCATAGAACGAGGGTCGAGTGCAACAAGTAAGCACCCGCCTCCATTCGTTCATTTTAAAGCCGGTATAGAAAGCGAAAACGGACTATAGTAGGGCCGCTCCATGAAAATAGAATTACGAAGCTATCAAAAAGAGTCATGTTTTTTATTCATTATAAGGAACGTCAGATCATAATTCATACTTACATGTAGACATGCGCAATAATTCGCAACAGACCTTTAATTGGTTCAGCAAGACCCGAATGAGTTTAAACTTAATCCACTGTGGTCCCGCCATTTTGAAACGGGTTGATACGAGTCTCAACCATATTCGAGTCATAGATTAGTTAACATGGAATCGCCATCTTTGACAGGGATTTATGTGTATGAGGCAAACCAACTTGATCGACCTTACGCCATTGATTCAATCCATTATCAAAAACAAAATTACATTTTGCAATTATATACACGTGTTTTTTGAGCAAAAATGCAGTTGTTTGGATATTAAATAAACATATCAGATGGTTAACAGACATCGTGTGCATAATCAGACACACTAATCTTGAATTCACAATAGTATACATGTATATTTGTGATCAAAAATGCGGTTCATAGAACATAATGTAACCATCACAAGAGGTTAACAGACACCGTGTGCAATGCCAAACCCACTCATCCTGAATAAAGCAACATATACTGTTGGGTCAGTTTAGGTTATGCACGGTGTCTGTTAACCTCTTGTGATGGTTACATTATGTTCTATGAACCGCATTTTTGATCACAAATATACATGTATACTATTGTGAATTCAAGATTAGTGTGTCTGATTATGCACACGATGTCTGTTAACCATCTGATATGTTTATTTAATATCCAAACAACTGCATTTTTGCTCAAAAAACACGTGTATATAATTGCAAAATGTAATTTTGTTTTTGATAATGGATTGAATCAATGGCGTAAGGTCGATCAAGTTGGTTTGCCTCATACACATAAATCCCTGTCAAAGATGGCGATTCCATGTTAACTAATCTATGACTCGAATATGGTTGAGACTCGTATCAACCCGTTTCAAAATGGCGGGACCACAGTGGATTAAGTTTAAACTCATTCGGGTATTGCTGAACCAATTAAAGGTCTGTTGCGAATTATTGCGCATGTCTACATGTAAGTATGAATTATGATCTGACGTTCCTTATAATGAATAAAAAACATGACTCTTTTTGATAGCTTCGTAATTCTATTTTCATGGAGCGGCCCTACTATAGTCCGTTTTCGCTTTCTATACCGGCTTTAAAATGAACGAATGGAGGCGGGTGCTTACTTGTTGCACTCGACCCTCGTTCTATGACCATTGTGCGTAGAGACTTCAGGTAAGCTGTCTGGACGCGAGTAGGCTCAGGCTACTATTCTCTCGGATGGTGAGAGCGGTGAGACGTATAATTGACTCTGCTCATCTTTATGCTTGCAGAGTGTACATCACCTCTGAATCCCCGGGTCCGTGACTCTCGCTTGGACCGCGGTGTAACTCCGTGTCTGAAAAAAGTTTCTCCCTATGACCGTTGTGCTTTGACACTCCAGGTAAGCCGCCTGGGTGCTAGTATTCTGAGGCCACCACTCTCTTGGTTGGCTAGAGCGCTGTAGACCTCTAAGTGACTCTGCTCGTCTTTTTGTTTGCAGACTATACATTACCTCTGAATCCCTGGGTCCGTGACTCTCGCTGTGACTACGGCGCAACTCTCTGTTTAGAATAGGATTATTAGATCGCCATTATTTGCTGTGGACATCCCATTGAAAATTGGATTGCTCCCTGTTGTGTAGCATTGGGTACGTTATGGTTAAATTTTGCAGCATCTATCTTCAAGCTAGCCAATGCTGTGTGTTTAAAATGTCTATATGTATACAATTTTCTGTAGATTCGTGGTGCTCACCGTGATTTACTCGTCGTGCGGAGGCACTTCAACATACATAACTACCGGACATACCGAATAGCCTGTCTTATCTGAATGAATAGGTATGTTATGGCCCTTAAAACGTCGCGAGTGTTGATAATTACTGACGAATTGAACTGCCTGTCTTTAACTCGGAGTAGGCTACAGATTGCCTTTGAGACTAAAACTCAAGTAAACATGATAAGTAGTTGGCAAAGATGATTGTGAACCTTGTTATCTTTGTTTGTGACTGTATATATGGTTCCTTTAGGAGCGGTATAATTTCAACCGTCTTCCCTGCGCAAGGCGCTACTCTATCAAGAGAAAGCGTTCTCAAATTGGATGAGGTAAATCAAGATATCCTTTATCTAAGGCTGACGCATTGATTCACTCTATGGTCCCTAAGTAATTTTTCACCTATAGATATGCAAATATTTAGCGGGTTCCAGTGTTGAATGTAAGATGCCAATGAGACAATAACTGTGATAATGTCCTTTACGTAGATGTATAAATTACATATGCTAAATTGCGTGTTAAAAAATGCTGAAGTATAATTCTTTTCAGTAAATATAAAGACTTGTCAATTTCTGAATGATTGCAAATTTCCCCTATATAAATGGAAATTGTCCTAAGTATGTGACAGAACTACAAGTGTGTACTTTGTCCAAATGGTTTGAAATAATATCTGTACAATGTATCTTATGTAATATGCATGTGTTTATGTTTGTAATAGGTTTGTCTTGAGTTAGTGCTAAATTGTCTGTTCACAAAGGTGTTACTAATTTGTACATAGTCAATATGGATTTGTAACTGTAAATATTTCTATTTTCAGATTACGCTGGTCTTTTTATACAGTATATATATGACTTCTGTCCTGAAGATGGTCTCATCAAGTAGCTTCTAAGAGACCGAAACGTCGACTTTCACCTCATCTATATCTTGTTTTATTTCATATTGATTTTAGATAGGTGTATTTAGGTTTTGTTGAGTCTTTGTTTCAATTAATTTGTCTCTGTACCTCCAAAACCTAAACATTTTTGAATGAACCTTACCTGTATATTATAGCTTTGACCATTGAATTTGATACATTTCTTTTTCATTACACCTTTGTGTTCGTCCTTTGTGTTTCATGTGTTATATATATATTTTTTGTTGGTTGAATTAATGTTGATGATTTGAATTCACATGGGATATATTGGTTAATCCTACTAAGCAAGTTTTCAATTAACTAAATATTACCTAAACAAATTCCCTTGAGAGCACATTTACCCTCTTATCTAATTACCCAAGCCCTCAAGGGTTGATTGGGTTGCTCACTGTTTGTTTATTACTGACAAAGGGGGACATTCCCTCAAATATAAAGCAATTCATTGGATTTAGTATGTGAGGGGCTGTTGCTCAGTCATCTGTGATTACATCATTAGTAACATAGAACTAGGTAGCTCTAATTACAAATTTGATAAGATAGAACTAACTCTTTGTAATATGGAATTGGATAAACACCTGATTGACCCTTGACACTAGGACATGTCCATCGAGCCATTCCAACATACAATTTAAATATTCTAGGCCTGTCCACTATATTGACACACATTCTAACTTGGCAATGGACAGATGTCCTTCATCCCTCAGCAAGATTGATTGACTCGGGATGTCAGTGTACATTCCACCCTGACACACCTTTTGACATTAAACACTAGCCAGTTCTATTTGTCAGAGGTTAGTGGGGAGTACGCTGCCCTAATTTGTTCTCGCACCCCCAATGCCTCTCCCAAATCTAATTCACATTGTATGATAAACAACACATCTAATACTTCTACACTGTGTCCTGCTGACTCTCAATCTCCCAACAGCACTTTTCCGCTCATTGTAACCGGTATTCTCCACTCTAGCACACCTAAAGAGTGACCTCTAAAACCTGAGCACAACAAGATGTTTTACATCTCATGGAACGTGGCTGGACTTAAGTTCAAGCTAGCATTGCCCAACTGGAACACCCATGTCGAAGACCATGACATCTGTCTATTTCAAGAGACGTGGTCCTTGGAACCAATTCATATCCCTGGTTATCTCAACTTTTTCATTTCTGTGATCCCTAGCCAGAGGGGCAGAGCTTCTGGCAGGTTAGTCGCATGGGTTAGAGTCTCTCTAAATTGTCAAATTTGTCAACTTTGTATCGACTCTCCTTACATCCTGGCAATCGAACTAAGTAGCAAGTCCAAACCAAGGGTAATCATCTTTAATGTCTATGTGAGAGGGCCCAGAAGAGTGGTGGTTTCACGCACCTTTCAAGTCCTAGAAAGCTATCCAGATCAGCGCACAGATAAACAACATCTTACATTGGCAGGTGATTTTAACATCCCATTCAAACCCCTCAAAAGTGATGTGCATCTAACAAAAAGCGAGGACGCAGCCTGGGCCGGTCTCCCTCTGGAAATTTTGTCAATTCACAGATGGTCACGGGTCGCTCTCCAACTGAAGGTCCTAATGATCGAGTATGGACTCAGGGCTGGTGAAAAAGGGGCATGGCCTTGCTGCTAACTTAAATCCCAAAGGTGAACCCTGAAATCCAACTGTGTGATTTTATATGCATTTTCTTATTTCTTCCCATTGACATCAGTGGTGTGTAATAGTGCACAAAAGTGATTAATTTTGTGATCTTTGAAAATTCATACATTTTTAAGTACTTACTTTAGAAGGAAGTTCTTGGTCTGAAAAATCACATAAAAATCTATGTTATTTTTATGAATTGGTCTTGGATTTATTCTTGAGTGTGTCTCATTTATTGCCTCTGTGATTACAAGAAATGCTTAGCACTTCCCTCTGATAAGCCTAACTGCTCGCCCTCACTACCACAAATAGAGTGTTAGTATTATCTGCCTTCGCCTTTGCATACCAATCTGGCTCTCACTGGACACTCTGCACAGTGTACTTAATTTTAGTGCACTATATAGAGAGCCAGCGTCCTACATGAGGTAAGGAGACAGAGGAAGTTGAAAAAAGTGAAGTGCGTGTACTAGTGAAACAGTTAGGTGAGAAGGAGCAGAGCAGTAAGAGGAGTGAAGATGAGAGAAAGTTGAGGCAGAGTGGGTTGAGGCTGAGATAGGCCAAGACAGCAGTAAATAGAGAAGCAAAGTAGAGCGAGGTGTATTGAAAGAGAGGTGAGCTAAAAACAGATGAGTTATTGAGAGGAACCGCAAAGGTAAATAGAGATGTAGAGAGTGAAGAGTAAAAAGAGGGGGGAAGCAGAAGAGGTAACATGAGTAAAGATAAATAAATACGACACAAAGATTCCTTTTTAGCTTTATAGCCACAAATTGTCTGAGAATGTAAGGGTTATGTGTGTACAGGCTAGACATGCACACTAAGCTTCTATGAAGCGTGCAAGCTCAGATCTCATATCTTTTTTCAAAAAGAGCTGTTTTTTAGTCGAGCATGAGGGCGCATGCGCTGTCTGCAAGACCTGCTGAAATTACTCGTACTGAGTGTAATCCCGCCTGCTGTTATAATTGGTTTACTCCTTCGTCGATTTTATTTCCTGACATTTTATTTGTTAGTGCTCCAATATATAATTTCTGGTTTTAAAGCGAGGAGCACTGGTAAACTAAATGTTCCCTACACTCATAAGTGTTTTGTGTTCTTTAAGGACTACTTGTTTAATTTCATGCTAGTGCGTGGCACGACACGCTTTCACTTTAATTATGGTAGCTGCTACTTACTTTTTTTTACACGTGGTATGCTTTGAAGTATGGCTTCACTTAGTGTGTGGCATGGCGCTCTTTCACTTTAGGTATGGTAGCTGCCGCCATCAATAGTGGGCAGCAAACATATCACCTCAGAGGCCCGTTTGTTTTTGAGCTGCGTTTTGTCAGTTTGATCCAAGACCTGAAGTGTTTCTGCAGTGACACCACACGCAAGCACGCACTGTTCAATAGAACAGTTCTTGGAAATCTCTCTATCGGAGAGTTCAGCTGCTTTGAGACTTTCCTTTGAGGATCTTGAACTACATGTAATGTAAGACTTTGGGCCATATGTATCAACAACCTGATTTGCGATTCTCGAATAGCGATTTTTTAGAAATCGCTATTTGAGATTCGCAAATAGGGATGTATGTACAAAATCGCAATTTTTTTGCGATTTCTTAGTATGCCTTAATTGCAATTTGCAAATTGCGAATCGCAATTAAGGAATACTTTCCTATTCATTTCCATGGGCCAGGAGGCCCATAGGAATGAATGGGAAGTTATTCTCAACTTGCTATTCGCAATTTGAGAATCGCAAATTGAGAATAATTTCAAGGGTGCAGCGATGTCCAAAGGACACCCTGTTGCACCCCTGAAATAAGCATGGGTGCACATTTGGCACACATACATGCCCTAAGGGCATGTATGTGCTTCACATTGCACTTTGAAAAATGCGAAAAAGTGCATTTTTCAAGGAGCTCGCAAATTACCACCAACTTGAAGTTGGTGGTAATTTGCGATTCCTTAGGGCCAATTTGCAATTTTTTATGCTTCTTACATTGCATTTAAGGAATCGCAAAATTTGCGATTCCTTAAATGCAATCGCAAAATAAGGAATCGCAAATTTTGCGATTCCTTATTTTGCACGCAGATTTCTTTGATACATACTATTTAGCACTAATGCGTTCGCAAACACCGAAATTCAGCGAATTTCGGCGTTTGCGAACGCATTAGTGCTTGATACATATGGCCCTTTGTTTTTACCTCTTGGTGCATATTTCTGTAGTTTTTAGAATATATCGTAACCTCGATCCGAAGGTGTTGGAGCGCTTTACAGGGGCACCAGTTACATTACTCTAGGTCATGTATTGTTTATAGTTGGCTGCTCCGGCTATAACGTCACATCTAGAGTAGAGGGAGGCAGAAGCCACATGTAAGCTTGTTTCTTTTACAACCCATTGTTATGTCAGTTCAACTGAGGTGAGGGAGGCCCAGGGTACAAGTGGAGGGTGGCCAGATACCCGCTCCATAATTTTTAAGGGGGGCTGTCCCCCTTTGCCCGATGCTAAAGGAACATCGGACGTCTTCCTTTTTAAAAAAGATTTTTTGTTTTTTACATTCTGTGCAGTCACCTTTACATTTTCATTACTATTCCCAAGGGCACAGATATGCCTTATTGTGTACTCAAAAACAGTCATTCTCTGTAATATTTCTTTGAAATATAGCCCTATCTAACCTATACACTCATCAATCCTTCCGTTTTCATGAACACGTATTAAAGGACTATTACTAACTCCTGTTAACTTAATCTACTTCAAAGAAATGTGAGGAAATGCATGGAAGAGTTTTCTGAGTGCACATCACTAATCCAAATAACCAACATTGACTTATAGCTTGCAGACTAACGATTAACTTTGGCGATCAGATAGTGGGCGACCTGACGTAAAACCTTAACTCCTTGTGAGGGATAGTAAGCACTATATAAATGCAATCATAATTCAATACAATACTTGCAATGGGTGCACAGTGTTTTTACCCACCATGCAACATTTTCCTTCTCCTCGAGAAGATCCCTGTGAGGCGTTAACTAAGAGAAGATCTGCCCAGGATTGACCCGTTCATTTCTTACTAATGTTGGAAAAGTGATGTATTTGTTTTATGTTATTGATAGTAACAGCAGGAACCAAATATATAACACTATAACATTGACTCTTTTCAAAATATACACCAGCCCCCTTTTATTTTCTCAAAGAAAACTGTAGTTTTTGAATGTGGCAAAGAAATGTTTTTAAAAATGTCACTTTGAGTCATTTTCTAAAGTAGAGTGCCCTTGGTATTTGAAAAACCAACACATGATTTACAAGAAGTAAAATTAAAAAAAAAAAATCTTTTAACATTTCGTTGAGCTGCCTTCTGCTCGTTCCACTAAGGTCCCCGGCCATAATGACATGATATCACAAGAAATTATTGATCTGCATCATTAAAGTAGTAGTGAGCCTGAATACACGAGTAATATCTGTCAGGACCGGTTACTCTCTCAGTTCTACACTGATAGGCATTACTTTTGCACACCAAGTGCTTACATGTTGTCCATCATCTCCCATCATCAGAAAGTGTCTCTGCTGAGAAGCTAGGTGTGCATCCTTGAAGAGGTCCCCTACTGCTAAGGCAACCTTGTCGCCCTGATCCAAAACTGTGTATTATTTGAGGTTAGTACCAAGCAAAAAGTAAGGTCTGCTGTCTAAGCCCTGCTGTCCCCTATGCGCTTCTACTTTCATAAACCCTATGTTCGGTGCACAGAGCAAGCAAGTTAATTAGCCTGTACTACACCGTCACATGGCAAGCTTTCCAAATTTGTCTTAAGGCCATTTAACTGGTAGCTGCTCTATGTCTTGTTTTCGTGTGATTTTTTTCTTTTTTTTTACAGCTGTAGGCCAGGAATTGCCAAGGCCTGCCTTAGCTTCATAAAATGCTCTTGGGTTGCAGGCAAAAATCAATAGGCGGTAGCGCTACTGAAAAAGAAGTAACCTCTTAAACTGGTCAAGTTGGCATGTATGTGGTGGTCACCATCAGCTTTGCATGCAAAGGTAGTGGTCTAGTTTCTAAAGGCTTTAACATTTTGCTCCATGGATGTCAATCTCAGATGAGTGTTCGAGCTCTGGTTTAAGATATTTAAATGGTTGGTTGTCCAAGATGCATTTACTGGCATCTGTTGCTAAACATGGTTTCTCAAAAACAGTTTGGGGCCATGGAGCACCTACTAGATATGTGAAGTGTTTCCCTGTGCTCTTGAAGGAATCTGGCTGCTCTATTGTAACGTTTTTATGAAGCGTTTGTATGAACATTACAAGTACCAGTAAGTAGAGATTGAACAATGTTGCATTTATAGGTGCTATAAATATTCTTGAAATTCTTTAGATAGCAACGACCACCTCTGGACAAGAGGTTCACTCGCACTTAGGGGCAGATTACAAGCCCCTGGCGACAGATTTGCACCGCCATTGCTTCACTTTTGTGATGCAGTGGAGGTGTAAAAAAATGCGGCCAATTTACAATGTGCCGCATCTAGGGTGATGCGTCACGTTGTAAAGCCCTGTGTCACATTATACATGCATCAGGTATAATGTATGCAGGGTGGGCATTCCCACCCAGGAAAGCCTCATAAAAGTGATGCAGTGAAATCTACAAGATTTCACTGCGTCACATCTAGGACCCCACTGGGTCAAAACCTTATTCCTGCTTGGGGCAGGCATAAGGAGTGATGCTGTGTGGTGGGAATAGGCCTCATAATGCATTCCTGGAGTTGCATTGTGCTTGCGACACGACTTCAGCAATGCGTGACTTTTGCCCCAAAAGATGCATCAGAATTTCTGACGGATCTGTCTATCCTCACGCCATGGTGCACCGTATTATAAATACGGCGCATTTAAGATGGCATAAGGGTTTCTCAGGGTGGCACAGGGAAAGTGGCGCATCTCACCAGATGCATCACTTTCTTTTAAATATGCCCCTTAATCTCTAAGGCTGAGTTTCAGAATTATTTGTCAGTTATTAAAAGTAGGGTCCATCAGGCAGGGTGACTACTCTCACTGATGCAGAAAATGTTAGAGAGTTAGCTGCTCCTGTGGCCTCACAGGAAAAGGATTATATTTGGTTTACTCCATCAATTAGTTGGCTCTTGAGAAAAATAACAGCAAGTTCCATGAACAGCCCAAATGCCTTTTATTTATCTGTTTTAAAAACAACACATAAATAAAAGGCATTGTTGTTTAAAATGCCAATACCTCAAACTCTGGTAAATGCGAGACATATTGCATTGCATTGCATTACAAATGCCTGTGTACGTGTACTGTCATTGTGGTGGGTCTATTGGGATTTTTTTATCACTTTGCCAGGGAGCCCTGTGGAAAGTGGAGGGGGGTGGGGGGACGGCGGGGCAAAACCTGCAGTTGGATGCACCCGCAGTCTTCTAGGTGAAGCACGGGCAGTGTAAATGTCTGTACACGGTGTGCTATGGCAGCCAAATGCACAATATTGACTTTTCTTAGAAACAGTGTTGGGGCCCTCAAGGTCGTTTGCAGCAAGCTAGAATTCCCCACAGCATCCTAGTTCTGTAATTACGGTTCATTGCCAAGGCATCGCTTCAATGTTTGGGAGCCATGTCTCGGCCTGCCTTTGCCTTGGGCCCATTGTTTCCGAACATTCCCTCCACACGCGCGTGAACTCTGTTCTAGGCGCCACGCCCCTCTGCTGACAGAGGCCTGGTGACGCGTGTTGTTTTGTGACGCGTTGCTAAAGAGGGCAGGAGTCCGCTGCCGAGCCGGGTGTCTGGAGGACGGAATGTCAATACAACGGCACTACCAACAAGCCAACTTTGGGGCGGTAGTTAGGTGCAGGTAAGATGAAGGTTATTATAAAATAAAAAAATGGATGGTGCATTAAAATGTGTACTGAGGTGAATGAATGAGAGCGAATGAGAATGCCGGCAAGTTTATGTGTGCCACTGGCCTGTCACCGAGGTACTCCTTATAGTCACATTAATAGAAAAAAATATTCAGGTAATAAGCAGACGAGTAAATATATAGCTGAATAGAGAGCAAGTGAGCGGTAAAGATATGGATAAATAAACAATGTGAGATGAGTGTATGCGATTTATGGCTGGATTTAACAAATGAGTGGGTCGGAGTGAATAGATGGCTCTGCACGAACGGCTGGATGGAGATAGTGAGAATTTGGGTCCATTGCATGAATGATTGGTCTTGATGAGTGGATGGGCTGTGAGACAGTTTTGATGGCTGGATGGATAAATGGATAAATTAGTGGATGGTTGCATGCATGGATGAATGTGTTGGGGTCAACTGATCACATAAGAATAGATGTAGACAGACAGATAGATGGTGAAGTAGAGGCTGGACTTCAATATAAGTAGGGAAACAGATTTATTTAACAACAGGCCGGAAATTGGCATCCCCCAAAGCCAGCTCGGAGTTACTGACTCCAAAGCACCCTAGTGAGAATTTTTCAATAAACATTCCACAATACATAAGTTGGATCTTGTGGGAGTTCCATAGGCCTTGAGATTAAAGATCCAGTAGAACAAGTCTTCTTTCTGAAGAATACAAAAAGATTATAAAAAACAATGATGAAAAACAGCAAAAAAACAACAACAGTAATTCTTGGAATTGCTTTGTTGGCAACACAAAGTCCTTTTCCAGCATCGAAAAAAACGGTGGAAAATAAAGGGTCCGCCAAAGGGTACCCCCTCCAGAAAAGCAACATCACCACACATAATCCTGCAACCTGGTGGGCTTTCTTCTTGCTCTAGTGCTTTGTTCCTCACTAGACACCACTTCACCATTTCCAGAACCACAATCATCACCACCCCTTTCACCATCATATGATTTCCCCAGCCGTCTTGAACACTTAGGCCTTCATCAGCATTACTCCACTGCACCCTAATTAGTACTCTGATCAACAGGTATACCCCCTTTTCATCCCTATCCTGATACAGTTCCACCCTTTTCCACACCCACTTTTGACTATTCTCTAATATCTAGCTGCTCATGACTGCTACAACACCTACCACTTTGTATGGACCTTTAAACCCTGTCCATCTCGACCGGGCCTCCCCATATCCCAATCACTTTTTTCACACACAATTTAGCAGTATACGTTCATGCTTTCCATATTATGATCTCTCTCCCATGACCTTCAGCCTATTTCAACCATTTGGAACAGCTTAGAGCTGCTTTCTCTTTGTGGTCAAAGCATTTGGGATTCCGTCTCTCTCAATCATCTTCCTCAATATCCTTATAGTACTGATAGTCATAACCTCCCTTTCAGATTCAACCTCTCGTCAGCTACTGTGAACATCCGCTAACATCATAGCAAAGTGCTTGGCCTCGCACAGGTCCCACGTGGAACCAATGAAATCCGGGGTGACTTTAATCCAAGGTGCTTCTGGATCAGCCATCTTCTGCTTACCTCCTCTACCGACCTTAACTCTTTTCCCACTTTCTTTGCACACTCCGCACTCTTTCGCCATCACACTCCTTCATCATACATGCTATATCGCCAGACCATTTCTTTCACTCTCAATATGGTGAGAGTCTGCTTTGGATGCCTTTCATTGGGAAACACAGCAACTCTTTGTTTCCCACATTCTGGAGGAACAAACCTTTCCCGTCTCAAAATGTCACCATCACCCACAATTGTCCGCTCATCTTTCACCTTAAGGTGTAACGCCGATTCCCGGGTAACTCTCCCTATTTCCAACTTGCTTCATTAACTCTCTCACAGCCTTCAGGATAACATCCAACTCATCAGCTTCCATCCATTCCGCCCTTATGACAGTTCCACGACATTCATCCACTCCATCTTGTACACTCGCTTCTACATCTTCCCAATCTTTTAGGTCTTGCTTGTCACTACACAGGATGAGCAATCGTCCTGTTTGTTTTTCCATCCTGGAAGGAATTCCACCTTGAAATTATAATCTTGAAGTCTGGCTGACAATCTTGCCAAACTTGCAGACTCTTTCAAGTATCTCCAGGCTGCAAAAATGTCTACAGTTAAAGTCATTTTCAACCTCCATATGTACAGGCAGAAATAACTGAATACTTAAAACTATAGCCAAAGCCTCCTATGTTATGAGTACATAGTCCTTTCTGCTGCCGAAAGAGTGTGAAGCAAAGGTATAAGACCCCACTAATGCCATATGCACATGCATTAATGGTGAGTCCCATTTCTGATATCAAATGGAGTTCGGCTATTTGCTCCTGAGACCTCTCTCTTTAGCTGATCGGATGTATTTAGCTGAGCATGGAAATGTTCAATTTACCTGAATTTAAAAGAAATGCTATCTACCTGGCACCTCATACCTTCCTTCAATCATCTTATACTTGTAGTGACAATGAATAAACAAATTCAAGGTGGGAATTGCCTTATATTCAAGGAGGCATTAAAGAAGTCAAATTCAGAAAGCGGCTGAGGGTATTAACCGCACCATTAAAGCAGCTGTAACCAAAGTAAATCCAGGCGAGCCAGACTGATGCCAGTGTTTTAGCTATCCACCAATCCATACCATTAATCTAAATGGACAGCATTCAGGCAGTGGTAATATTGTAAAAGCAAGTGGCTATCTTACTTTCGTAAACCTATTGAACACCTCTGCACTAAAACTCAATAATGCGAAAGGAGCACCTCTAATAATGTGGTTGACAGAAGTTTATTTTTGTGATATATTTATTGTTAATTATTGTCATATTTATTGATTTATAAAGCACCCAGTAACTCAATGAGCATTACGTAGCTGAGGAGATTTTGTACAGAGCTGAAGGAGTGGGAAAGAGAAGGAATAATGTCAACATAAAAGGATCAGACGAATAGAAAGGTGCGAGCTGAGTGGCAACATAACTTTTGTCACCTATTTACTCAATCGCTGCTTTCACCCTATTTGCCCACTTGGTATAATCTTAATCTCACCAATATGCAACTGGGTTCTCAGTGCACAAGGTATAAGTGGGGAAAACATCGTTTACATCACATGCGATACATTGCATGCCATTACAATGCAGGCGTGAAAATGACTGCGTTGTTACATTGAAACGATTACAACGCAAGTCGTTAAAACGACTTGCCATAGGGGGCAGAAGGTGTTGGATTTAAAATCCAACACCTTCCCTACTGTTGCACAGATTGGAGTTGGAATAGTACATTATGTTATTCCAACATCCAGCGCCTCCTACAGCAAGTAGTTGTAATGACTTGTGTTGTAATGGTATGCAATGTAACAAAGCAGTCGTTGTAACGACTGCGTTGTAACAGCATGCGATGTACGCATGCGTTGTAACGTGGCCTATTCAGAAGTGGTCCTAGTGGCTCTCAAACTACTTTTCACTGCTACAAGTACATGAATCAATGCTGAAAAAGTGAAAGGCATTGGTTTGTATTTGCCATTGTCTTTGTTTAGTGTTACGCTGTTGAAGTGGATATGGCATCTGGTTTGTTCTATTGTGGGAGCCCGAAAGGACCGGTTCAGACAATGCTTTGCTGAAAAATGCCAACATGGTGAGGATGTGGCTGTTGGACTATTATGGGCATGACGTGCACAATGCTCTGTTTTTCCCATGTATTACAATATAGTGGCTCTTTAAGTTACTCAACAATGGCTGACAAACAATCACTTGAAACTGAATCCAGACAAAACTGAGACACTCCACATCTTGAACAAGGAAGACAACCCTCAAATCACGGAATGGCTAAAAGCAATCGATGCGCTTAAAGGAAATCTTACTCTAGCCGACTCTGTTAAATCTCTTGGCATCATCATAGACCCCAAACTAAACATGGTAAAACACATCAAGAATGCAGCCAAAGGTGCTTTCTTTAACCTCAGACTGTTGAACAAGATCAAACCCTACATTCCTAACAAGGATCTCAAACTGGCCACTCAATCTCTGGTACTGTCATGACTAGACTATGGGAACGCAATCCTAACAGGCATCCCGAAATCGAACTTGGCACTGATCAAAACAACACTACATGCTGCAGCTAGAATGATTATTGGCATCAAAAAATCTGATCACATCTCCCCAGCACTCAAGGAACTCAAATGGCTCCCAGTAGAAATGCGTAGTAACTTCAGAATGGCCTGCCTAACCCACAAAGCCCTCCATACCAGCAAACCCGAATACCTGGCAAATAAACTCAAAAAAGCAGGCCAAGCCAGGAATCTGAGAAGCTCTAACTCCTTCCTGCTCATCCTACCCAAAATCAGAAAGAAAAGAACAGCGGACTGCTCCTTCACTGGAAACACCCCCAAAATCTGGAACTCCATCCCCCGCACATCAGAACTATTCCTTCTTTTGTGAATTCAAAAGGCAACTCAAATCCTTGTTCCTGATCCGCTCCCTTGGCTGTGGATAACGGGGCCAGCAAGCAACCCCTGAACTATGTGACTACAGTGAATCCCATAACCAAGGAAGCTCGGCAACTCACCCATGTTCCGCTTACAATGTCACTCATTGAATGCTTATACCTTACATATATTATGTTCATGTTCATGTTTATGTTATGTATATGTTTATACAGATTTTTGTCATTCTATTACTGTAAAGCGCTCTGCTACCTCCGGGTCTTGACAGCGCTATAGAAAACTTCCTAAATAAAAAAATTAAAATATAATAAATAAACACAGTTACAGGTATCTGCTGCCAAAATGCCCCCCGCAGCAGTATGGACGGTTGTTTTTCACTTGTCTGGCATAAGAGGTTGAGCCTTTGGGACAGACGTGGTAAAATTTGGAACAAAGATGGCATATGACACCGGCAACAGACACTGGAGACAGTGCTAACGACAACCACATACATAAACAAGCATTGTAAAGCAAGAGATGTGCAGGCAAAATATACGGGGAGAAATGTAAGAACGAAATGTGTCTCTGTGGTACGTTCTGAGGCAGGAGGGAGTCAGGAAATGTCAAGTGAAATTACATAGCATGGCAATCTTATTTTTGTTGGATGAAAAAAGAAGACTGGTTGTAAGTCATCTATGGCGCCTGCTTACAGGCACAGTTTTACTTATAGTTTCATTTGCATAGCAGCAGACATTGGAAATGAAGTTGTCTGTCTGCAATTGGCGGGCTCAGGGCTGAAAGCGAGGCTTGGAGAACGGTGTGTTCCAAGCCTAGTGGGTCTTGGAGAGTTTTTATTGTTGAGTCCTCAAATGTAATTCTAGAGCCAACCATTCTAAAACAAGCTCTGTGCAGGCAAAAGATAATTAAAAAGCGCTGTGCAGGCAAACTATAAAAAACAATTACGGGGAGAAATAAAAAAATGATAGATGTCTCTCTGGCAAATCCACTGCATGCAAAGCCCAGAGTCAGGGATGAACATGAGGCTTGGAGGAAGATACGTTCCAAGCCTGGCAGAAGAAAAATTAATGTTACAGCACGCAGTGAATTAAAAAGAAGAGAAACAAATGAAAGACACCGGATGCGACCGGACGGCGAATGAAAACATTTAAACCTCCGAACAGAAATGCCAACAGTTGAAAAAAGTGCAGGCAAAAGCTTCCCACTGTGCGGATGAAAACAGTACTTAGGCTCCTGGAAACTCTTAAGAGAAACAGACGAGGAACACACAGGAATAGCATGCTACAGCCAATGGAAATGGAGCAAAAGTAAGTGGTATGCGCGTGAACCAATGGAAAGCAAGGGTGGAATGTAAGCCCCCTCTTAAGATTTATATGATGAAATACAATATATTTCACAAGCACAGGGCAAGTACTGTGCAGGTGAAACCTAAAAAGGAGCATTGGAAGGGTTTTCTCTCTGTAGGTCAGCAATTCCAGTTTATTTTTGGGCGGTGGGAATTAGGACTGTTTGATATTTACTTTTTGTAAATTCCTAACTATTTAGGCACAAACCCACTGAACTGTCTTTCCTCGCAGCCAGAGCCAATCGGAAAGTTACACAAAAGGTAAACAAGTCAAATCACACTTGATACATGTCATGTGTAACATTCTATCTTGCAATCTTAAACTTTGAGAAGGATTGTCCATGGGAGAAAACTGATACCTGCAATTTGATATAGTGCAGAGGACTAGTGATCTCCAGCAGATAGAAGAACATTGCACATAGACCCCCAGTGTTACTTTCATCATTGTGCTTAACCACGTCAATTCTACTGAACTAGATGGGATCGCATCTCGGCCTCGGAAGGTGAAAGGATGTTGTGTTTCTTTTTGCACTGTATAAACCTTTTACTGCCTTACTTTACTGACCTATAAGTAGAAAACCTGCTCCTTATTTAGTAACAGAAGGTAATGAAAACTCCTCTGAGTTCTGGAGGAAGTGCTAAACACACAGTCAGGGGTGTACAGGAACACAAACCTGCTCTTCAGGCAACTAAGACGCCATTCATTGAGTATTCCATTTGTGTACATGTCACTAAGGGGCAGATATACCACTTTTTCAAGCAGCACAGTGCAGCAGTCGCAATTGCTGTGCAGCCTGAAAGGAAGGGACGAGCAGAGTGCCAAATGTAATGAAATATGACCCTTTCCTCCCCTTTCCCTAGCCCCGGCGTTGAAATCAGCTGCCATGCTCCACAGAGACACCTTTCCGCCATGGGGCAAGAGTGTCTCCGTCACTCTAGCATAGGTTTTGTAGTAGAAGGTTACCCTTTCAGTACAAAATGCTATGTATAGACTAACTTAAACCATTTTCTCTCTTTGTATGTGTGAGGTACAGTGCAGCACAAGTGAAAAGTCGGAAAAATTAAAGCATTTCTCCTTCCATGCGCCTAATTCAAAACGGTGCAGTTTTCTGATGCTAAACACGATCTACTTTATCTAGTAAATTGGGTCTAGCGTCAGAAACCTTGGGTGGTTGCATGGGAATGCCCATGCTCCACCCATGGTACTGTCCCTTCTCGCTAAGTAATGCAAAGGCTTTGTATTACTTTCAGGTTATGTCCAACGCTAAACAAGTTTAACGCTGGAAAGGAAATCAGAAAAAAAAGATTTTGAGCTGATTTCCATCACTTTTGCAACGCAAACACAGCGTAAAATCTTAGTAAATCTCCCCATCGTGTCACATTGTGTCTATGCTGCATTTAGTTGCCTAAGTTATATGAGTAGCCACGGCTTCAGGGGTAACTAGATTCCCCATCAATGTTATTGTGTACTTGTACCCAGGCTCCGACAAGTGCATGGAATGGAAGAAATGTTTGGTATGATGTGTTTACCTGCGGGCTATGCTTAGAGTTTGTTTCATCTCAAAATATTTGTTGAATCATGGTCTTGCTCAAGATCCCACAGCCATCTGCTAAATCAGGATATCATTCACAATATTCCAGAACTTGAAGGTTGCTGTCACACACAGGGGCTTACCACAGACCCCTGCAGAACCTGGATGGAAGGTGGGGGGGACAGCAACAATTCAGACACCCTCTTTTGCCCTAGTCCAATTAATATATGTGAAATAAGGGAGGCTCAGGCACCCCATCAGATTCTGCAGGTGGGGCCCGTCATTTTGTGTTATACCACCGGTCACACACTAGCTGTAACGATAAGTTGCACAGCATTTCCCTGTTGGTCTTCTAGTTCTATTCAGGCAAGATAGGTGGTGTGAAATGTGTGTGTAATCCAAGGCCCTTCCTGTTTGTAAAATGTGATAATTGCATACAATCTTGCTTGCACCATGTTCTCTGCTGGTAGTTGTGTGAGGGAATTGCACACAAAGTCTCCTGTACCTCAACATTTCCTCTGCAATATGCAACTGAACACGGACTGTGAGAATCCCTGAGATTGTAATTTACCGTAGGACAATACTTCGGCACAGAAGTTCATTGATATATGGTTGAGGTCATCACGGATTTCTTCTTAGTAGCATCATCCTCATTGTCTACTAATCTCACCTCATCCCTACGTGTATTTGCTATTTCAAATTTCCCCAAAATTTTCTGTTCCAATCTTGAGTCTTTGCCCAGAGGAGTTTTCATAAAGTAGAGTTTAATCGGTTCAGGTGGTTGCCAGCAGGTACAGGTGGTGGGTACCAGTGCTCGTTTATGGGGACCAGGACTGCAGCATCTGACTTTGATCCAGACCAATAAAGAGAAAGACAGAAGAGTAATAACAAAGAAAGAAAATGAGAGGGAAACAGTGAGAAAGAGTGAGATTGATGAAAGAAACCATCACGGCTGAGACAAAGAGGCTGGATGTGTAGGGTGTGGAAGAAAAAGGCATAAGGAGGAATTAAATGTGGGTGACACGCTCAAGGTTGCATTCTGCAACCTTGTATGTGTCTCCCTCCTTGTCTGTGTGATGGGCTGTTGAAATATTTTTGCCCTCTGCACTTGTTTAATCCACAAACTAAGCACTGTGTATCATATTATGTGTTTTAAATGTGTGATACAGATGAAGATTTAAAAATATGGTGTTAGTACAGCGGATGTACAAAGTGTGTGGGTGGATGTCATAGGGAGTATTTGGGGAGAATGCACACCTTGGATGCTCACTTAACAGCTCCTATAAAGAGATTTTACTAAAATGATATATATAACATACTTATATATTGGGGGTTTTAGCAAGCCCTCTTCATCCATTGCTCTCTTCCATGATTCACACAATTCTTTTGCCCCTGCAGCACACACGGGCAGTGAATCAGCGCACATCAGCCTTTGGCTAACTTCAATGTGATTGATGGCGTTCTGCTCTTTCACAAGACACACAATGTAGTTCACTTCGGTGCTGTGAACTACTATGCCAATGTGTGCTTTCAGAGTCCAAAGTTAAATTTTTTGTTTTTTAGCCAATGTTTATGTTTTCATTAATGTTTATGGGGGCTTTCAGATCCCCAACAATACAGTTTTACAAAAACTGAGGCAAAACAAAACTATTATTGGCGAAGCCAAAAGGCTTACAGCAAATGCCAGACTCCTTTGGCTTTGCCAATGCTTGTTTTCCTTTTGCAGTCACGCCTCCTTCTTGAAGTCACGCTGCTTTTCCAAAGCAACTAAATAGGAAGTGAATGTGGGTCAGGGTGGAGGGGTATGTATTATGGGCCTAGTTGAAGCTTTGCATTTTTGTGCATAGCTCAGTTACTTCTTCGGACTTTGCTATTTTGCATTGTTGAGTTCTGGCTTTTTCCTCCGTCTAGCCTGATTTATGCTGACTTCTAGCCAGCCTGCCACCTTTATTGCGAGAATGCTCTGATTTCCACTTGGTCTTTTACATTTTAATTTTAATTTTGATTTGGCAACGTTTGGGTTTGGTGTTCTAGAAAGGAGAATATTCTTTCCTTTATATTTTGTGCATCCCATTTGGAACATTCTATCAATCAATCAATCAATCAATCAGGCATTTGTAAAGCGTGCTACTTACCCGTGAGGGTCTCAAGGCGCTGAGGGAGGGGGGCGGGGGGGGGGGGGGGGTGCTGCTACTGTTCTAAGAGCCAGGTTTTGAGGAGCCTTCTGAAGGTGACCAGGCCCTGGGTCTGTCGCACATGGGGGTGGAGGTTCTTCCAGGTTTTGGCGGCGAGGAAGGAGAAGGATCTTCCACCAGAGGTTGTGCATTGGATGCGCGGGACGGCAGGAAGGGTGAGGCTGGAGGAGCGGTGTTGACGGGCGGGGGCATAGAAGTTGCTGTTCAGGTAGGCTGGTCCGGTGTTGTGGAGTGCTTTGTGTACGTGGGTGAGGAGCTTGAAGGTGATCCTCTTGTTGACGGGGAGCCAGTGCAGGTCTCTTAAGTAGGGGGTGACGTGGTTGCGGCGGGGGACGTTGAGGATCAGTTGGGCGGTGGCGTTTTGGATGGATTGTAGTCGTCGCAGGTGTTTGGCTGGGGCTCCAGCATAGAGTGCGTTGCCATAGTCCAGCCTGCTGCTGATGAGGGCCTGGGTCACTGTTCTTCTTGTTTCGATCGGGATCGGGATCCATTTGAAGATACTGCGGAGCATGCGGAGGGTGTTGTAGCAGGAGGAGGAGATGGCGTTGACCTGCTTCGACATGGAGAGGGCGGAGTCGAGGATGAATCCCAGGTTGCGTGCGTGGTCCGTGGGTATTATAACTGCTTTCAGTGTGGTCGGCCACCAGGAGTTGTCCCATGCAGAGGGAGTTGGACCTAGGATAAGGACCTCCGTCTTGTCCGAGTTCAGTTTCAGATGGCTACTCCTCATCCACTCGGTGACGGCCTTCATTCCCTCGTGGAGGTTGGTTTTGGCGATATGCGGGCCCTTGATGAGGGAGAGGATGTCGTCGGCATAGGAGATGATGTTCAGGTCGTGCTGGCAGGCCATTTGTGCGAGGGGGGGCCATGTAGACGTTTAACAGGGATGGGCTGGGGGATGAACCCTGGGGTATGCCGCAGATGATGTTGGTGGCTTCAGATCGGAAGGGCGGGAGGCAAACTCTCTGGGTTCTGCCGGAGAGGAAGGATGTGGTCCAGTCCAGGGCCTTCTTCTGGATTCAGGCTTCTTGGAGGCGTGTTCTTAGTGTGCGGTGGCAGACCATGTCGAAGGCGGCTGACAGGTCCAGGAGGATGAGGGCTGAAGTTTTGCCGTTGTCAAGCTGGCGCCTGATGTCGTCTGTGGTGGCGATGAGGGCAGTCTCGGTGCTGTGGTTGCGTATGAATCCAGACTGGGATGGGTCTAGGATGTTGTTGTCCTCGAGGTGGCGGGTCAGTTGCCTGTTGGTGATTTTCTCGATGACCTTCGCCGGGAAGGGGGCAGGGAGATGGGCCGGAAGTTATTGAGGTCTTTGGGGTCCGCCTTGGGCTTCTTGAGGAGGGCGTTGATTTCGGCGTGCTTCCACCTTTCCGGGAATGTTGCTGTGTCGAAGGAGATGTTGATGATCTTCCGCAGGTGGGGTGCGGTGGTTGCGTCAGCTTTGTTGGAAATGTGGTGCGAGCAGGGATCTGATGGGGATCCTGAGTGGTTGGAGTTCATGACCTTGCGAGTCTCTTTGTCGTTGATGTGGGACCAGGAGGTCAAGTGGTTGGTGCAGGTGGCGTTTGAGGTGGGGTCTGCTGCGGTCAGGGCGGGAGAGGAGTTGAAGCTGTCGTGAATGTCTGCTATCTTGCGATGGAAGAAGGTGGCCAGTGAGTCGCACAGATCTTGCGAGGGTGGGATGTCGTTGGTGTTGGCGCTGAGGTTGGAGAGTTCCTTCACTATATTGAAAAGTTATTTGCTGTCGTGTGCATTATTGTCCAGTCGGGCTTTGAAGGACAATCTCTTGGCTGTTCTGATGAGGTGGTGATGTCTGCGGATGGCGTTCTTGCGGGGTGCGTGGTCATGGAGCCATTTCTTCTCCAGCTTCCGGCATGTTCGTTTGGAGATCTGGAGTTCTTCGGTGAACCAGGCGGCTTTCTTGCTGGGGTTGTTGGTCGGGGCTAGGGTGTTGGCGCAGTCGTTGATCCAATGTCTGAAGTTTTGGGCGGCGGCGTTTGTGTCAGTGGGGTCGGTGGGAGGGTTCTGGGCGAGGGTGGAAGTCAGCTGGTCTACGGTGACTTTGCTCCAGCATCGGCGAGGCAGCTGTTGGGTGCGTTGGTGCGTGGTTGGTTTCTTGAAGGTGAAGTGGATGCATCGGTGGTCCGTCCAGTGGAGTTCGGTGGTATGGTTGAAGGCGACGTGGGGGCTTGTGGAGAAGACGGGGTAGAGCATGCGGGCGGCGGCGTGGGTGGGTTTGGTGACGAGTTGTCAAAGGCCGAGGTTGGCGAGGTTGGTGATCAGGGTGGCGGAGTTGGCATCGTTGTTGTTCTCGAGGTGGAAGTTCAGGTCCCTGAGCAGGATGTAGTCGTGGAAGCGAGTGCGTGGGTGCTGGTGAGGTCGGCGATGGAGTCGCTGAAGAGGGCCCGGAGTCCAGGGGGTCTGTAGATGAGTGTTCCTCAGAGGGTGGTGTTGGGTCGGTGTGGATCCGGAGTGCAGGTGTTCTGCAGAGTTGAGGGAGTCGTCTGCGAGGGTGTGGACCTGGAGGATGGATTTGTGGACGATGGCTATTCCTCCTCCCATTCCGTTGGTGCGGTCTCTGCGGGAGATCTTGTAGCCGTCCGGGATGGCTATGGCGCTGTCAGGTGCCAAGGAGTCGTTCCACCAGGTCTCGGTCAGGAAGGCAACGTCTGGGGCGGAGGTGTCGAGCAGGTCCCAGAGCTCGACGGCATGTTTGCATGCGGAGCGGGTGTTAAGGATTATGCAGCGGAGGTGGTTGGGTCCGGTCCTTGGAGGTTTGGTGGTTCTGTCGCATGAGAAGTTGCAGGTGTGGCAGGAGAAGGGTCCGTGGGTGCATTTCGGGGTGGCCTGGAAGCGGCGGTGGTCTCGTCCGGTGTTGAGAGCGTGGAGGTTGTTGGTGTCGTATCGGAGTCTAGCGTCGTGGCGGGTGCGGGGTCCAGGGGTTCTGGAGCTGGGCGCAGTCCCAGCGCGGACGGGCGCAGACGGGTGCAGACGGGCTTGCCTTTGGTGCGCCTTCGGCGTGCCAGCGGTGCGGCCGCCATTTAAGGCGGGGAGGAAGGGAGGACAGTTGTGAGGCGGGAGCAGGGCGGCGAGGGGGCATGGCCGCCTGGGTCAGCGGCGGTGAAGCGGGATACAGAAGGCAAAAGGGGGCGTGGGGGGCTTGACTGGGCAACGCAAAGACGGTAAAAACAAGTACAAGGCACAAAATCACAGGAGATAGGAAAAATACAAAACAAGTAGGTGGTCACCAGAACTCAGCGGCGGTTCGAGGCACACGGGAATCGAACCCACTGACGAGGCGGCAGCAGCAGGGCAGCAGGGTGAGCACGTACAGGTAGAGCTGTGAGGCAGAGGGGGCGACCGGGCCTGCAAGAAGGGTCAGGGTCACTCCAACTTTAGTAACAGAAAGAATTTTTTATTGGGATCTCATACAAGGGGGCTAAATAATCACGTGGCAATCACTTAAGCACAATTTGGCGTTTGCCGATTTGTTTTGTCTCTTTGCCTGGTCAGGAGCACTCTGTTCTCACTGATTCAAATAGAAGAATTTTTCAAAATAAAAGTTGTGCATTTAAAACTTCTGCGTCTATCATTTGTATTTAAAATGTGTTTTTTGGGGAAATGTCCCACCTCAATGGACCAGATCTACAATCATCAATCATCAACAATTCTCAAAACAATCATAGGCAACCCAGGACATTTTATGGAGTTCTGCTTTAATGAGATGATTAGGAGGTAAGTTTGCGATGAGATGTCCCAGTTGAGAGGTTCATCGCGAGGGATGTTTGTAGCTACAGAGGGTGCCCTGCGTTTAGGGGCTCACAACATCTGTGAGAAATCTTAAGTGGGATCAGTAGTTATCCCCCGGGGGTGCTCATGGTGGGCTGGGCTTCCTGCAGGACCTTAAAGCCAACCCACTCTGTTGCGTTGTCCCCCTTCTGTAAAGGATAGGGAACCCCTACCACTTCCTGCCCCTCCAGGGAGTCCCAGGTCTGAGCTATGTGGCCTTGTGAGGAAGGGGTAATGTAATGTAACGTAAGGGGATACTTCTATAGCGCGGCTGTCACCCAACAGGAATCCTGGCGCTACCCCATGGTATCCAGAGCGCTGACAATACTCAGTCAGAACAGATGTCTATGCCACAGGAACACTAATGGCCATTTGTTTTAGTTCCGGACCTAAATTAAGTGCTTAAAGTCTTTGATGATACATTGGTTGTAAAAATACTTTCAAGAGTGGTGACTTTAAGAAAGAAGAGCAGGCAACATGTTCACTCTTTCAGTTTTAGATTTCTCAAAGGGAAAACTTCAAGGCACATTGTGGGTTTTTATGTGCAAAGGACTTATTGGGGAGTGGTTAGGGTCATTTTAGGAGTCCTGTGGGAGTGGTTGTGGATTGTTTTCGTATTCCCAGGGCTTGATCTCGCATGGCTCAGCCCATATGTTGCCTCCCTGTAGTGCCAAGGAAGATCCCAGTTGAATAGTTTTGTGTTCTCTCACTTATCCTACTTTCAGTTCTGAGCCGCCTGTCCATTATCACACCCTAGTCTCCTCCACAGAGGGAGGGGGAAGTAGCGTGTTTACATACTGCAGCACAGAAAGTGCATCATTCTGGAGCACCAAAGCCTTCCCTTCAATACTCACGTTCTGCAGGCTCCAGAGTCAGCCTTTATGTTTGACCTTAGCCAGTGCATACTTTGAGTTGTTGTTTTCCGGTGCTCGGCACTGGCACTTAACTGTTAAATCCAGCACTTGTGGCAGTCTGCCACAAGATGGCACTGTCTGAGATGACCACAACAATAGTCAATTATTAATTCAGTATACATTATACAAATGACTATTGCCTGCTGCCCAAGACATTCTTATAGCTTTGGGGACCTGGATTGGTCCAAAATGTCACACTTTTAGGAGTGTGATGGTTAGTAGTTGAGATATTACTACCATTGGCAGCATTGGCAGGGGCAATGTGTGGTGCAAGCTGCAGTGACCTCCTGACGAGAGCCCTGACACTTGTTTTTTTTTTTTCTTCAAATTAAGCACTGAGTTAGCCAGGAGTTAATTCCAGGTTTTCCAAGCTGCTCCTGGTCCCCCAAACCCGACTCGTAGGATGTTTACCAGATCTGCCTCAATGGGAAAGGGAAGGGGCTAGTTTCATTGGTCCCACCATCCAGAAAGTTTTGTCTGTGATTTGTCTAAGTTGAAGTTTGCTCCCAATGCATTGCCAAAGTTCTTGCACACCTCCAGCAACAATGTGGACTGATTTCACTTCTGCGCAAAAAAGGGTGACTTCATCTATATACAAGGAACACTTCATTTCTTTCTTGGTATTGCTCAGTGCTGCGGTCCCTCTGATTTTAGAATTGTTTCAATGGCCAATACTGGGAGGGGAGAGCCATATCACCACATGGTCTTGGGGCCATTGAGAAGCTCTGCCTAGGAGGAGTACTGATGCCCCTGGAGGACAAGGGCAACTGTGTTGAACTGTACAGCTGTGTTAGATTTGGGGGTCTCTAGTTGGCACAGGTAGGTACTTGTGACAAATAGGGACCATTGCCTCTAGTCAGGATAAGGGGATTACACTCCTAAAATAACCCCTGTTCACCCCCTTAGTAGCTTGGCACGAGCAGACAGGCTTATCTCATAGGTGGTATGTTAAGCATTTGTGACAACCTACAGTAACCAAGTGACAACACTACGAATGGACACCACACATGATTTATATAAAAAATAAGTATACTTTATATAGAGTTACCACAAGACCATACATGACACAAATACACAATACTGTTACTTTAAGATGGTAGATTAAGCTTAGTTCAGTTCAGTTCTTAAGATGCGACACTTTGCGTCAATGTACCTTACGATACGTTGCGTTTCCACAACAAGCAATGTTGCAGCGATGGAAATGCGGTGAAGTTCGGGTGCAAAGAAATAATGAAGACGCTCTGTCCTTGATGCAACACGCTTCCCGGTGATGCGGCGGCGCTTGTGGCGACGTCGATCCTCTTTTCCGGCGATGCAAGATACTTTACAAGATGCGAGCCATGACAGGCCCTGCGACAAGCTTCCCAGTGATGCGGCGGCGTCTGCGGCGACGTCAATCCTCTCTACTGGTGATGCGAGTTGCTTCCACAATGATGCAAGCCGCGACAGGCCCTGCGACACTCTTCCCGTAATGCGGCGGCGTCTGCGGCGATGTCGATCCTCTTCTCCGGCGATGAGCCGCGACAGGCCCAGCGACACGCTTCTCAGAGATGCGGCGATGTCTGCAGCGACGTCAGTCATTCTCTCTTGCGTCACGCTTCCCAATGATGCATCGGCGTCTGCGGCGACGTCGATTCTCTTTTCCGGTGATGAGGGGCGCTTCGTGTTGTGAAGCGGCAGCGACGGTTCTACGACACGCTTCTCGATCTTGAGTCACGCTTCCAGCTCCATGCGACACGCAAATCCCCCACAAAGTACAGCACAGCTGCAGGCACTTCAGGAAGACTTTTGAGGAGCTGGTGGGTGAAGTCTGTTGTCCCTGAGACTTCAGCAGGAGGCAAGCTCTGTTCCAAGCCCTTGGAGATCCTTCACAAGTTGAAAGTAAAGCACACAAAGTTCTTTCTCCTTTCTTTGGCAGTCAGGCAACCACTGCAGGCCAATCCCCCAAGCAGCACTTCAGCTTAAGGATAGTCTCTCCTCAGTTTCTTCAGCTTCCTCTCTTCAGCAAAGGTTTCTTCTTGTAGTCCAAAGCGATCTAATTTCATGGGATCAGGGTCCCAATATTTATACCCCAAAATCCTTTATTCGCTGAGGGGAGAGGGGCCTTTGCCCAGTCCAAACCAGTTCTGAAGCACTCTGTTTACCAGACTTCTCCTTTCCTTTCACAGTGCAGAACAAGCACATCAGACTCCCCACAGGATGTGGAGCCAGCATTGTGGAAGGCAAGTATAGTCCTGTAGCATTTTGTTTACAGGACTCCTTCTCTTCTTTCAGTGTGCAGGGCAGAGACATCAGCCGTTCCCCAAGGGGTGGAGCCAGCATTGTGGACGGCAGGCATAGCCCTATTCAAGGTCCAGGTGCACCTCCTCCCTCCCATCTAGATGCAAATCTCTCTATTCACCACTGGGCTGACTCATCCTGTCTCTTGGAATCTCCCAGCCTTGTCACTCACAAAACCAGACAAAGGAATACACAACCTAGCAGAGGCAGGCTTGAAAGGTTAGTGTAAGAACTGGGACCACCAGTTCTTCGTGGGGGTAGCTTGGCTCGAGCAGGAAGGCGGCCAGGGGCTTACGTGTAAAGCAGCTACTCAACACACGCATCCAATGAGACATGAAGTGGGCGCAATAATGGATACCACACCATTAGTTGTGTTTGAAAATCAAGATATTTTATGTAGGCTTTAGATCAAACAAATAATGCATTAGCAAATCATCAGCATTACTTTAAAATACCACATTAAAACATTTCATGAACGCCTTTCAAAATGCATTTCCTATAAAAGGGTAAAACATTTCATTAAGTACTTTCAGTACAGCAGAAAACTCCAAATACACAGCCTGTCACGTTAAACTATTCAGCAGGCTGGAATGTAGTTTCATAAACCATGGGTTAACCTGTAGGAAGCAATCATAAACATTTCCTCTTGTAAATATCAACAGTTCAACACCAGAACTCAGGTAATCAAAATAGTACTGAAATGAATCAACAAGTATCAGAATTCGGCCCCATCAGGAACTGTAGAAGCCCGCCCCTGCAAGAAATTCAGTACAGTGAAGTAAATCACCATTCCATTAATAGGCATGAGCAAGACAGGCCATTAAACACCAACAGTCGCTGAGGAGGGTGATTGGATCACTAAGTATAATCCCACAGTTCCATTGACAGGCTCCAGGCCTAAACTGGCAGGTAGAACAATTCAGTAGGGAAAGTATCTGTTCCCCTCAAACCTCCCAATTATAGAGGCACATGAAAGGGGGGGGGGGGCAACAGGGCCCAGTCTCAGTTCTCCCCGGGGGAGGGGCGACCTCGGGGCCTTCTCCGGCCTACCGCCCTCCTCCCGGGGGGTTACCTTGTGTTGTTCGGCCCTCCGGGGCCCTTGCGTAGTCGGCGGTTAAGGGGAGAGGTGTTTGACCCTCCCAGGGCCTCCCTCGGTCTGGCGTGGTGCAGGTGTGGCTTCTGGGCACCAGCGCCGGGGCCGGGGAAAGACCGACGTGCGGGCTGAAAGGAGGGGGCACTTAGGCTCCACGGCCCCCTCGGCGATGTTTACGGGCCGCCTCAGGGCCCACAGATAGAGCTCCGGTCGGGGCCAATGCAGATCGGGGCCGGGGCGGCTCCAGCCAACCGCGTAGCCCGCCTCGAGGGCGCACCTGCCTGGGCCAATGGCAGCGCGGAGCCCGGGGGCGGGGCGGAGGAGCTCCCCGGTCACGTGGAAAGGGACAGCTTGGCTTCGGCCTACCGCAGCCTGATGCGCGGGACGCGGCGGCCCTCTCCTCACACACCGGGGCGCCGAGGGGGCAATAGAAGCTGGTGCAGGTCGCCACGCGATGGCAGGGCAGCTGGGCCTCAGGGGTGTCGCGTGTGCGGCGCGAACGCCGCGATGAACGCCAGGCCTCCTCAGGTGCCTCAGACGGCTTCACACAGCTCCGGGCTGCGGTGGTGAGTGGGGGGGTATCAATAGCGCCTCATAGAGGTAATAACCAGGCGCCGCAGCGCTACACGTGGGGATCAAATCAAGTGGCACAGGAGAGCGCGTAGTCTTGGGCAATCCAGCGCTTGGGGGTGAGGCTTCTCAACGCTGCCAGGGCCACAGAGTATAGAGCTTGGTCAGTCAGCAGACAGTGCTGGCAGGAGGAATTGAATATAGCGCTAGTGTTCACAGTCCAGCAGGGACAGCAGAGCAATTCAGTCAGGGGGAGACAAGTGGGGCAAGGAGGGCCCACTGCAGGCAGGGGGGTGCGCAGGGCAGCACAGTCCAGTACCTGGTCGATCCCCCAGCAGTCTCTGGTCACAGAAAAGTAGACTTCTTGGCGCTTGTATCGTTCTGCGCCCTTAGATGTTTGTTTCTTGAAGTTGAAGAGGGGGGGTGAGTTAGAGGCTTGATGAATTTTCCTCAGTCACTGCAGATGGACCCTGGGGTTCCCTACGCTGGGCCAGATCAGGGGGCTAGTCTAGGACACCTCACCCAGCTTAAGAGGCAGCACCTAAATCCTGTCACTCCCAGTAGCATAGGTTCCTAACTAGGCCCTCCCACCTAAAACTCCTGCGTGGGTTCCCCAGGTCAGTGATGCCCCAACTGACTAGAAAAAGTTACCTCCCTTGCTTATATATGTCCAGGTCAGGTGACCACTCTCTAAGGCGGCAAAAATCAGCTCCGCCTTTCTTCTGGAAGGTTCCAGGAGCTTCCCCACTCTACCTATGGACAGGGGATGGGTGGCTGGCATTGCAACATTGTATGGGGATCCAGCCTGCTCCTGGCAACTAGGGTGCTACACTAAAAAGACCACGCTGCAGTAGCAGGGGCCAGTGGCAGCCATGTTTGAAGTAGAGAGCACCTGCACCTTAACATAGGTTAGCCATGAAAAGGTGCCCGAAGACCTAAGGGCCAACAAAAAGATGGTGGGAAAAATGAGGCAAGGGCAAAAAAAAAACACAGGGAAAGACCACCCTAGGGCTGACAGGTCTAACAGTTAGGCAAGCAAATACCTACTTTCTAAAAGTGGTATTTGCAAACACAGAATGTTAAAACTAACTTCACTAATAGATGCATTTTATCGAGGTGAACATGGCGGCCGGAAGCTAACGGCCGTGACAGAGAGCTCCCGTGATGCGTGGCGTGAGAAGGCTGGCTGTTCCTGTGACCATCAGCTCTGCCCTGAGATGTTGCTAGTTTTTTTGCATAACTTCAGCCTCACTCTGCTTTACCCTGCTTAGTTTCACTGTTGTTTTTGTCTTCCCCCTGGCTTACTCGCTCCGAATCTACGCCGGCTCGCAACCCGCCCCCCCGCCCCCCCCGCCCCCTGCCGACTCCTGTGGCCCGCCCGGTCACCTGTCTGCTCCTCTCCGCCTGCAGCGGCCCGAGTGCTGGGTGTATGGATAGCGGCTCTCTCTGTTCCTCGGCTTCCTCGGCTACAGCTTTTGCAGCGTCTTTGGAGCGGAGCTCGAGTTTGTCTGCACTCCCCTTGCCGCCTGAACTGTTCCCTGCGCCTGTTTCTTACACCTGGTGTGGTTTCCGGTGTTGAGAGGGTGGAGGACGGCTCTCCTACTGTTTGATTTTGGCTTTCCAGTGTGCCTGCGGTGAGTTTGCGCTGAGTTTGCCTACTTGCTCCTTGCATCTACTTCAGTTCGTGGGCGATTTCATGGGCAGTGTGTGTGGATAGACAACTCTCTCTTTTTTTTACCCTCTGCTTCAGCTTTAGCCTCGTGACATCCCTGGGACCTAATTATGTGCCCACTCACGCCCCCGAGGCGATTCAGGTGTGGTGTATGCGGATGGTGCAAGGCGGTGGGGGCGGAGTGGCTCCAGAATCTTCGTGTAACCACGTCTTTGGTGTTGCTAGGATGTGGAGGTGGTGGGCTTTTTTGATACAACCTCGGCTGTCCTTGGGCGCAGTGCCGTCCTCTTTTTTTCACCCATTTCGACAAGCAGTAGTGAACTCACAGGATCCACAGGACTTACTGGACTTCAACCCAGCGCGAAATGAGGTAGGAGCTGGGAGCAAGATTGTGGGGTGCGTGAGTGAACCAGGCAAGGTGACATCAAGCAGCACATGCTTTCGCCCAGTATCTGGGGTTTACAAGGAGGTTATTGCATTGCGCACGTCAAAAAATCTTGTACACCAATTTATTCACCGTATGGAGAAGTGTGTGGGCAGTAATCCTGATAGCAGCTTGTGTTTGGTTAAAGAAATCTCCCCCCCTGGACCTACGGTTTGTCGCTACACGCTGCGTAATCGGCCCCCTAGCAGCCTTGCTGAAATCCCTAAACCAAAGGTTGTCTCTCCACAATAGTAGTAGTAAAGGCTGCCACCAGGCAGGCGATAGGTACCTCTGTAACGGAGGGGACGCCCCCAGGTAAGGGAAAAGACCGTAAGAAAAAACCCAGGGGAGGTGCCAAAGTTAAAATTACGCCCTCTCTGAAATCCTTTTATAAAGTTATTTCCACTAGTACTGTTGTCTGTGGGCAGAATAATAGCGCAAACTATAGCACAAAGGATAAGGATAAGGTGGTGGCTTTAAATATGGCGACCGCTTCTACCCCAGCTGATACTGCGACTTCAGTCACTACAACCTTAGCTACCAGTATTACTGCAGACTTAGTGGGTAGTGAGTTAAGTACCCAGCTTTCCACTGACCCTTTTGTTACTGTGAAGAGTTTTTCCGCATAGGACCACATAGTATCTATTCATCCGTCAGTGAAACTGTTGAATAGCTTTTCGGTGTTAGAGACTCAGCAGGATGATGCCCACACTATACCTTCAGCGAAAAGGGGTGTGTCTCACCCCGAACCTCAGACACACGGAACTCCTGAGCTATTTAACCAATTTCCTTTGTTACCTTCACCATCTGCCCAGTCTGTCAAGTCTGTACTTGGTTTCACAGATATGTCTTGACCCCCGGGGTCGTTGGCCGATATCCTGTTAAGCTTGAAAGACGACATCAGTAGGAGGTTTACCATCTCTGAGGCCAATCAGGCAGACATTCAGGCCTCCTGCGAAGCACTTGCTCAGAAAGTAGAGGAGGTGTCACAAAGAACAGACTCTCTCGAGGCAGAACTACCAAAAATAAAGGAAGCTCTGAGTTCATCATCTGCTTCAATGAGTAAAATGGGCCAAGCAAAATCAGGATCTGAAAGATGATATGGAGCGTCTGGAAAATCATTCCAGGAAGAACAACCTGAAAATTCTAAATGTCCCGGAAGACCTAGAAGGGAACGATATTAAGAACTTTGTCGTCTCCCTCCTGAAGGCTACTATCCTGAAAGATTCTGAGGATGTCGGCATGGACTTGAGTATGGATATTCAGAGAGTCCACCGCGATCCATTTAGGAAAGTTCAAGGAAGAGAGAGCCCTAGAAAAATGTTGGTGAACTTCCTTACGTATACCATTAAGGAGAGGATCCTGTCTCTCGCACTGAAAGCCGGGCAGCTAAAGTGCAGTTCCTTCTCTACTATTTTTACTTTCTCTATCCGGCTACTAAGCAGTGGGAGCTGGGGAAGAGAATGACGATTTTGAATGCTTTGGGGGCTAAGACCCAATTGAGATTCCCCGCATTACTACGTATAATGTGGAATAATTGGTTGTATAATATGCATCATCTAGAAGAAGTTGATTCCCTAATAGAGGAAATCAGAGAGGAAAGCGGGGGTGGAAGCAACAGTGCAAGGGGAAGTGTTAGTAACGTGTGACTATTGTGAACAGTGAGCATATTTAGTATAGTCTATGCATGACATTCATTTTTATTTTATTTTATTTAGAAAAATTTAGGTAAAATCTAATATCAGGGCGAGATGTTCTGTTGAAACGGATGTATGTTTAAGCCTCACAGTTGAGAAGTCAGTCGAAGTCAGTTGGTCAAATTAAGCAGTAACTGCCACGCATCTAGGGGGGGCTTTTGTCCAAGGGCAAATCCCCAGAAAAGAAGGGAGGGTTCCCAATGGGTGTAGAGGGTTAAGGGGGTGTCAAAGGTGGCAGGAAGGGGGGGAGGGAGGGTGGGTGTCAGGGGGAGCACGGGTGGGGTTGCAGCGGGAGAACATTTTTAAAAAGTCCTCTTTTTCACGATAGTGCGATATTAAACATCTTTTTTTAGTCTGTTTAACACTGGGGGGAAACCTGGTATAGAATGACACTGAATGAAATAAAGTTCCTGTCATGGAACGTCAATGGTCTCCGCTGCCCCCGTAGACAGAGGCTAATTATGAAATATTTGGAGCAACCCTCTGCACAGGTTATCCTCTTACAAGAAACTCATTTGGGTTATCCTGAAGCAAGAGCTATTTTTAGTAAATATAAGTGGGTGGAGAGCTTTTGTTGCTCTGAGCAGACAGTGCATAGTAAGGGTGTAGCAATACTGTTTAGATCTAATTCAGACAGCTCCATTAAGGATACGTTGACTGACCAATCTGGGAGGTGGGTTTTGGTGCAGGTGGTGATGGGGGGGCTAGAATTTACCATAGTGTCTTACTATGGTCCTAATGTCGACGACCCGGCCTGTCTTCTTAAAGTACAGGCCAAACTTGCAGAAGTCACCACTCCAATAATAATGGGCGGGGACTTTAATATCCTTCTCAATCCCTCCAGAGATAGGTCTAACCTTAGCCGCTTTGTCGCAGCTCAGCGCGTGCGTCGGACGATGATTAATATGATGCATGAGCTCGGGTTAGTTGATTTATGGAGCTCAAAGAAGGAGGGTGAACCGGGTTTTACTTTTTTTGGGAAAAAGTATGGCCACTTTTCTAGATTGGACTATATTCTTACAGATAGATCTTGTCTAGAGTTCTTAGTAGATATTTCTATTCTTCCATCTATTTAACTGACCATGCCCCAATAACCTTCCTTTATCAAAAGGGGAAATCAACAACTGCTCCAAGGTGGACATTGAAAAGAGCAATGTTGTCAAATGAGGAGTTAATAAGAACTATCAAAACATCGACTGTGGAGTATTTCACAGAGAATGTGGGTTCAACATCATTGGAGTATGTTTGGGACGCGTTTAAGGCCCATATTCGCAGTGTACTCCACAGCTGGATAAGCTCATAAAATAGGGAAGAGACGTCAGAATTTAAAAGGGTGGAGAAGGAGATATCTAGGCTAGAAAGGGTCAGATCTAGCTGCACATTAGATGACTTGCTACAAGTCCTTAAGGACTTGGAGGGTCAGCACCTGGCCTACAGGGATAAATTAGATCAAAAGCTTAGAGCCCAATGGGCAGTTCATAATATGGAAAATTTTGAATATAGCGAAAAGGCAGGAGCCACCTTAGCACGGAAGATCAAAGGTGACAGAGTGAGGAACAATATTAATAAGTTAATAGTACATGAGAGTGGTACAACATCTTGCCACCAGGGGGATATGCAGAGGTGTCTCCTGTCTTTATTTTCTAAGCTTTATAAAGAAGACAGGGCTCCCTCCACCGCCTCAATCCAAGATTGGCTTAAAAGTAAAGCTTTACCTAGTCTGTCAAGGGCGGGCCTGGACCTACTAGAAGGTCCAATCTCTGATGAAGAAATAATGAACTGTCTAAAGAAGATCAAAAATAATAAGGCGGCAGGGACAGACGCACTTCCAGGGGAGGTATACAACATTTTGGAAGAAGTTATAGTGCCCAGACTGAGAGAACTGTTTAATTTTATCTTTAGTGCTGAAGGCAGGGTCCCCCCGTCATGGAAGGAAGCAATAATTGTACTGACCCTGAAGCCCGGTAAAGACCCTCTTAGAGCTGACTCATACAGACCAATCTCCCTGCTGAACGCAGATTATAAGATCTTTACTAGCATTCTGGCAGGGAGGTTGGTGAGGGTAGCTCCGCAACTAATTAACGAGGACCAAAAGGGCTTCCTGCCGGGAAGATACATCCAGGAGCAAACTTTACAACTAATAGGGTGTATTGACCTGGCGGTGGCACGGTCGGAAAACCTTGGCGTTCGCCGCATATGATCCCACCAAGGCGTTTGATTGTGTGAGTTGGCTGTATCTATGGGAGACCCTAAAAGTAATGGGTTTTGATCTACCATTTATCAATATACTAACTAGATGCTATGAAGGGGCTTCTGCTGTTATTCTTCTTAACGGATTATTGACACCAAGTTTTAGTATTCAAAGGGGAACACGACAGGGGTGTCCTATTTCACCCCTGTTGTTTGATATTTATATTGAGCCCCTGGTCCAAGCTCTCAGACTTGACGAGCAGATCACTCCATTCCAGGTATCTGAATATAAGTGTAAATTGGCCCTCTATGCTGATGACCTGCTGGTGTATACCAACAATCCAGCGGAGGTGTTTCCCAGGGTGGAAGACATTTTGGCTGAGTTTGGCCTGCACTCTGGATACTCGGTCAATCCCTCCAAGACCGAGGTTATGTGCTGGGGAGTTGAGGGCTATACTGGGAGGCACTGCGTGGAGTTCAGGTATTTGGGGATTACTATAACCCATGATATAGAGGACATCCCCACGACGAACCTGAATAAAGTGTCTAAAGAAATTGATCATCTTTTCTTGAAATGGCAGAATCTTCCCCTCACCATTTACGGCAGGGTAAACCAGGTGAAAATGGTCATCCTGCCGAAGTTGACATATTTGTTTGGGGCTGTTCCACTTGACTTTCCTGGGAAACAATTGGGTAAAATTCAAAGTAGGATAGGGAGTTTTATATGGGCCAACAAAATCTCCAGGCTATCCTGGAAGAAGTTAAAACGGAGACTACTCAAAGGTGGCCTCACTCTCCCCGATGTATTTTTATACTCCCTTGCCTTTTTGTCTAAGAATATCCGTTGCCTACTCTCTAGCCCTCCCGGGTCCAATTGGGGGATGATCCTGAATGCCATGGTTCACTTCGAGGGAGGTAGTACTGGGTTTTTATATAAATTTGGTGCTCCCAGATTTTTCAAAAAGGTGTGACTAAAAGTAATGAGGTCAGCTCTCAGGGTGTGGCAAAATCTGAAAAAGAAGTGGGGAATAAGATATTATTCAGACTTTGCCCCTATTTGGGACTCTCTAAGGCTCCCCGCCTGCCTAAAGGAAACTTGGCTATTCCGATTAGGTCCGATTTAATATCTTCGGATGGAGTTCAGCCATGGGATGTGTTAAGGGCAAAGATTGGAGACTCCCTCTCCCGCTTCAAATAATTGCAAATATGTTCTTGGTTTGCTGCTGTGAGAGACCTTATAGGTGGAAACTGGGAGATTGAAAATATACTCCAAAATGTAAACACCCAAAAAAAGGAGGTAGGGCTATGGTACAGGGCGTTAATCGATGCAGAGGATACAGATCTCCCTCCGCCCTATAAGGTATGGAATGCATCAGTCTTGGAAGATGTCTCCGTTGATTTGTTTTTTCTCTCCCTTCCCTTCATAATTTATATAAGTATGTCAAGTCAGACTCCCTAAAGAAAAATAATTTTTTTGTGGTGAACAGACTATACTCCACTCCAAAAAAGATTGCTAGGTTTGCTTCAATCTTAGCTCCGAAGTGCCGGAGGTGTGGTTTAGTGGAGGCTGACGATTTGCATATGATTTTTGATTGTGGATCCCTAAGGGTCTTTTGGGAGAATGTTGGGAGGGCATTGGAGGGAATTTTTAAAGTTAAGATTAACGTTAATTTGTCTCTAGTTGTTTTCGGTATTGAGACCGGTGGTGAGACGCTAGCTAATTTTTGGTGGGTCGTGAAGTCCAAGCAATAAATCAAGATGCCTTTAAATTCTGTATTGATCTGTCACATTTGCTGCGCTTCAAAGACAGAGGTCAATGTCTTCTGACACATTGCTATTTCTTTTTTAACATGGACATTGGTGTTTACAAACTCCTCTCAGTTTACAGTCAGAGAAAGAAAAGTAAATTGAAATATGTGACAATCTTGCAAGAAGTGTGAAAGGAAAGGCTGTAGCATGCCATATTTTGTAAAAGCGGTACAAAAGGGGGTGGTAATGGACGGAGCATCTGAACCAATCAAACACTCACACCCAGTCAAAAGATCTGGGTTTAATCCATCACCGTTCTTTAGCCCACTCTGCCACCCCAGTTCAGACATGGCTATATGCAAATCAGTCTGACCCTGTGCCTGATGGGAACAGTCCAGCCCGAACTGCCAAGCCATGCCTTCCCTGGACCGGAAACAAGCTTCAGAGGACCGGTTTCTGGCATTCCATCACCACCCCCTTTTGTACATATTTTGTAAAAGAACAAAATGTAAGGAACTGTAAATGAATAGTACAAATTTAGCAGTTAGGAATGCAGAAAATAGCATCTTTTTTGTAATTCTGAATGTGATGGAAACAAAAATTGTAATAGGATCAAAACAAATCAAGACACTTTACTTGGGGATGCACAAATGATACATTTTCACTGAAACACGATTTCCAGACATGATTTGTATGAAATATTGTTTTATCAGTAAAACTGTAAGTCTGTAAAACTTTAGTGGTCATTTCAATAGAAAATGTGCTGTCTGTAAATGACAGTGCATTACTGCATGATGCTATAGATTAGGGATGGGCAGAAAACTCCGCTCTGCCAGCGTAGCATGTAGAGCCAGCCACCCCTGCTCCCCGGCCCAGTCCCTGCTTCTTAAAGCAGCCAGTCGGGGGAGAGCCTCCTTAGGCCCCAGAGGACTCTCGTCCCCAGCACCCGGACCCTCGACTGGCTTGTAGGAAGGGGTCTCCCACAGCCTGGGACGCTGGGACGCAGCACGAGTCCCGGGCCCGGTCCCAGCTTCCGAACCCTAGCCAGGCTGGGAGAGCCTCTCCGGGCCCCGGCGGACCCCCATCACCAGTGTCCAGACCCTCAGCTGGCTTCTAGGATGAGGGGCTCCCGCTGCCTGGGACCCTGGGACGCAGCACGAGTCCTGGCCCGGTCCCAGCTTTCGAACCCTAGCCAGGCCTGGGAGAGCCTCCCCGGGCCCCGGCGGACCCCCGGCTCAAGTGCCTGGACCCTGGCTGGCTTCCAAGATGGGGGCTCCCGCAGCCTGGGACCCTGCGACGCAGCACAAGCCCTGGATCTGGTCCCAGCTTCCGAACCCTAGCCAGGCCGGGGAGAGCTTCCCCGGGCCCCGGTGGACCCCGTCACCAGCGCCCGGACCCTCGGCTGGCTTCCAGGATGGGGGGCTCCCGTAGCCTGGGACCCTGGGATGCAACACGAGCCTCGGGCACGGTCCCAGCTTCCCAACCCTAGCCAGGCCGGGGAGAGTCTCCTCGGGCCCCATCGGACCCCCGTCAGCAGCGCCCGGACCCTCTGCTGGCTTCCAGGACAGGAGGCTCCCGCAGCCTGGGACCCTGGGACGCAGCAGGAGCCCCGGGCCCGGTCCCAGCTTCCAAACCCTTGCCAGGCCGGGAAGAGCCTCCCCGGGCCCCAGAGGACCCCCAGCCAAGCGCCCGGACCCTCGGCTTGTTTCCAGGAAGGGGGCTCACACAACCTGGGATGCAGCACAAGCCCCGGGCCCGATCCCAGATTCCGAACATTAGCCAGGCCGGGGATAGCCTCCCAGTGCCCTGGCTGACACCCGGCACCAGTGCCCAGACCCTCGTCTGACTTCCAGGACGGGGGGCTCCCGCAGCCTGGCACCCTGGAACACAGCACGAGCCCCGGGCCCGGTCACAGCTTCCGAACCCTAGCCAGGCCGGGGAGAGCCTCCCCGGTCCCCAGCACCCGGACCCTCGGCTGGAACCAAGGAGGGTTAAGCCCAGGCCACGTCTTCGCCCCGACGGCCTGCCTGGAGAGCCCATTTGGGGAGGGACAAAAGTTGGAGTTAGCCCGGCCCGCAGGGCCATCTGGTCACCCAGCCCGCAGGGCCATCTGGTCACCCTGCCCGCAGAGCCAGTGGCGGCTGGTGACATTTGAAAGTGGTTAGGCGGAAACTGATAATCATACTGCACCGTTGCGAGCGAGCGCAGCGAGCGATCTCGAACCCCCTAAGGAGGGTTCGGGGGGATTTCCCCCCGAGAAAATTTTGAAAAAATAGTGGAAAAATGGTGCATTTCCAAGCAAATTTGAGGACGCAGGAAGGTTAATAAAGCAATTGTCAAAGTGCAGGTATTACATTATTAAAGAGCTGTCATATAACATACTAGGTAGCTGCTTATTCAGTAATTCAGTATAACAACAGAGCTTCATAACAGACTTCAAGATACAATGATGAGAACCTCACAGATTGTTATTATTTAAACTGCAAACAACAAAACCAACCACTTTTTTTTATTTAAACTGCAAACAACAAAAGAACCAACTAAACAGGTCACAAACTATCACCATTCAACATATTTACTTTTTGTATCTAAATTCAGCACGTCTGTCTTTAAGCGCAGCAAATTTTTCAATTACTTGAACGTTAAAGTCAGCAATATTTTGGACAAGCTTGCTCTCTATAGAGAGCATTGCCAACGCATTGAGTCTTTCCTGAAGCATGGTGTTCCTCAGGAATGTCTTAATCCTCTCTAAGGCGGAAAAAGATCGTTCTGCCTCTGAGGCTGTCATAGGAGTTGTAATGACGATTTTTAGAATAAAGAAAAACCAAAGGAAATGATGGACGGAGCGTTGACAATACAAGCACTCACCCCCAGTCAACTGATCTGGGTTTAATCCATCACCGTTTTTTAGCCCACTCTGCCACCCCAGTTCAGACATGGCCATATGCAAATCAGTCTGACCCTGTGCCTCATGAGTGAGCTAAAGAATGGTGATGGATTGTTCCCATGAGGCACAGGGTCAGACTGATTTGCATATAGCCATGTCTGAACTGGGGTGGCTGAGTGAGCTAAAGAATGGTGATGGATTAAACCCAGATCAGTTGACTGGGGGTGAGTGTTTGATTTGCTCAAACGCTCCGTCCATCATCCCCTTTTGTATTGCTTTGTTCGCCCTAAGTGTGGCAGGGTATGCTCAGACGTGAGTCCCTTGCTCACTTGGCCACTGGATTCAAGATAGCCTGGCTGATGAGGATTATGAATCCGAAACCGGTCCCAGGATGCTTGTTTCCGGTCCAGGGAAGACATGGCTTGGCAGTTCGGGCTGGACAGTTCCCATGAGGCACAGGGTCAGACTGATTTGCATATAGCCATGTCTGAACTGGGGTGGCTGAGTGAGCTAAAGAATGGTGATGGATTAAACCCAGATCAGTGGACTGGGGGTGAGTGTTTGATTTGCTCAAACGCTCCGTCCATCATCCCCTTTTGTATTGATTTTTAGAATAACCCTCACACACCAACCTGGTTGGTGTCATGCTTCATCATCGGGTTCCCAGCTGAGGAGCCGAATGCTACTCAGCTGTGTAGCATTTGGCTCCTCAGCTGTGCTGCGACACCTGATTACAGTAGAGCAGTATTTTTCTGAAATTGTGATGAAGTGGTGTATTAAAAATATCTATGGGACTTTAACTGATCAAAAATTCTTTATTCCCAGTGGCCCAGGATATAATAAAAACTAGTGGATAACTATAAGAGACTTATTTAGTTGGGTCTAAGTTATCTGTTAGGTCGACATGTTTCAGCCCATATACAAATTGTGTTGAGCTTTCTTCAGGACCTTGCTCACAGTGAATTAAAATGTGGTGTGGGTGAGAAATCGGAATGCGGAATCGAGAATAGGTTTTGAGCCGGGTGAGCCCTTTTACACAAGTAGGGAAGCTAAGGGTCTCCTGCCCCGGGTCTCGATTTACTTTGTATTTCCGTAACCAATGTAAAATACCGCAGGTGGATACGAAATACGGTCAGTCCACATGGCATAAGCCAGCACACCTTAGCGTGTGTGCTGTTTAAAATGCATATACATGTGGTGTAATTACTATTTTGCCACTCACTTTCACTTTTCTCAACCACACCACATTTTAATTCACTGTGAGCAAGGTCCTGAAGAAAGCCCAACACAACGTAAGGCAGTTGTCAGGCAGATGTTCTCCAAAGTTGGTTGGTTATTCATAAGGTTTTCCTCAGGAAAGAATTGGGTAAACTTATACCTCTATAACAAAACAGAGTGTTGAATTAGCACTTTGGACTCGCTTTACAAAGAAATTTCCATGACTAGCTTCAATTTGGGTGTGCAAAATATGCACTTCACGAGTTTAAATGCCAATCTAAGGACTCGCAGGCCACGTGCCCTCGAGTCTTCTCGACTCCTCCTCCCTCAAGGTTTGGACCAAACCACGCACAAGCATTACTCCAGGGCATAAACACACTAAAATAAAAATAAAAGATGACAGGCCTGCCCCTCGTAACTACTTTGGCTTAATCACACTGGGGGCAGGTCTTCTGCATGAAACAAGGCTGGCGTAGATAGCACATTCGCTCTATATTGACATCCCCGCTAAAATTCACAAGAGTGTACCATTGATTATAGTAGATGTGTCCACTAAAAAACAACATTGAGAATGGCTTGTTTTCAGATGCATGGGCAATAACCACATTAGAGCATATTTTAATAAATGCATGATGCTCCATGTCTGATATACTGCTCCCCGTAAATGTGCGGTTTACTATGGCAAGATAATTCTCTTTTTATATGTTCAGATAATACAGAACGTAACACCAAGTAGGTGTATGGTGTATTGGCATTTGCATGCAGAGTGTGCGAATTCTTAACAATTTGCGTTGTCATCATTTTTGAACTAGGAGTGGTCTCAGGGAGTGTATTTCCAATGGCCTAGCAAGTATTTCTGGGATTTTGGGAGAGGAGTTAGCCGTGTGGCTAGAGCAGTCGACCTCGAACCTGGGGTACCGGGTTCAAGCCTTTGCAACGACGCTCAACATCCTGTGATTTTGGGCAAATCACTTAATCTTCCCGCGCCTAACAAAAACGAATGTGCCCATCTGTACCGAAACTGGTGCTCATGTAAAGTGCTCTGATACCTGATATCTTCGGGTCTAGTTCGCGCTATATTAAACTCTAAAAAAAACAAAAAACTTTCTAACTCCAGAAAACCTCTCCAACTCCTACCTTTTATTATTTTGTGGATAATATACAGTATTCCAGTGTAATACACAGGTAGCAGCATGCCCCGTTCCGTAGGGCTCCTCGTTTGATGTACTTTTCAACTAAGGTGGAAGAGAACTCGGTAAATACCTCTTGTATTCCTCTTTCATATATACTGACATTTCTAGACATGGCTTTGCCCAAATAATACACCTTCTTGAGGCGTGTGCAAAGTAGGGGGAAAAAATTCTCCAAATGTTTCCCACTTTTTCTGTGTACTGCAGTTTACAGCACACATACGAAGTGGGAAAAAGCTCTTAAGTATATCTGGGAATTTCATACAAAACGAATGGTGCTGTACTGCTCTCTCCCACACAATGCAGCACAACAACTTTGCTTGCTGCGCTCTGTTGCATGATATATTAGTAAATATTCCCTCAAGTTTGGCAACGTTAGTGTAAATTACGACTCATCCTCAAAAGGTGTTAGCAGATCTGCAGTTAAGAACTGGGCAACACAGAGTGGCTGTACACCTTTATGTGGTAGGGAATCAACTATGGTAAGCGGTCATATGAACATAGCTTGCTTAGATGGAGTTCTCAGGTCTCTGATTTCATTATCATACTTCAGAGGATGATAATTAATAGCAGTGGCAGCGTGTTTAGGATGATCTGTAGGGAAAACATAAATAGACGAAATGCCACTTTGTAGAGAGCGAGCACTGCTAGGTGGGACACTCGTTTGCTCTGGCAGCGATAAGAAATGCTGGGCATATGGAGGTG